>NC_056731.1:761361996-761394496 GCF_019279795.1 Protopterus annectens | reverse complement strand
AAGTAACTAAATGGGTAGAGATACAGCCTAATGTTTAGGAGGTCCTGGGTTTGAGTCCATAGCAGTGATAAGATGTCTATAATTTATTATGTATGTTTAATTTTAAAAACAAATTTGTGAAACATGGCACTGCTGTGCTGGGCTGAGCACTGCTTAAACATGCTAACGGTTACTTTTGTTTGTGCGGTGCTGAGCTGAGCTAAACCCATGGTTCTGTGAGTTTTTGCACTGTTTAGCTGCGCTTAGCTGATTTGCACAAAGCTAAGCAATGCATCACTTTTTTGAATGTTGCTGAGTGATGTGTAAGGGCAGGAAAACAGCCTATATTAGACACAATAGGTGAGAATTCTGCAACAGCCTTTGGAGTCTGATTAACTGGTGATATGGCAGGTGTGGCTGGTGAAGGTGCACCCATTGGGCACAGAGAAGGGGTGTTTAGGAGTCCAGGGTCTTTGTTGGGTTCCTGGTAAAAAATCATGAACCCAGGCTGCTGCAGGGCAGCTTCCAGGGCTTGGAGTGTAAGGTGATGTCTGGGACCGGTTGGCCAGGGAACTCACCAGTGTTAGTGGTATCCCCCACACAGGTGAGCAGCGTCATCACCACTATGATGACCTTAAGAGGAGAAAGAGGGGAACCTTGTACACCTGGTTCCAAGAAGCTAGAACTTGGAATGCCCCACAAATATGTAAGTATGCTTTCCTCTGTTTTACCAATATGCAAGCTGAATGTCTGCAAAATGTTATGCATAATGGTGTGCTTCTCTCCCAACAGCTACAGCTGAGATGGCTTACAGTGTCCAGTCCTATGCCAGGTGCCTGGCCAGATTGTGCCACGAGTGTGGCATATGGATTTATTATGCTAAATGTAGTACAATAAGCAAGAAAGAGTGAAGCATTTACTGCAATAAAGTATTCACCATAAAAACTGTATTGCAATAAATGGGCAAGTAGAACTGTAGTGCAATAAATAGGCAAATAGAGCTATAGTGCAATAAATAAACAATAACAACTGTATTGCAATAAACAATAAACAATACCAATCACAGTAAGCAAAATGGTGTACAGCAGGATTGTGTTACCATAACCATTGCAGTAGAGCTGTATGCATTACTTGTCTATGGTAAGGTTGCTGCAGTCAAGTGTAACACTGTAATAGCTGTAGAATGCAAAAGTAATGGCCTGTAAACTCATAGTATTTTCCAGGCCAATATCGGTGACATAATGCTCTCTGTTCCTCTTATTTCAGGTAATAAAGGCATATGGGTGAGGTAGCCCAGTCTATGGGCAGATATTGTGTGGACTTCACAGACATTTCTTAGCAATTCCAATAAAGTGTTACGCAGAATTGTTAATACTTACAGAAATCTGTTTTAATAAATGCATTATGGCCGTATTCCATGCATGTGCATTCTTCTGTCACTGCAGTCAAGTATAGCTCTGTAATAGTTCTGAAATGCAAATGAATTCAGTCACATAATGCTGTCTTTTTCTCTCATTCCAGGAACAAAAGGAATATGGGTGAGGTAGCCCATGTTATGAACAGATATGACTGTGGCTACATTTCACAGACACATCAGCAATACCAATAAAGTGTTAAGCAGCATAGTTGATTCCTAAAGAAATGTGTTTCAATAAATGCAGTACAGCTGTGTGCCATGCACGTGTGTTCTACTGTCACTGCAGTCAAGTATAGCATTGTAATAGTTCTAGAATGCAAAACAAATTCAGTCACATAATGCTCTCTTTTTCTCCCACTCCAGGAACAAATGGTATATGGTAAATGGTTGAGGTAGCCCATGTGAGCAGATACAAGTGTGCTAACAGACAGTTATCAGCAATACCAATAAAGTTAAATGTTTTGCAGATGTCCCCTTCAGTCACAGCTATTGGGTTCTATTCCCATGCCTGCCAACTAAGGCATGATGGATGTCTAGTTTATGTGCAGTACACAAACATGTCTCTCAAGTGTGAAGCCACTCAAACGAACAGCTGAAACTTGCAGTACACCACCACACTGTAGGCACGAAAAAGATACAAGTTGTATCTTTTTCGTGCCTACGGTGTGGTGGTGTACTGCAAGTTTCAGCTATTCATTTCAGTGGCTTCTAAGTTTGTTTTGTCCTTATGATGTCTCTCAAGTGTCACAATTTCACGTAATGTAACTAAAACTGCCTAATCTGTCTGCCACAGGATTACCAGAAAAATTATTGCTTGGAATGCAATGTATTACCAACTCTGCTTACAGAACACCTTGGCAGTTATAGAAGTCCACACTATGTGAAAGTGTACAGTGTAGTTGTGTACCTGCATTTGTTATTGAATGGCCCATACTGACCCATGCTAATAGCTTGAGAGGTATGTACATGCTACATCAGCTATAGGATAATTGTAGTCACTATACGCAGAACTGACACTACACACCTGTACAGTACTTAGTATCAGTGTTTTCAGGGATATAGTCTGTATTGTCAGTAATAGATTGTTTCTTTCTCTCTCTCTCTCTCTCTCTCTCTCTCTCTCTCTCTCTCTCTCCCCACCCCTTATCTTAATTTATTTATTATTATGTGTTATTATGATTTAATATTAACATATATTGTTAAACTAACTATATTTTTCAAAATGTGATGTAATATTATGTGTTATTATGATTCACTATTAACATGCTTTATCAAAATAACTATGTTTTTGCCCTTATGATTTACTTCTTACTGGCATGCTGCTACAATACTGACTGTTATGTTATTTACTGTTGTGTTTCACATACTATACATTAATATGTATTTGGATGAATTAAAATGATGTTCCATTGTGTTAATGCTAACAATGGTTTGGTTATTACAAACCTTAACTTATTGCTATACCGCATTCACCACAGCACATCAAAGTAGGCCAGTTCTGGCTAATCCGTTTACCTTGCCTCAACCAGCCATGGCACCAGGTTGCCTGCACTACCTGTGGCATTGGATAGTATCACCCCATGGGACAGGGCAGCTTCCCTCTGGGGGCAGTGGAGGAGGGGGTGCTGTCACCCGGGATGAGCTGCCAGTCTTGGTGCCCAGGATAGTCTATGGTGGGTTTGACCATCACCTGCACTGGATTGAGGGCATGCTGGCAAATCTGGTGGGCAACCTCACCTTGGTGCCCAGCCTCCAGCACTGCCACCCTCAGGGCAGTGAATTATTAGACCAATAGTCCCATGGGTGGGGATGTGAGTCATGCTACTGCCATCTGGAGGCACATGGGACTTGGATTCCACAACATCCTCCCTATCCAAGGTGTTCACCCCTCCCATGTGTCACACACCGCCCCTGTTTTCTGTCTGTCTTGTCTGTCTAAAATGCATCATCACCTACCCAGCTTACCTTCCCCCAATGTACCCACAATATGTTCCTTCCCCAACATTCTACTCTCACCTTAAAAAAATGGTCACCTGCCCCCCCCCCCAAAAAAAAAAAAAATATATATCGCCTCATACATAGCTCTCCATTTCGCACACATGTCCGCTGGACACAAGTAATTTAGTCCAATTGGCTTGACAGTGCAGTTATGTTGTCCTCTCCCCTCTGTCTGGGGTTGAGAGTTCAAAGTCATGTACAAATTCTCTAAAGTGCACAGTTGTTGCTGTACATAAATGGATAGCTATGGTTCTTTCCTACACCCTTCCTCCATATCCCTCCCTGCCTTTCGCTATGTTTTTCCCCTCCTTGTACCCCATTTCTCCACTTTCCAATTTCCTCATTTTTCTTTTCATTCTATTTTTTAGCACGTTGCTGCATGGTGCGCTGCATCCTGCAGCTTCGCCAAGCTCAGCTAAATAGAGCTGTATTGACTATATGTGTTTTTTAAACTGTAATAGACTCTTACAAAATATACACCTGACCCATATTTCAAAACCAAGACCATCGCACCTGCAGACCACTGCATTAGCCTGCCATGCCACACACCCCTTACTTAAATCAGGTGGCTTAAAGAAAACATAGTAATTGCCAGTTACAGTCACTAAGCATGTTTCAGAAGAGCTGCACCCCATGCCACATCACTCAAACTTGATTAAAATGCAATTAAATTAAAAAAATAAAAAATGGGAGTGTACCTTGGACTAGAAAGCCAAAGACATAATAATGGAAGAAAGTGAGGCCTGTGATAGCAGGTAAATGTGCCCTTCAGCAGCAACATGTAGAAAGACACCTGTTAAGGCAGTAATGGTAAAATACATGTTCAGCTGGGACTCTGGTGCACACACACATCCATATAAAGCCATGCACATACTGATGGATGTTGAAAATGTATGTCACAGCCTGTATGTGTGCACATATATCTTGCAAATACACCTACTGCAACAGTGACTCAGTAGCTCAGTTTGTTAATTGCCTTGCAAATGGTACATTTTGCCACACACAGTCCTGAGTTCAAAACCAGTGGTATGTAGAAGTGAATTTACAGTATTGTAAAGGCAGCAATTAATGACTGAGTCATGCAATCTTTATTCACGCAATGCATTTCGAATGACATATCTGCTTTCCACTGATGGAGGTCACAGGCCTGCAGGCAAGAACACACTTTACATATCCCTATAGCAAAACTATATGTGCATAAGGTGTCACGTCATGCATTAGTGTGCATTCACAAAGAATGTCAATGCAGGTACTGCAAATCATGGCCACCTCATCAGAGTGCACCACACAATCCTTACAAAGTCACTGTGCAGATTATCACAGCTGCACAACTAACATACACATTGGAAGTTCCTGCTTGTAACATGGCCTATATTCATACACGCTGCAAATTACTACCAGGCTGTAACACATGGCCTGGCAGTTGCCCAAATGGTGGACATATTCTTATATTTATACCCCATCTTATCCAAGGACACACCAAACATGTTGCCTAGTACTCTTGTTAGTGATATCATTGTTTAACATACTTACCTTAAACCCATGCCGTATTTGGAGTGGAAAGGGTAGTCTCACTCTGGCTCTGCCAACAACAACAAGGCCGACACAGCTCCCACAGTTACTCCTACACGTTGTTGTCCTTCAAAGTGTCTACACTCTCTCCCTATGTCTATTATCAGCAGCAGCTGCTGCAGCCTGTAGCACACACATCACTATGGTAAGGTTTCTACTACAGACCTACCCTCTCTGATGATGTAGTCTCCTCACTCCAGTAATGTGCAGCAGAATATATCAGAAAGGGGCCTCAATCTACATGAAGGCCTTATATATTGTGCAGTGGTTGCATGTCATTGGCTGATGATAGTGCAAATCAGCTGTGTTAGCTACAATTAGCATTTCAGACCCACAGACTGGTTTAGATGCAATCACCTGCTGATGAGAAGCATGTTTAAGAGTTATACATTTCTGTAAGGTACATTTCTGAAGGGAATCCTTACAGGGAACATTATTTTATTTTATTTATGTTACTTCACTTAATTCTTTTTCATGCATTTCTTCTAATAATGTTTCTTATAGGAATATATGTATGCTTACTATTACCTTCTAAAAATATATTTATGAATTGTTGCTTCTTAACAATTCCTAGGAGTGAGTTTGTGCTTTTAAATTTTAAATTTTAAATTTTAAATTCAATTGATTAATTAATTAATTGGATTCAATTACACAGAGTTTACTTATTGATGTTGTATCTGTTGTATCAATGTTTGAAATTTCTCTGAAGAAGTCGGAGCTTGGGCTCTGACGAAAAGTGTACGAAATTAAACGCACTTCAGTTTGATTAAATTTATTTTCTAAAGGCTTAGAGGCTCACTGGCGTTGGTTTGGATCCATTGTTCGTTTTACATGTTTAAAAGCAAGCAGCTGGCTATGGGGAACCAGTCTATATGAGACTTTCCTTACACAGAACACGCCTTTGTGAAAACTTTACTATCACCACATATCGACAGAGGAGTACTGCACTCCATCAGGTATGTAAATGATTTTGTGTACAACAGGATGCAGATGGGTGAATAGGCATACAGGGAATAGGAAATACAGCATTAAGCCTGTCATAGACCTGTGCTAATGACATGTCATTGACCTCCTGCTGTCTTAGACCTACACAGGATGTACTATCCATCAAGGGTACATTGTCTGTACTCATTGTGGCACACCAGTCTCATTTGACTGTCCCTTTATAGTGGTTGTAATAGCACACTGCTAACTGTGTGGCACTCTTCCTGTGACATATTATTGGGGGCTGCCCATAGGGGACACACCGCAGTAGACTCGAGTGTTGGGTGTATGATCATACAGCAGTATATGTCATGGCACACATAGGAATACCTGACTATTGCTACTATCTCAGTTGTACCCATGCACTTAGTATGTTTGAACACTGTGGAATATGACATGTGTGAGCAAGCAGTGCATAGTGCCAGACATTTTGTCCTTGCTGTATCTCTGCATAGTGTACTTCCATGTATGTGATCCTGTAATGAGTTCCCATTTTGTTGTCTTTCAGGAATCATGTTACCGTAGACACCATGCACCCTTCTCTGATGCAGAAAATGAAATTATACTGGAAGGACTAAGGCAACATCATCACATCCAACTGTCCAGAGGGAGGCAAAACAGGGAACAGCGGACTGCACGGTAGGCAGACCTTGTCCTTGATGTGAATGGCAGGGGTACTACCATGCAGTGTGGGTAACCATTGTGAGTTATAGACACAAAAACTGCAGTAGATAAATTTTCCCTTAGTAGCTGCCCGTGATCCAGCTAAGAAGTCCTTAAATTGCACTTAGCTGTGCTATTGCACCTTAAAAAGTCTCAAAACTGCCAAATCTACAATAGTCTCCTACCATTTAGAGAACCTCTACTACTATAGACCCTTTACATAGCACCCCATTAGTATAGACCCCATTTAGAACACCCACTTATACCACACCCCTCGTTTTCTCTCCCGACTGTGAAAACAGGATTTAACCTAGCATTATGGATGGTCGGTTTTCCTGCACTTCTCCTACCAACCTGATTGACATGGGTATCCTGAGGTAGTTTAGCAACTGCCTCATGTACACTAACAACCTTTTACTCCTAAATCATCAAAGTACAATTTGTAAGAGATGCAGCTACACTAAGAAGCTGGAATCATTGCTCTCTCACGAACAGAACAGTAACACTGAACAGGTTATCAACTCACATACTACACCTCCTATACAAACCATGCATTCAACACATATACCATCAAGTACTTATCAGAAACCTATATAAACACCAGAGACTTTCCAATCACAAGCATGCTACAACTAATACAGCAACTACAGCAATCAATATACATAAAAGCACAAGCACCAGTGTCTCACCAAATAAGCACCTAAGGCAAAGCACATCTAAACCAAATTTTTTAGTCATAGGTGACTTCATCATAAGACACACAGATGTCCCACTCACCAGGATGGACAAGGAGAAGATTACAGTCAGCTGTTTATCAGCTACCAGGATCCATCAGATCACACATGCACTCAAGTCTCTCAACAACGAACACCATTATGACTCCATCATAGTTCATGTTGGTGTGAATGACTTGAGACATATCTCACTGGATAATATGAAGAGAGAGATGATTGATCTCTCTAAATATGCATCTCAGGCAGGTATGTCCCCTAGCCTTGAGCAGAATTCTACCCTCACCTAGGATGATACCACAATATAAACAAAAAATGATTGACTTCAGCAATTGGCTTAGTTGCTGGTATCATTCTAAGGATATTCAGTTCCTGTGACATGGTTGATAGACCACACTGCTTTGCCAGAGACAGTCTTCACCTGTCACCTCTAAGCTTTCAGTTACTGGCTAAGGCACTTGCCTCCTCCATAGTACCTTTTTAGGCAAGGTCTCAGGAACAACATTTCCAACATGAAAATATCCCTCAGATAAATTAAAGATTATGCTGCTAAATGCTAAGAGTTTAAATCAGGAACTGCACTTGCTGGAAGTACACCTCTCCCTGGAGGATGTTGACATCTGTACAGTCACAGAAACATGGTTCAGGGCCACAGAGAGTACCCAGGACTTGCAAGGCTACAATGCCTTCCACACTTTCAGACCGCAAAACAAACGTGTGAGAACCAAGGGAGGAGCAGTACCTATCTTCATCAAAGATAAATACAACTCTAGACTGGTTAGACAGGAAAACTCCATGGAGTTACTCCAAGTTCAACTAACTGTGGGTAAGACCCCCCCCCTTTCAAGTCATTGTTAGCTATAGCCCCCCTTCAATGAACCAAGATACCCACACTGTTTATTTGGACCTACTTCAGTCAGTCAAATTACAACCAAGCACTCAGGTTCATAGGTTCATAGGCTCATAGGTTCATAGGTTAGTACTAGGCTAACTGCCCTTTCGAGCCTAGCCAATTATCCCTTGTGAGTCTCAAACCCTGTACCTTGTGTTTGCAATGCAAACACCTTAACCACTAGGCCACCCTCCCAACCCTAGTTATGTAAAGAGAAATTAGAAACTGCCAAAGGTGCACCAGACAGAACAAAACTAGTGTAGATAAAACTTCCAGGTGAACCACCACAGCTAAAAACTTTATTTTAAAAATAGAGTCAAAACATAAAAGACTTCCAGTGAAAGAGAGCTCTAAACAATTAGCGCTTTCAGCTATTCAGCCTTCTTCAGATTGTATTCTCCATAGCTCTCCAACTAAAGTTAAATAACAAATCATGTCCACATGCTGCAGGCAATGCCTACTCATTAACCAATCTAGAACCATAGCAACTAATCAGAATATTTAGGGATGACAAGCCTCCTTTCTTCAGCCTATAGTAGGGCATCTGTTCTTTAGTATTGGTTTAAGCGGAACCATTGTATTTAGGCCTGGGAGGCGATCACCCCTTAAGTTCACTATCCAACTCACTTCGCACATTTCAGTGCGGTTCTTTACGTCTCTGCCCCTTGAGTCTGTAGCAATACATTCTAAAGCTTTAAACATAAAGCTATGATCAGGATAAGATACACCATGGTCAACCAGCCACCCTCGGGGCAGTTAAAGATCAGGCCAACAGTCCCATGGATGGGGATGTGAGTCATGCTACTGCCATCTGGAGGCACATGGGACTTGGATTCCACAACATCCTCCCTATCCAAGGTGTTCAACCTCCTCATGTATCACACATCACCCATGTCTGCTGTCTTGTCTGTCTAAAAATGCATCCTCACCTACCCAGCTTACTTTCCCCCCATGTACCTACAGTATGTTCCTTCCCTAACATTCCACTCTCACCTTAAAAACAAATGGTCACCTGCCCCCCCCCCCCCCCCCAAAAATAAAAAATATCGCCTCGTACATAGCTCTCCATTTCACACACATGTCCACTGGACACAAGTAATTTGGTCCAATTGGCCTGACAGTGCAGTTATGTTGTCCTCTCCCTTCTGTCTGGGGTTGAGAGTTCAAAGTCATGTACAAATTCTGTCAAAGTGCACAGTTGTTGCTGTACATAAATGGATAGCTATGGTTCTTTCCTACACCCTTCCTCCATATCCCTACCTGCCTTTTGCTATGTTTTTCCCCTCCTTGTACCCCATTTCAGGAGTAAATCAGGAACTGCACTCGCTGGAAGTACACCTCTCCCTGGAGGATGTTGACATCTGTACAGTCACAGAAACATGGTTCAGGGCCACAGAGAGTACCCAGGACTTGCAGGGCTATAATGACTTCCACACTTTCAGACCGCAAAACAAACATGTGAGAACCAAGGGAGGAGCAGTACCTATCTTCATCAAAGATAAATACAACTCTAGACTGGTTAGACAGGAAAACACCATGGAGTTACTCCAAGTTCAACTAACTGTGGGTAAGACCCCCCCCCTTTCAAGTCATTGTTAGCTATAGCCCCCCTTCAATGAACCAAGATACCCACACTGTTTATTTGGACCTACTTCAGTCAGTCAAATTGCAACCAAGCACTCTAGTTATGTAAAGAGAAATTAGAAACTGTCAAAGGTGCACCAGACAGAACAAAATTAGTGTAGATAAAACTTCCTGGTGAACCACCACAGCTAAAAACTTTATTTTAAAAATAGAGTCAAAACATAAAAGACTTCCAGTGAAAGAGAGCTCTAAACAATTAGCGCTTTCAGCTATTCAGCCTTCTTCAGATTGTATTCTCCATAGCTCTCCAACTAAAGTTAAATAACAAATCATGTCCACATGCTGCAGGCAATGCCTACTCATTAACCAATCTAGAACCATAGCAACTAATCAGAATATTTAGGGATGACAAGCCTCCTTTCTTCAGCCTATAGTAGGATGTCTGTTCTTTAGTATTGGTTTAAGCGGAACCATTGTATTTAGGCCTGGGAGGCGATCACCCCTTAAGTTCACTATCCAACTCACTTCGCACATTTCAGTGCGGTTCTTTACGTCTCTGCCCCTTGAGTCTGTAGCAATACATTCTAAAGCTTTAAACATAAAGCTATGATCAGGATAAGATACAACGTGGTCAACCAGCACATTCTTTAAATCCTTGTGCTTAATATCCCTCAAATGTCGCATAACTCTGTCATTCAAATGCTGATCCGTTTTTCCAATATAGAACACTGAGCATTTTCGACAAGTTGCCAGGTATACTAAATGATGAGTATTGCAAGTTGCACTAGCTTTCAACAAGTGATTGATTCCAGATACAGGATGCACAAAACAATTGCTATTGTCTATATAGGGACAGGCTTTGCACTTCCCACATTTGAAAGTTCATTTCTTCTGGTATGCATTTTTCCATTCAAAGCCATCCTTATCACACAGCAGTATTTTCATATTCTTTCTATTCTTAAAAACAAACCTTGGTTGTTCTCCTACAATATTTTTCACTTTTGCATCTTCTGTCAACACCGGCCAAAACCTTCTGACCACATCACAAATCTTTTGGCTATCTGTAACATATGTGAGAATACATTTTAGACCTTGAGTCAAAGTCCTTTGTTTGGAAGCAGTAGCCTCAACTCTGGGGATAGTTTTTGCATTAAAATAGGGATGACCTTTACTGGACCTTAGGTCCTGATGTGTACATCTCATAGTAAGATCTCTATTGTGGTAACCTCTATTCCTCAAATGTTTATAGAGGGTAACCTGCTCCTTTTCAAAATCAGCATCTTCAGTACAGAGCCTAGGTATAGGCTGCACTTGATTTTCCATGATGTTTTTTAATATGTGACCTGGGTGCATACTATTTCTGTGCAAGTAGTGGTTCTTCCATGTATCTTTTCTGTGCATTTTCATATGTAGACCTAGACTAGGATGTAAGGTTACTTTAACATCCAAGAAATCAATCTCTTCCTTTGAATAAGTTATCTTAAATTCAAGGAAATCCATGGGTGTTTTTCAGATATTCTATGAACATATCAAGTTCTCTTTCATCTCCTTTCCAAAGGACAAAGATATCGTCCACATAATGGCCATAATACACCAGATGTCCAAACCAGGGGTTGATGGCATTCAGAATTTGATTCTTCTCCCATTGTGCTAAGACTAGGTTTGAATAACTATTAGCACAAGGGGAGCACATAGCAATCCCCCATACTTGCTAAAAATAGTTATTCCCACAAGCAAAAATTTTATTTTCCAGAATTAATTCCAGCAGAGAGCAAATTAGATTGGAATCGAATCTTGTTTGTACAAGACACGCTCTAATTGCTTCCACTCCATAGCCATTAGGTATAACTGTAAACAGAATATTGATATTCATAGTTACCAGAATTAAATATGAAAAACTATCCATCTTTGATTTTCTCAAACAAACTTGCTAAGAAGCTCCCTATGTCTTTTATAACACTATCCACCAATGGTAGGACCTTCTTCAGCTCACTTTCAACATAAATGGACAGTGATTCAGTTATCCAGCCTCTTCCTGTCACAATCGGTCTCAGCGGGGGGTCATCCAAGGTCTTGTGTATTTTTGGTAAACCACTGATACTAGGGATGGTTGGATACTTAGTTTTAAAAAAAATCAAATAAATCCTTGGATAGACGTCTCTCCATTAACAAATCCATACGAGTATTCTGAAATACTATAATCATACTGATCCAAATCTTGCTTCTTAATATTTTTATATGTATGTACATCTGTCATTATTTCTGGCATTTTATTTCTGTACCAAGTGGAGTCCAGTATCACGATGGCCCCTCCCTTGTCAGCTGGCTTAATGACAATATCTTGGTTGTTCTTAATTTGGAATAGTGCTTCTTTCTCATTAAACGTCATGTTATGAAACTGTCCACTTATCTTCCCTTCTCCTCTAAACTTGCTTACATTATTCTCACCCAAACATAAGAAAAGGTCCACTGTAGGATAATTAACAGATACAAAGGTGCTCAGCTTCTTATACACACTCAGTTTATTATAGCTTTCATTCCCAAAAATCGTTTTGAGCATAATATTTCTCCCAAAAAGTTTCAGGTCTGTGACAAATTCATTGAGAGCTGAATGTAATGATGGAATAAAAGAGAGACCTCTATTTAGAACTTGTATTTGCTCTAGCCTATTTTTAAAATAAACAAAGTTTTTAGCTGTGGTGGTTCACCTGGAAATTTTATCTAAGCACTCTAGTTATAGGCGATTTTAACTATCCCAGCATTGACTGGAAAACTTATACGAGAACCAACATGCTATCACAAAGGGTCTTGGAGTTTGTTAACACTAATGCCCTGGAACAAACAAGCATGCAGTTCCACAAGGGGCTAAAATATTCTCAACCTGGTCTTCACTAACATGGGTGACCATTGCACCACTACAAGTGTAGGACACTGACTAGTTAAATCTGATCAGAAATCAGTCACATTTGAAGTAGCTATAACACCTGAACCCCTCTTAGGTGAAATCAGGCTAAAAATTTCAACAAAGCCAATTATACCCTCCTAAGGGATGGCATAAATAATTTCTAAGCTCCTATTTCCACAGATGACATTGACAACTATACTAAGGTATACACAAATGTCCTGTACAAATACTTATACAAATGTATTGACACAGCTGTACCTGATAGGATCAAAACAAGCTCCTCTAGAAAAAACAAGCCTCCCTAGTGGACATCTAGCATTAATAAGTTATACAAAAAGAGGAGTAAGTTGCTGTCTAAGAATAAAAAAGAGAGGTCCCAGCACTGGAAGAACACCCTGCTCTGCTTGAACAAACAAGTAAGACAACTTGTAAAATCCTCTAAGGGCAACATCGAAAAAAAAATAGCAACCATAGCTAAGGATAACCAAAAGGCATTTTTCAGCTATATCTGTAACCTAAAATGTAGGATCCAGATGTGTGCTGAATTAGCTTTGGATGGCATCACACAGAGTGATCCTGCGAAAATAGCTAACCTATTAGCTGACAGGTTTGGTGAAAATGTTATCCCCCTGCCCCTTCCAAACATTCCACAAAGCATTCCCTCTACATCTCCCCCACCTTGCATCTCCAAAGAGCAAGTCATTAATGATCACTCCAAGGCCAAAAACACAGCCTGTATGGAGCAATATGGCATCCCAGGTTGTGTGTTAAATGGTCTAAAACATGAGTTAGCAACTCCATTAGGTACTCTCTTCAACCACAGCCTAAGTACTGGTTTTGCCCCTGCTGAATGGAAAACAGCAACCATAATCCCATTCATAAAGGAGGTACAGCAACAGACCATGGGAACTACAGAACCAAAAGCATAACCAGTGTTATTTATAAAGCCATGGAACAAATCATCATGGATCTTATAAATAAGGATAGAGGTGATCTCCAAACCCTTGATCTGACACAGTTTGATTTTGTCAAAGGCAGGTCTTAAACTTGGTGAACTTCTTCAAAAACATCACAGGAGCCATAGATGAAGGCAAATCTGTGCATACAGCCTACCTTGACTTAGCCAAGGCCTTCAACACAATTCCACTTTCAGCATCATTGATAAACTCTCCCGGTTGAATGTGCAGCGGTAGCGTTGTTGCCTCACAGCAAGAGGTTCTCCCATTCAATTCTCAGCTGGAGTGTGGGGAGTGCCTTCTGTGTGGAGTCTGCATGTCCTCCCCGTGGTTGGGTGGGCGTTCAAAAGACATGCGTAAATGGGCATGCCTTTGTTGAAGGTTGAACGCTGAGCTGGCACCTCAGCATTTGTGAAAATCTACTGCCAATCATTAGCGGACTGGAGTTCCGCTGTGGCGACCCCTAACCGGGAAAAGCTGAAAGACAACAACATGCCATCAGGTGGGTTGCTAACTTGCTCACTGACAGATCACACTCAGTCAAAGTTGGGAACGTTAAGTCAACCAGCAGACCTCTCGGCAGTGGATTTCCAAAGGGATCAGTGCTGGGCCCCCTATTGTTTGGAATATACTTCTCAGAAGTTCAGAACAAAATAGAGGGGCTGTGGCTGAATAAGTTTGTTGATGACTGCAATTTAGGTGCAATCACTGAATCCCCATACGGTTTGAATATACTTCAAGAGGGACTTACACAAGCCAATGATTGATGCCAAAGCCATGGACTCAAACTCAGTGCAAAAAAAATGCATTATCATCCCATTCAGTAAAAACAATATTTCTTCAGACTATCACATAAATAATAATACTCTAAGTAACAACTCAGTAGTGAGAAACTTGGGAATGCAAGTTGACTGTAGCCTAAACTATGACCACCATGTGTCTACGATGGTAAGGAAGACATTCTACATCGCACATCTCATTAGCAAAGGCATTGCCTCAAGAGTGAAAGAGGTCACAACACCCCTGTACGCGACACTCATCAGGCCAATAACTGAGTACAATGCTCCCTTTGGTATGTACCTTACCAGGCAACTGCAGCAACTTGAGAGACCTCAGAAATTTCTAAGCAAGAAAATTCAGGGTCTCCAGCATGTCATACATTGACAGACTGAAGTCACTGTCACTGCACTCAGTAGCATACAGACTACTTAGAGGAGACTTGTGCATGGCCTATAAAGCAATCTTGTATCCAAACCTAATGTTAATGCTGCACATCCATAAGTCAAATGGGACAAGGGTCACCCGCTCCAGGGGCCTTAACCTGGTCTGCAACATAAATAGGACCTACTGCAGAAACAGGAATGTCTCTCAGAGGTTGCCACTCCTCTGGAATAGGCTACCTCATCAAACAAAGTCCCTCTATGACCCTGTTTAAGCATAGCCTAGAAGACTATACATAAAGTCTTGCCAGGGATTTCACCTATGACCCTCCTCAATATGGTCAATTGTTGCTAACTAAGATCTCAAGTTTAGGCAAGATCTTTTATATTGGGTTTGTCTAGTATTATATCGGGTACACACAGCTAAGCTTATAAAGACTTTTGGGTAAGTAGCCCAGTAACCACATACAAACCTATAATACAGAGATGCAGATATCACTAAATGGTGCACATATGCACATGTGGAAGAAAGGTCATCTTCATTATCACTGCCCAGAATGCTGTAGCTGATGACCTGGCTCACAACAAAAGGTCTGAAACTGATCAGTTTCTGTGACTGCTGCTAGAAGTAATCCATACATTTGTATTTCATTCAGAAGCCACACTCTCTACTCCTGTGTAGGTTTATTCTTGACAAGCCTGCACTGTGCAACAATGATTCCTAGCTGCACCGACATGGCAGCTAATAAACTCCCACATACAGTCCCTCATGTCCTTATCAACACTTATCGCTAATAGAACTAGGCCATGCTTCCTCAGAGACATACACCTCCAACAGCCAATTTATTAAACATGCAGCAAGTGTGGCATAAATTAATATTACAGTCATACTACTGCTGCTAAGAACAATAATTTATAATACATGCAATTTAATAAATTTACACAAAAGGTTGCAGTTAATGGTGACATAGGCACCTGATGTTTAAAAGTGAAATAGGGCAATGTAGCAGTTCACCAATAAAATCACATCTTGTTTAATACAGGATCAATAATTATATGTAACTTCAATGGTAATCATTTGAAATCTCGGGACCTGCTTTGATAAATTCCAAGATTTGGAGACTAAAAGGCCAAAAGTACAGACTTACATATATGAAGTCTGAGATTACCATTTCTCAGAATATTCCCTTTTCTCCAAGGTATGGCAATCTTGGAACTGGTATATATATAAATTTTGGGGTTCTGTAAAGCTTGCCTCCCTGCAAAAAAAAAAAAAAAAGTTTAAAGGAGAAAATCAATGTTCAATATTTGAACTTCTCCTGCATTTCTTGTCTTTTTCTTTTGTCATGTTAGGACTCATTATTTTGAGTTCTTAAATTTCAACAGGAGCCAATTACAAGTATTAAAAACAAAGTCTATTTGTAGGTTCAAGCACCCTCTCCTAAACAGATCGTGTTTAAGTGATCTTCAGAAGAAAACTTCATCAGTAGTGTCAGTGGCACAGCAGGTAGCACACTTGCCTTTGGTGCAGAAACTGAGTTCTATTCCCACACCAGGTAGATTGATATCTGGCAACAGAGTATACGGGGCGTATTGCACTCCTGGGTGTATTGTCTTGCAGCTTAGTCATTAAACCAAGGTCCTATATGCTTGAGCTGGTGATAGCTAAAGCAGATATAAAAGATCCCACAACACCTATTGAAAAGAATAGGGGTCCTTTATTTATATAGAAAAAACAACTCTTATTACAACATATTTATGTATTTACAAATAATTACAAATGTACATATGTACAGCTATACAAATCTATTTACACATATTCATAATTTCTTTTGCAATCATACTAAATTTTCATCCCTGTTAGACCCCACTCGCTTTTCCATAACCACCATTTGATTTTACGTAATACTGTTCCTAAAATCCATTTACCATTAAACATCATTTCATTTATTCTTTCAGTCCCTATAACCCATATAACATAAATTAACCTTTTATTTATTTTTTAACATATTCTTTACTTCTGTTCTTATATCCATACTTAATCATGTCCATTTTTATTTTATCCATTTCTTTTGTATCTTTGAAAAAATCTTTACATAGTTTTCCCCATAACTGTGTTACTCTTTTACATTTCAAGAATACGTTTCTCAGTTGCTTCCATATGACAATGTAAACACATTCTATCGCTTTTCTTTTTATATGGCATATTTCCTTTTACTGGCAATTTATCTATTTCCAGTCTCCTCAAAAAATAAAAATCTTGACATTCTTCTTCCTGATTACACCATTTGTTTGTTATTTTTATATATTTCTATAGCTTTAATTTTTCATCTGTTAGATTTTCCCATGGCTTTACATAGTGATGTTTTCTCACTACATTCTTATACCATACTTTTCTGTATTTTTCTATATCATCAATGTTTATTTTCCACAAAAAATATTTTTTCTTGGTAATATTTTATTTCTTCATTTATGCACTCATTTTCTCTTTGTCTTTTTAACCATATCCCAACATTTATCATACTTACATTTATAAAAATCAACTACTAATCTCTCATCTTTTTAATTTATCTACTTTAACATTTTGTACAAATTTAATGAAGCAGCATATACTGACTTAATTAACCCTAAACCTCCTTCATCTTTATTTACATACAAAACTTCTCTTTTTACTGGGTTTAATTTAGAACATCAAAAGTACCTGCAATAATTCCCTTTCAAATACTGTTGGCAACATAAATATACTTGCTAAGTATGCTGTTTTTCCCATCCCTGCTGAATTTATCACAAAAAGCCTTTTTTCTGAACAATAATTTATATATTCTCCAGAAAAGATGGGTTTAATTTATGCCTTCTGTTGTTTTTCCCATTAAATTCTATTTATAACTTTGTTCCCAAATGTTGTACCTAACACAGACATTTCATTTATTGTAAAATATATAGCCCCTTATCTTTACTACATCACCTAAACCTTTACTTTTCTCTTTATTTAAAGCCATCTCTATCACCTCTAAACACTCATTTGTGCAAATTATTACTTCTTTTATCCAAATTTTGTTTTTGCACTTATTATAATGTCATCTTCATATACTGAATATAACAGAACTGTAATTCTTAACTCTTCAGGTGTTATATAACCTGCCTCCTTCATTTTGTGATTTATTTCACATACTATCACATTCATAACTAATGCAAAGTGGATACAACTCATTGGATGCCCCTGTCTTACACCGCTCTTCATATGTTCCATTATGCCTTAATCAGCCATTTACAAGTATTTTACTTTATTATTACTTTACACTGACATGAATAATTTCTAAACTTTCTCACTATTATACTCTTTCATTATTCTTTCATTATTACCCATAAGATTTCATGCCCAATTGAATCAAATGCCTTATTAAGGTCTCCTATCATGATTTTTGGTTCTTCTTTTCTATTCATAATATCATTCACAATTTCTCTAACTATCATTAACAGTTCTTGACAACCCTTCCCCTTTATACTATATATGCTATCTTCCATAATATTTTCCATTTTAGTTTCAAATCTTTTTTGTATTATTTTCATAAAGCTCTTATAATCATTATTTTTCAATACTGTGTCCAGTTTTTAATTGTCTTCTATCTTCCTTTTTCCATATGAATTTAAATATTTCACTACATAATTATTTATACATAAAACCTTCATTTAACTATTCATCATTTAAAATCTTTATTTTTTTTACCAATCCCTAACATTTTTAAGCAATTCATATCATTTTCCATCTGTTCCTGCAGCCAAATCTATATTTACTTGTCCTGATACTTTATCTACCTCCTTTAGAGAAATCTCATTTTCCAACTCTTTATTCTATTTTTTCTGTTACCTTTTTTACTTTCCAGTTTTTTTACTACCCTCTTTTTTTTTCTTTAAACATTTCTTGTACACATTGTACTCTACTCATATATTTTTTCCTGAGTTCTTTCTGTTTCACCTTTTACATTTTTTATTTTTCTCATTACACTACCATATTCCTGTACTAATCTGCGAAAATGACTCAATGCTTCTTTTCTTTTTCTTTGTCAAAGTACTTTCTATCATTATGTTTTAAATCTTCCAATGCATTGTTATATGTTCTTTTATATTTTTCTTTCTCTACTTTTTCTCACAACATACTGCTACTGTGAAAAAATATGCTTTTATATTTTTCCTTAAATATCATCCACCATTCATACCAATTTTTAGGGTCTATATTAGAACATCGAAGTTTCAGGTCTTCAAATGTTCTAATATCGACACTTAGTAACCAAAAACCGGTAAGACCGAAAATTTAGAACATCGAATTGTTTCCTAGGGAAAGAATTTGCTGTTCCAAAACACATACACACAATGCAAACACACCAAACACACAGCAATCCACACACATACACCTAAAATCTTACATCTAAACCTACACTAAACTGTACATACACCACTATCTACCCACTTATCTTAACCCAAATCCTAACCCTAAGTCCATCACTATCGCACACACACCTCACCCGCGCCCTAATCCTAACTCACCTATCCCACCCTAACCCTCACGTCCAAAGATTCGCACACTTACCTGACCCGCACCCTAACCCTAACTCACCTATCCCACCCTAATCCTCATGTCCACACAATCACGCACTTACCTGAACCCGACCATAACTTTCCACCGCAGAGCTGAAAATAGTGAAGAGACAATAACGGACAACCAAATTCTTTCCCTATGAAAGAATTTGGTTATCTAAAAATTTGCTATTTTCAACTTTTGGTTACTAGGTGTCGATATTAGAACATTTGAAGACCTGACACTTCGATGTTCTAAATAGACCCAATTTTTATAAAATATCCTCATAGTAAAATGACCTTTCCATAACAATATTACTAATCTCTTTCTTTGTTCATTCTATGCTTTTTCATTTTTTCGTTTTATTCTTTTTCCTATTTTATATATTCCTTGTTTTCATTTATCTCTAGCCATTTTGCAAGATGATCAAAAATCCTGTATCAACTACCTCCTCTTGTCCTATAACTAAAACTTCTGATACTATAATCTAATCTATTTCATTTCTATACATACCCCTTTTGTAAGTCCATGAATTTTTGTCCCATTTTGTCTAACATTTTTATACCATTTCCTTTCCTTTTATGCTTGGCTCTTAAATCACAATTAAAGTTTCCTGTTATTATAATATTCATATCCATCACTACATAGTCTAAAATGTGATGAAATAAGCTTTCCCTTTCTTTACAATTAGTATAAGCATATAATGTAATGTGATGTACTTGTTCTTTCCATTTTAAATCTACAATAGTTAATCTTCATATTTTTGTTAAAATTACATCTATTAGCTCTACTGTATTTCTACAGAATATGGCTATTCTAGAACATTTCTCATTTCCCAAATTCCAGACTATCTTTAGTCTCTGTTTGTAATCTTTCTTCACTTGTTAAAAATCTTGTGTCTAATATAATTGCATCTACATCACATGTATTATGCCACTCCAAAATCCTTATTATTCTTACTATATTCTTAACATTATTCACATTTGCAGAAATCACTCTAAATTTTTCATTTTCCCTTTTCTTTTGAATCATGGCTTCATAAGTTCATAGCTAATTACGAGTCTAGCTTTCTTAATAAACCATTCTAAGCCTAGCCAATTTCGCTCCCAAATGTGAGAATCAAACACTGTACCTTTTGTCTGTAAGTCAAATACCTTAACTATTATACCACCCCCCAATCATTAGCTGTATATATATATATATATATATATATATATATATATATATATATTCTTTTTCATCCATTTCATTTATCTTTTCTTTTTTACTTATCTCTTAATTTATTTCTGTATTTTATCCTTTTACCAATAGAATTATTTTTTCTACTTCCTAATTTATGTCTTCTTCATCACTTATTTCAGAACCTTCTTCTATAACCTCTTTATTATTTTGTTCTCATCTAATTTTTGTCTATTTCTACTACTTCTAAAATGTCTTATCTTTGTTCATTTTCTTCTCTTTCTTTTTTTTTTGTTTTCCTTACTCTTATTTTCATTTTGCAATCCATCCACAAATGTCCAACTTTGTTAGATTTATAACATTTCAATTCACATTTTTGCATCATGACTCACTTCCCCACAAATATAGCATTTTCGTTCGTTACAGTTACTTATCAAATGTCCTTCTTTTCCATAAAAAACATGTTTTGGGTTGTTCCCATTATTTTATGGCACCCCTATTCCCCTCAACATTTATAATGCTTGGTAACTGTATATTTTTCTCTTTCTATTTTTAACA
This sequence comes from Protopterus annectens, assembly GCF_019279795.1. Classification (NCBI taxonomy): domain Eukaryota; kingdom Metazoa; phylum Chordata; order Ceratodontiformes; family Protopteridae; genus Protopterus; species Protopterus annectens. The sequence continues at coordinate 761,373,342 of NC_056731.1, read as the reverse complement.
CAATACTACAATCCTAATCGCCAGCCCATAAACCCCTTTTTCATAATCTTTTGCAAAGTCCAGTATTTCTTTAGATAAAGTTTTCAAAGTCTCACTTTTTACCCCTGTTCAAACTTGTACATGAATTTTCTTTTTTGTTTCCCCATTACATGCTTTTACCACATAAAACTTCCATGGCTTACTGTCTTTCTTTTTTCATATTCTCCAAGAAAATTTTCCATTGAAAAAACAGTTAAATATATAATGTTATAAAATATCTCTTTATTAATAAGAATAAATTATTCTTGTGCTTTTACACCCAAAGGAGCTATTAAATTGTCCCACACTTCATACCTGTCCATTTCTTTTTCTTCTTTACTATGAAATCTTACCTCATACTTCCAGTTTTCACTTTCTTCTTCTGCTGTCTCTTCTGCTACTCCATTTGTGCCTTCATTTACTTTATCTGCATATGTTTTCTTTTCCATCTCACTACTATTCATCGGGATTCTCTCTGCATGCTCCTTTTGTATTTTCTCCATAATGTCCTCCCAGGAAACATCTTCTTTATTTTCTGGAACACTCTGCATCACCATTTTTTTAAGTAGATCAACCTGCAACTTTCCTGACTGGAGGGTTTTAATTGTACACCCATCATTTGCTGACTCGTGTCCATCAAACAGATTTCTTTGAAACATGTCTTCAGAATCCTGCACACTGCACACATTCTCTGGTCTCAATATTTGCTTTTTCCTCCATTTCTCTCACCTCTCCATCTCTCCCTCTGCCTCCTTCTTTCCCTGGGCCAACTCTGTGCCTGGAATGGAAATAGAAATTGTTCCTGCAAAATGGGTCCCATTCACGACAATGGCAAGCAGGGAATGTTCCCCAATGGCCTGGTCACATTTCCCCTAGTGGTATAAATGCACTGAAGAGAGACCACCAGTCTAATGGGACTGACCTTGTCAACAAAGGATAAATAAAACAGAAATAGTACACAGCTGTATCAGGAGAGGTAATTTATTCCATGGGACTAGAACTAAGTAAAGGAATTATTAATTAGACATCTCTAAACAGAACAGTTTTTAAATGAAAAGACCTCCAAGACAAGAATGGAGGTAGCAATACACCATCCCCTTGATAGTTTACCAGTGTTTTAATTTCTACAAATGAATCACCAGTAATACAAGTCAGGTGACATAGGAGGGTTTCCATTATGTGACCCACCCTTCCTCTTGATTCTCTTCTTTTAACACCATAAAACAAGATAGATTTATATCCCTAGCAGAGGATCATCCTGCAGCAGTCATGTCCTCCCCAGCCACTGAGACTCTAGAGAGGAAGGAATAAAATGTTTTATATAGCAGAATAAATGCTCAGATAGTTTATTAGGCACTATCTGCATTTTAAACTTTATGTTTTTAGGTTTAGATGTTCAGATGCATGAGTAATGTGAAACTCATATTAGAATCTATAAATATTAGTTGTTTGCAGCCTGCTTTTACTAATGCAGTATGCATGCAAGCTGAGTATTAAATGAAAAGGTTCTTATTTATAGTATTGGCTCTGCTGCATGTTGATATGGTGCAGTATAGGAGTATTGGCTATATGTATATTGTGTAATGAAAGTTTATTGATGAGATATGTGCAGGGCGGTATATGTTCCAAATGATAGACTCCATAAGTATGCGTTCAGTCATTTTTCATAGTCATTATGTTGTTTGGTGCTACATGAAATGGTGAGTTCTAAAGCTCGGTGTTTATTTAAATATTTATTATATAGGAACATTACAAATAAATAATTAACACAGTAGAATGCCAAATGAGTTGTGGGAGGGTGGCGTAATGGTTAAGGTGCTTACCTTAGAAACGCAAGGTGCAAGGTTTGATTCTCACAGGGGGTAACTGGCTAGGCTTAAAGTAGTCCATGAGGGCAGTTAGCCTAGTAATAATCTATGAATCTATGAATCAATGTAATATAAGACAAGTTATTAATATATGCTATTTGCTAAAAATCAAAGACAAGATATAGTTATATAATTAATAAAAAGAGGTGTGGCAATATTCCAAAATAAATCAGTAAAACTCTCAAAAAGTTTCATGCCAGGAGTGGAGCCAAACATTTGCCAGCATTAATAGAGCAATGATGATCCAGAGGGAAGTAGAATGCAAGAAAATACCGCTGTTGTTGGTGGGTCTTGATGCAGAGAAAGCATTTGACAGAGCAATCTGGAATTTTATGAGTAGGACAATGAAAGCATTAGTATTTTCTGATGCAACAATAAGGTTAATTGGGAGGATATATGAGGGACTGGAGGCAGAAATTAAAGTGGGAGGGTTCCTCTCAAATAAGTTGTGTCTGAGCAGAGGAACCAGGCCGGGGTGTCTTCTTTTCTCTTTATTGGCATTATATTTACAGCCATTGGCAAAGAAAATAAGGGACTCAGAAATTCAAGGATATAATTGGTATGGTAATCAATAAAAGTTGTATTTATTTGCAGACAGTATTATTTTGTACATGATAAACCTAGAAAAGTACATTTTAGAGTTGTGAGACATTCTGAGTTAGTTTCAAGTCTTTTGAGGGGTATAAAATTAATTAAGGCATAACAAAGGCTATAGCTATAAATTATGTCCCCCCAAATGAATTGGTTTACCATTACCCACATTTGTGGGGACATGATAAAATGTAGTATTTATAAGTATGAGTTGAAAGGATTCTGTTATGGAAGCTAAGGATATGTGGGAAGAGATTAAACAAAAGATGATACAAAACCTGAGAAACTGTAAGCTCTTGTTTATGGATATGGATTGCAAGATATAAGCAGTGAAAATGTTTTTAGTCCCTATAGTTTTATATACAGATCAGATTTTTATCAACCAAAAAAGTTGTGGACAGGACATAATAAAGAGCTGAAGGATTATATCTGGGAGGGGAAGAGGGCAAGGGCCAAATGGGATAAGTTGATTCTTCCAATAGTACAAGGTGGTTTAGGATTACCTGGTTTAAAGGGATATTTTAGAGCTACACAGTTAATTGTCATGTGCACACACACACACACACACACACACACACACACACACACACACATGTATACACACACACATATATATATATATATATATATATATATATATATATATATATATATAAAACACAAACAGAAATCTATAATTCCAAGTGGAAAAAGATGGTGATTAAGTGGAGGAAAATCAGGGAATAAGGAAAGTATGGAATTTCGGATATAGATCCTTACAGAGAATAACAACAGCCATACAGAATATTATAGTCAACATAGCAGAAAGTATTTTAAGAACTAAGCCAACAAGAGAATGGAGAAAGGAGATTCTGCCAGTAGTAATGACTGCAATTAGGGGTACAGAGAATAGGCAAGATGAAGCTGGAATTTACTGAAGAAAACTGACAAAGGAATCAAGATATTGTGAGCAAATAACTAGAGAGGGAGAGTTAATAGGAAGGGAAAGGCTAAGAAGGCATTTGGACTGGAGGATAGAAACTGCCTTCCCTACCAGGGACTGATATCAGAGTGTAAGCAAACAAAAAGGGATAGGAAACTCCTAAGTAAAAGACCTGTTCTGGTAGAGTTTTTAGTTGAATCTAGAACAGAAGTTGCTGTTAAAGAGGGGATAATTAATAGGGCATATAAATACTGTATGATAACTATAGGAATCAATCAGAGGAGGTTACCAAAGATTGGGAAGAGACACTGTATAATAAACTCACATAGAAACAATGGGAGGACATATGTACGCCCACCCTTTCCAAATATCCAACAAATTTTAGAAGATTTAGGATTTTTGCTTGAAAGTGTTTGCATAGGTATTTTTACACCCCAAGTAGAACTTATCCTCAGATAGATAACAAATGCTGGTGGTGTGTTACAGAAGAAAGAGGTAACTGGTAACATGTTTTGGGACTGTAATGAGTTGTCAGACTTTAAAAATTCCCTACAGAGTACCCTGTTATTAATACTGGGTGAGAAAATTGGTGTAACTAAGGAAATGTTTTTTTTTTGAGCTGGGATACAGGATATGAATTGCCTAGACATTGTAAGGCCTTGCTAAGTTTAATTCTGATGGCTGCCATAAAAGCAATTACTAGAAAATGGAAGTCAAAGTCTAAATCAACTGTATTTGAGGGAGTGAATATTGTAACGCAGATAAAATAACTGGAAGTGAGATCTTTAGAAAAGCATAGGAGCAAATTACATAGAAAAAATAGAAATTGTTTGAACAATGCATCCACAATATGTTTTGGAGGAGGAGCAAGGTTTAAGGAAAGGCAAGAATTGATCAAGTTATGAAATGCTGGATTGATGATAATTGTATAAAATACTATATGTGATGTATAATGTTTGCAACTGTGAACATGTTAACATGGTTTGTTTTCTTTTATATTCATATATGTTTGCTTATGTCTTAAGTGATAATTTGATAAAAGTGTTAAAACATTTGCTGGGCAGTTCTGCTCAGTAACTTGGCTCCTTGCAACTTGAAGACTCATAGTGGAAAGGTAAGGGGGGTAGAACACAGAACCTTTCACAATGTCATTTTAATCTTTATTGCACTAAAGAAGACTATGCTCCCTACTGAGTATACCTCTCGACTGTCCAGATTTCCAAAGAATGTCTATATTTTTGCCTCATATTTTTTATCCATACCTCATAAAATTTGTTACTTTCTGGCAAATTATTGAGAATTGAAGTTACTAAATAATGACATACATTTGAGTTTCAGATTTCATATCCTTTAGAAAGTCCACCCTAATGCAATGCCTGATATTCTAGCAGATTTCTGAGTTTATATGAGCAATATTCAAAGTCTGTCCCTGATATTGAGCCTTTGTACCCTATTATTGTTGATTTTGTCCAGATTTCTTGCACTTGTACAGGTTGAGAGGTAAGCTGCTGAGCTTCTCATATTATTTGATGGTTAAACAGTTGCATTTTGAGATTGTCTAAAATGATGCTACTTACATCCCGCTCCTTATTTCTTCATGATATTCACCTTAACCCACTTATGCTTGAAACATCTCTATTTGTTGTTTATCTGAGGCTGAAAGGCATAAAGCCATCTCAGGTTCATAAAGTTTCTAAAACTGAAGACTATTCAAGAAATGTTTATAAAAGATAAAACTATAGTGGATTAATTCAGAATTGTTATTTTATATATATGAAATATTATTGCTAGAACTATGTTTTATTGTGATTTATAATAAAGAATGAAAAGTTGCTTGGGTTTAAAAATAAAACAAGTTTCATGCCCACACAGGAGACCAAATAATTCAAAACACAAAGTCTCAACTGCAGAACAGTCATTAATATCACAAAACAGTCATTAATGTCAAAAAAACTCTTGCTACCAAAGTATGACTAGAGAAAATGCCAGCAACTGTGAGACTGTTCAAATTCTATTGTTCCCCCCACTTATTGTTTTATTTCTTGCTCAAACCAGAGAAAGCTAACATTAATGCTGCAACAGTGTAAATGATATAGCCACCAAATTTTGACAACAGTATAACTAATTACAAAGCAAATGACCAAATAATGCTTACTTACACTGTTACATTATATGATTATGCTGTTTCATAGTAAACAAAAACTGTAATCTACTAATCATCGAACTGAGTTTTCAGTGAAATTTTTCCTACGGCAAACCAGTGGTTGCCCACCATCTGGAATTTGCCCTTTTCCCCACTGTAGTGTGATCTCAGAGCTGGTATATTTAGTTAGGGGAGTGTGGGGGCATAGCCCCCAACCTGGGTAGGTGTTAAGTTTTATGATTTTGTTCACGGTCACTCGGGTGGACTACCACTGGTTTGCCCTAGGAAAAATGTCACTGAAAACTCAGTTCAATGAATAGTAGCTTCAATGAGTAGGTGTTCAAAGAACAGGGGTTAGCTGATTTGTGATTCAACAAAGTGATGCAGACCCATCTATAACTAGTGCTAAAAACAAGATATATGATAAAAATGTACATTGAACTCATATAGATCTCAAACCAAACAGCAAAAAATAATACTAATAAGTTCGATAATGAAACTAGAACAATGTCCAGTGGCAGTAATCTGATATCATATTGCTTATAGCCAACCACAAAAACAGTGTTTGATAAAGAATTTCTCTGACTTGATTGTTTGGTGTATGATGGTACTGTTAACAAAAAATTAAACAGAGGTGATGGATTAAGTGTTCTTTTTTTACTCAATTTTTTCGTAAAATTATCACAAAAATTCAATATATTTTGGCAATAGATAAATAACATAATAAAATTCTGTGAACAAGAAGATAAACTATGTACATTATTTACAAAGGCCTGTAAAAAAAGGAAAAACTTATATAACAATCATATTTCTAGAGAAAAAAGAAACAGATAATAAACAGTAAAGTTATATATCTAACAATTTCTAAACTTATTGAAAGGAGTCACGATTTGTCTGGTATATATCAATGAGAGGAATCACTTCACTCCAAGGGTTATTAGTAAATAATTTAGGTTGAATCTTATATTCCTTGAATTTTGTTTCTTTGTAAGCAGTTTCCTTCAGGAAGGATAAAAAATCTTCAAACTGTGTTGCATTAAGTGCTCTGATGTGATCTTTTGATATTATATTAAACAGAGTGAGGAAATGAGTATGGTGAAATAATTCATATGGAATTATTGCAGCTGTCAATTTGGATGTTTTGAGCTGTTATTCTTGAAGGTTTACAGAGTGATATTTATTTATTTATTTGTATTTATTAAGTTGTTTATTTAAGTTGTAGAAAAAGAAGAGATTGAAGTATATTATACATTTGATTTTAAGAGATTTTTGATTGTATTTGCAATGGTGATGGACAGGTTGACAGACGAGATCAGACAGGAGTCCCCGTGGACTATGATGTTTGCAGATGACATTGAGATCTGTAGTGAGAGTAGTGAACAGGTGGAGGAGACCCTGGAGAGGTGGAGATATTCTCTAGAGAGAAGAGGAAAAAAGGTCAGTAGGACTAAGAAAGAATATATGTGTGTGAATGAGAGGGAGGATAGAGGAATGGTGAGGATGCAGGGAGCAAAGGTGGCGAAGGTGGATGAGTTTAAATACTTGGGATCAACAGTTCAGAGTAATGGTGAGTGTGGAAGAGAGGTGAAGAAGAGAGTACAAGCAGGATGGAGTGGGTGGAGAAGAGTGTCTGGAGTGATTTATGACAGATGAGTACCTGTAAGAGTGAAAGGGAAGGTCTACAAGAGGGTAGTGAGACCAGCTATGTTATATGGGTTGGAGACACTGGCACTGACAAAAAGGCAGAAGTCAGAGCTTGACGTGGCAGAGTTGAAGATGTTAAGATGTGCACTGGGTGTGATGAGGACGGACAGGATTAGAAATAAGTATATTAGAGGGTCAGCCCAGGTTGGAAGGTTTGGAGACAAAGCCAGAGAAGCAAGATTATGTTGGTTTGGACATGTGCTGAGGAGGGATGCAGAGTATATTGGGAAAAATATGTTAAGGATGAAGCTGCCAGGTAACAGGAAAAGAGGAAGGCCTAAGATAAGGTTTATGGATGTGGTGAGAAAGGACATGCAGGTGGTTGGTGTGTCAGAGCAAGATGCAGAGGACAGGAAGAAATGGAAACAGTTGATCTGCTGTGGCGACCCCTTATGGGAGCAGCCGAAAGAAGAAGAAGATTTTATGAGGGAGGGGGAGAAAGGGAGAGAGAGACATTATATCTGTGAGATTAAAGTTTTAGAACTATTGTGTGCAGAGAAGAAAATCTTCCATATAACTATCATTTGATCTTCAAGTGATGCTGACGTTACTGAGCCAAAAAACTAAGCTAGTGATTATGATCTTTGTGAGTTACCTGATCCAGCGGTACAGGGAAGAACAGTGTGTGGTACATGATGATCAAATGAGAGGCATCATTGTTATGAGAATCAGATTAAACAGTAAGTAATGCAACAGATGTATGCAAAGCCAGAAAACTTGTTTGCACTAAGTAAAGCATTTAATGTACAAATTTAGAAGCATTTTGAATTGCATAAGAAAGCAAAAGAGAGAGACTTGGCAAAAAGAGAGGTATAATGCACCTTGAAAACCCTGAATGTGCTTCTGTGCAAAGCGTGGTTACAAACAGAGTAAAAAGAAGTGCCTTGTACTAAGGCAAGATAAATCATTTTAATGAGTATAAAATGTGAGAAATTGTTTAGCAGCCTTAAAGAATAGATGGATAGGGCCAAAACCATGGAAAAGATTTATTTGTCATCACAGTAAGTATAGAAGGATTATGTTACATGCACAAGTGTGGAAATGATTTTTTAAGAAAGAGAATCAGTGAGAGCTCTAAACAGAAAAAACAACAGTTTGGTATATATAATCACATAATGGAATTTAAGCTAAACCCTTAGGCACAGGTTAATGTGATTTCTGCTCAAACATTGGAAGTGTTGAGATGTAAAGATCATAAGTCCAAACCTTCCATGAGTAAGGTCTGTTCTTCTGTAGGTCACATGGTGCTTTCAGTAGATCACAAGTGTACACCCATGGATACAAGTGTTTAGTTACAGAGATATGGAATACAAGTTCCTTCAGTATTAGGTCATTTACTTTACCAGAAGCTTAGCATGCTGAGAAGAATTAATGATATGTATGGGATGATTTACATAGTACTCATGAAGATTTATTTGCAAGTCTGGGATGTTTGCCAGGTATGTATCATCTTTAGCTACATTCTCCTGTATTACAATTCATGAAGGCTCCAAGGTAAAGTCCAGTAACACCAAGAAGCAAGACTGAAAGAACTGCATAGTATATAGAACATAGGCATTAAGAAACAGACTAAGCCTTCAGACCTGGTGAATAGCATGGTTACTGTGGTTAAACCTGACAAAATATGTACATACATAGGTGAGTACAAGGTTGCAACTAAATAGAAGAATAATATATTGGGTAAACACACTACATTAGAAAGTTCTGAGCTTTATACATTTAATATGCCTGTATTGTTTAAAGGAATGTTACCAGTAAATTGTTTTTTTTCTGTTACTGTTTTCCCTGTATGCACAATTTTGTTTTTTTGTTTTTTGGGGTTTTTTTGTGTTTGTTTGTTTTATTGTTTTGGTTTTTTTTTTGTCTGATCCTGGGCTTAATCCTAAAAATGGTCCAAGAGATCAGTGTTCTAGCTAATAAACCAAAATAAGAAATAAAATATAAAATTAATAAATAAGAAAATGCATATTTCATAGACTTCCACTCTATATTTCATAAGCACTTGAAGAATTATGGAGAACTATTACACATATGATTGAAGGGTTTGATGGTGTTTGTTAATACTGTTGATGATGTACAAGCATAGAGTACAGCCAGAGAAGAATATGACAGAGATGCATTAATGTACTTAATAAAGTGAAACAGTTGAAACCTCAGTCTGAACAAAAGGCAGAGTTAGACAAAGTGTGCATTTCAGATATATGGATCATACTTTAATTCAGATGACGTGAAACCAGGCAATGAAAAGGCCAGAGTTGTACAGTTGCTGTCATCAAATGATAGGCAAGCACTTATGAGATTTTTGAGACTTGGGCTATATCTTTCAAAGTTTATTTCAAACTTGTCTGAAAAAGGATGTCACTAATCATGAATAGAATTAGGTGAAATGGAGCCCTAGGCAAAGGGCTCTTGGCAACACCCCCACTAACCACCACCCTGCCCTGCAACATCCCTCACTGCCCCTGGGGCTTCCACTTATCTTGGTCTCCTGACAACATACAGACTCCTTTTTTTCTTTCTCTTCTCACATTTTGCCTTAGCCTTCAGCTTTTTCCTACATCCTTTCAGCCCAATTTAGTTGGACAAGACTGCACTGTAATAACAATGGAGGAAGTAATTATGTTAGGAGTCTGAGAAACTATTCTCCCCAGAAGCCATGGGGCTATAGATGCTCTGAGGTACATTTTAGAGCTTTTTTTTCTAACCTTTTGATTCAATGTTGTTATTGTCTTTCGGCTTTTGCCAGTTAGGGGTCACCACAGCGGAACTCCGGTCCGCTAATGATTGGCAGTAGATTTTCATGAACCCAAGGTGCCAGCTCGACGTTCAACCTTCAACGAAGGCACGCCCATTTACACATGTCTTTCAAACGCCCACCCAACCGCAGGGAAGATATGCAGACTCCACACAGAAGGCACTACCCGCACTCCAGCCGAGAATCGAATGGGAGAAACTCTTGTTGTGAGGCAACAATGCTACAGCTGCACCACTGCGGAAGTCTAACCTTTGATTCAATAATGACCTAAAAAAATAATGAGTAGGAAAAGAAATGCAGTCTTAATTTTTTCAGTGAAAAAATAAGTTGTGTCCAAGGTTTAATGGTCAAAGGTGTAAAAATAGTAGTTCACAATAAACTGAGAAGGCAAATGTCTGTGAGAATATATAAATCACATCTGTGAATAGTGCCTTCTTCCCTACCCCAAAAAACAGAAATTTATATTCTGTATATCCCACTGGTATTAGATTGGAAATGAAGGCACAAAAGGTTTCAGTCATAAATATCAAGTGATTGCTGTCAGATATACAGCACGCTTCCTCACTCCTAGCCATAAAGACAGACATCTTCTCTACACCCCACTGATGTCAAACTAGAAAGTAAAAAAAAAAACAAATACTGTACCTAGCCCTCACCCAAGCTATAGTGACCTTCTGCATACACTGTAAGGTTTAACTGTAAGGAAAGTTAAAGAAATAATAACCACATTTCCACATTCTCCTGAAAAATTAAGGTGACCTTCTGTGTACACCACTGAGTATTGAGAGAAAAGTAACAAAAATAATTACCGCACTGTCTCCAGACCTCACACATGATATTGAAGCCTCTGAGGTTTGATTGTGAGGAAAATTAAAGAAGTAATGTCTTACTACATAATTTAGTGACTTTCAATGCAAACCTCTAAGCAAGGCCAGTTTTAGAGTAGACAGGGTTCAGGTTAGAAGTCACCACTAAGCCTGTGACAAAATCTGCTTATATATCTTGTGGTGTGGAGGCTATCAGGCCCCAGACATTCTGAAAGTCTAGGTGTCATTGATGAATTTTATGTCATATTTTTGTAAGATAATGAGTTGCTAACTCTTTTTGTACTGCTACCTAAAAGAGTTATGCATATGTCCATCAGTATGTATGAGCATACAGATAAAGCTCAGTAATATTATTTTCTCTCAGAAGATGTACTGATTTTGCATGCATGCATGCACATACTGACACTGCACCTGACAAGCCATGTCTCTCAAATGATGCACACACACACACACACACACACACACACACACACACACACACACACACACACACACACACACACACACACACACACACA
>NC_056731.1:761309496-761356996 GCF_019279795.1 Protopterus annectens | reverse complement strand
CTGTATGTAACTTCTCATAACAATTTGCTCTAGTTATAACTTATTGATATTTCTTTAAATTATTTTATATAAAAAGCTTTACTGATCATGTTTATATTCTTTCAGACTGCTTTATTCCTTATCTTTTTTCTGAGTTGAAACTGAAATAGGATTTGTTTGGGGCTATCTACCCAGTTGGCATATTTAAATAAAATAGATGAATAAAAAATAAATAAACACGATAAAGTGGTTGTGTATGGCTAAATAGCATTTACAGACTCAAAAAAACAAGGAAGAAAAGAGATGGAGAGATTCTTGGTTTGAAGGGGAATTACTACCTACAGAAAATATATGTGAGAAATCCCAAGAATATGTGTATAGTAAAGAGGTTCAAAAACAAGCAAACCACAAATTTTTGCAAGTCATTCTCAGAAAGTCTTTGTATAAGGCACATCAGGAATTTCCAGAAGCACTCAGGAACAATCAGACAGATATAACAATACAGTCAGTATATTAAATTCTAAATCCCTCAGAGTGAGCCTATCTGGCACTGTCATATTTGACAATGATCCACAATATAAAAGTCAAGACTTCTATAGATTCATGAATTAGTCTATGTCCAATCCATATTATTATTCCACAATCTAATAGACAAACTGAATTATTTAAATAGTGAAAAATCTAATGAGAAAGAGCAATAGCAAAAAGCTATGACATATGTTGTGTTACAGTTATGGAATACAGGACTACCTCATCATCACTGTATTAGTGGATCACTAGCACACCTGTTACCCAGTCAAAAGTTAAAAAGCATTTTGCCTACTTCAGCCACTTTACTGAAGGCTAATAATTAATACATGTTCGTAGAAATGCTGGAAATAAATCAGATGAAACCAAAGTCTCCTACTTTCAGGTCAGAAAGGGAGGAATGAGAAAGTAAAGTAATAATACAACTGCTATGGCAAAGAGCCTGCAGCCTGAAGCCAAAGTAATTGGTTAAGTCACTGATCCAATTCTGTGATATTTGTGCAGAAGAAAAAAGCTGTATAGAAGGAACTGCATTACCATATCTAACACAAACACATCAACGTTCAAGCAAATGAGCACCCAGAATTGTCACATCCAGTACTATCTCAGAAAATATGAAACATGGGAGCTATGGCAGTCAAGAGTTACAGGTAGAAGGTCTAATGTGCCTACAAGTAAAATTGTAAAGCACAAAGAATTGCCCCATAAGGAAAATCAGAAACTCAGAAAGGACACTCCCATTAAATGCTCCTGATTAGGAAGACCACTAGAGAAACCAGTCAGAATGTAGACGGGTCAAAAGTTAATCATGATATCAAATTAAAAACAGCGCATTGACACAATGCAGTGTTTGGCTTTAAAATATTACATCATAGCCCCTAAGCTCCTGTCAATTCATTGACTTTACATATATTTTCACATATACCCTGCTTTCTTTTAGTCAGTCACATTTATATATTTTCAATCTTCTTCTGGCTTTTCCCGGTTAGTGGTCACCACAGCAGATCATCTGTCTTCTCACGATTGGCAGTGGAGTTTTATGGTGCTGAGTTGTCAGCCTGGTGCCCAACCTTTCACAGAAGGCACACACTCGCACCAATTTAGAGTGTCCAATCCACTTACTGCATGTCTTTGGGATGAAACCATAGCACCCAGAGGAAACCCATGTGACCACAATGAGGACAAGCAGACTCTGCACAGAAGGCACCCCAGCCAAGAATTGAACCAGAAAACCTCTTGCTGTGAGGTGGCAATGCTAACCGCTGCACCACCGTGGCCGCCTCATTTATTGCTTTTTAATGACAGCTTAAAAGACAAACTGGAATAATCACACAAAACAGTATTGTCTTCTGCTGTAACCTATCAATCACACCAGCAAACAGCTTGAATTTGCCACTTTGACAGATATGAAGGGAAGGTGTTTATGGGGATGGGAGGTAAGTTTAAATACTGCAACACAGGCATAAGAATGTAAACTGGCCACTTTAGAAAGAAAAATAATTAACAGGCACTGATAATACTGTTGTGTGTAATTATCCATGTTTGTCTTTTAAGTAATCATTGAAAAGCAATAAATAATAATTAAACCTGACTGAATAAAGGAAAACAGGGTAATAAGAAAACACATGTAAAGTCAATGCATTGACAGGAGCTTAGGGGCTATGATGTTATATTTTAAAGCCAAACACTGCAATGTGGGATACCTAACGGTAGAATAGAAAATCAAGATGCCGGACCCTATGTGGGCAGAGTCTGGAATTACATTTAAAAATAAAAAATTATATAGAGTCCAAAAGTAGTGTTAAAATGTAGTAAACATCAAGACACAATGAAATAAACATGTTGTTTCAGTGTGGGTGCGGTTCTTCTTTAATTTCCATATGAAAAACAAGCTTGAACAGCATGCATCTTACACATTACATAGTTTGAAACTAGAGTCTAATTTCATCCAAATAAGGGTACTACTTACATTCTGATTTTACAGCAGGTAGCAGTTGGTTACAGCATTTGAATGTGTGTTTGCATACTGAAAAAAACGTTTCAGTTTGCTTCACATGCATACAGTTTCTAGTACTGCTAATAGTCTGGCATTTGACAGAGTCATGTATAGGCAAAGATTGCTAATTCTGTTTGACATAACATTTACCTTCTGCACACTGCAAAATAAATTCAGATTAACTACATTTAAAGAGGGCTGTCAGTGGTTATGGCATATTGTTATGGGTCTCTTATAAACCAGAAAATGTCCCTATCCACTTTCAATAGTAATTCCAGTGCACTTTCACTTTTAAATTCAATTCTGATGTTGTATGATTTGTCTATATTGTAAAACTCTAGCTGTACAGAAAATCAGCACATTACAGTTCAGTTATGATAGACATAAGGTCTGTAGATAAAAAAATATATAATGCATTAAGACTTTAATAAATATGTTAATAAATATTATGTACTTACTTTAAAAAGTATGCATGTCATCTTATTATGATATAGCTATATACATGTGATAATCATTATGGTGGGATCCTTTGACCTTCATTTACAGTTTAGGTGCTAATTCAGGAATTTGTGGTCACCCATAGTGATGTTGTATACGTGATTTTACATTCAACAGACATTGTTGCAAATTCAACTTTTTGCCATTGGTGTTTTGATCAGCTTGAGAACTGCCTGTCTATCTGTATGGCTGGGTTAATATTTTTTCTGGAGCTAGAATATTTAATGGGGCTGTTGCCTCTGGACATCTAATTTTCCTTGTGGGACAGTGTCTGCTGCACTGCAACATTTCCTGAATGCATGGCAGGACCTTTTCTCATCAGTTATCACACTTTTCATAGTCTCTTCTCTAAGCAATACCATTTGTAATAAATCTGAATGCCATGTTTGCTTGAGCTGTGATATATTAGGCTTATGAAAATGGGTGCAGTTCCTCTTACACAGTTTTCCATCTTCCACACAAATAACATGGGATTTTGTTGCTTTTTCTGTTTTATCAACTACTTCTGTTTCAGGCTGCAAACTTTCCCATGTCTATTGTATTCATACCTGTATGCAATATCATTTTCATCTGAGGTTTCACAGCATTTAATTTTCTTTGTATTGATTTCAAGCTTCAATAAAGTAACTGACAAAGGTAATTTGCTTTTCAACGTTTTGTCCATTAATGTGTTAGCTGATGAGAGACTGAGTCACTACAACTGATTATTCCTCCATTCCCATAGTAAAAGATATGGAGGACAATATTAATATCTATTGCTACTTCTCTTGCTCAGGAGGAGTTTCAGTGTTTTCTTGTTTTTTCCACTTGTCCTTTAGATTACACATAATTTAATGTGTGATGTTATATATGTCAGAAGTGCCAGTAGTGAAAAGCGTCAGAATTCCTGGCTTTTGTACTGGCAACCACTATCAGATATAACATCAGGCAACCCCTGTCTCAGAAATGTAGACTTTAATGCACTAATCACAGTTGCACTATCTGTCACTTAAGTCATTTAAAAAGGGCATGGAATAATAACCTACATGCATAGATTGTGTTGTTTTTTTTTAATGAAACAAGCCTGTGTGACTCTATTGGTTTATTAGAATTGGGTATAATAGCATTTCTTCCCTTGAGGTATTGTTATGTTACAAATTTTATATGTAACAACAATACACTACTTATTCTGGCCGAGCCAAACTTCTTGGCCCAGGCAGTATATCATTTTTTTTCTTTTGCACTTTACTATTCTCAAATTTGATTTATATACCCTCTCAAGCATTTATCTTATCAGTTGGCTTGTAAATGTTATTTCATCAGCTTTGAACATTAAACCTCAAACACAAATTATGTTCCTTGAAACAAAAACTAAGACCAAATTTTTTTCTTTATTGATGATTTTTATTCAGGCCAGCCTTTCACTGTAACTTCTTCCAGTAATTGCCTTTCTAAATCAGTGTCACGTCCTCTGTGGAACTCTTTTACTTTTTTCATCTGTCATTTATAACTACAGTATAACGCAAATAGTCTCTAGTTTGTAGAACAGTTACTCATGCTTCTCTTGAAACTATATTCTACTCAACCAATCAGTTATGTGTGATTTTTTTTCTAGATTGCATTCCTTTTTCAGATAATACTTCTTCAGACTAAATAACATACTCCATAGCATCATATCTGGTTCTTCAAAGATTGTCCAAATAACATTTGCAAGGGTTTTTGGTCTGTTTCCACCAGAACTTCTTCACCACATACATATTCATTGTTTCTCGTATCCATAAACTACTACTTATAATTACTTTCCTATTGGAGCATGTTTATTTTATGCATCTGAAAATGCTGTATAGGTAGTTAGTATATTTTGTTACTGGATAGCAGCTACAATACCACCTTCTTGTCATTGACTTGCAGCATAATTGGCTTATTCATATCATTGCCTTTAATTATCAGTGCTTCTGTAACTCATTTCTTCAGAACTTCAAATCTTTAATGGTCCATAGCCCATCTTGCTCTGACACCTTTCTTAGAGTCAAAGTTATTTCTGACATAATAGATATAAACTTTACGAGACACTGTACAAAGACTTTCTGAATATTGTTTGCAATGGCTTTTTGGTATATTTCTACCAGGCAGCATACATAACTTTCTTTCATGCATCGCTTAGCCCCAGTGTTTCAACACTATATTCAGACACATTATTGTACTCTGCAGCTGTGCCAATTTATGTCTAACAATTTGTTTATTAATTTCCTGCATTGTTGACAACTTTCAATATACTGCAACATCCCAAGAAACATCTGTAGATTCCTACTTATTATTCTGTTTTTACACAACTGCCCTTTATTTTCTGTAAGAAGTTTTATTTCCTCTTACATTATTTCAGATTTGTCATTTTTATTTTACATTTGCTCTTATTTAACTTCAAATTATATTGTCTCAGTCTTTTAAGAAGTGGTATCATTTTCATGTCGTGTTCTACTTTGGTCTGAGTCTAGACTAATAGACCATCCACTAGGTTTACAATACATTCCAAGCTTACAACCACCTGTACAACAGCTCTTTGAAATACCTCTGGTGCTAACAAAATAACAGATGTCTAAGGAATCTGTACCTTTCTAATGGCATATTAAAAGTATAGTCTGCAGGGGTTTTTTTTCAAAAGCTTTACCTGTCAGAATCCCTGATTTGTATATGGAAATAAAAAGACTAAACAACTGATACCCTAGAGATAATGCCATTACTTCATCTGTAAACAATATAGAATGCTCTCTTTAATAACTTTGAAACTTTATTTCAGGTCTTAGTAATTACTAAACATGCAAATTTGGTCATGCTTTACCATAACAGTCATGTTATACAACTACAATTTTGGCTCTAATTGCTTCTTACTGACAACTAAGGTAGCCAATCACTTAAATTCATTCTCCCTTCAATACCTGAAAGCTACTGGAGCTTTCCTTGGAACGTGTGTCACTGGAATAGAATCCAGATTTGTTTGTATACAGTATCTGACCTGCAAACACACAAAGCCTGCAGTTAAATTAGCATATTTGTGAAAGATATCATTGTTAAGGCTTTGAACAGTAACTGAGATGTCTCTGCAGCTTCGACTGTTCCTAAATGTTTACAGGTATACCTTCTGTTTTTGATTTCAAACTATAAAACTGTTTTACCATTTTTAGCTTGTCACAAGCCAAATAACATACAAGATTGGGATAATTAACTTTTTAACTATTATTTGAAACAAAGTCTCTTACTTCTTATTTATATATTTTAATGACAGTAGCCCTTGACACTCTGGCTTTACTTGTTGTCTTGGCATAGTATTAGCATGCACACAACACTAGTTTCTGTGTCTTTTTGCTCCAGTGCTTCAAATGTATCATCAGCACAAGAGCTCATATTATCCACCTGTGTTTAATTGAAATTTAACATTGTTATTAATTTCATGCACTCCTGCCAGTAATATGACTTGCAACCTTATCTCATTGTTTCCAAATACATTTCAATCTTCATTGTATCAACACTATTCAATTTAATAATGCCACGAAACAGCACACTTTCGTGTTTTTCTTTAACAACATACACATTCTTTTAACCACATTTTTCTTGCATTTATACATATTTAAAACATGCCCCCGGATTCATGAAGCTCGGCGCAAGGCCGGTGTAAGGCCTGCGCCAGCCGTGCGGCGTATATATGGTGTAGTAGCACCATATGCATATTAATGAAGGTGCGTTGCCACCACATCCACGTGCATAGGACACGTGCGCGAGTGCATGGGGCGTTACTAAGCTGCGCCCGGAGGTGTGTCAATGTCAGCTGGTGATGAGCAACCTAAACTGCTGAATATTATAGCCTGCCTGCAATAGTAATCGCACCTATCAGTGTCCGTGGATAATGAAACATATGCAAAGCATGCAAGACAGTTCCCGGCCACACAAAATGGAGAACCAAACAGAAATACACGCAACACAATATGAGTTTCCGTCCATGGAACAAATGATATTTAAAATTGTGTGTCCGTAATGTACTGCACTGTCAGTAGTTATACCCAGTGGAAGTGAAGCGCATCATGTCAGCGTGCCGCCAATACACACGTCTAGCCCCATGGGCATGGTCACCAGCAGTCCCACAGTGGTAGTGATAGTACACAGCTGGGCAGTTGTGGTTATATAACAACCGTAAAGAAACCTGACAGTCCAAATTGTATACCAAACACACACAAACATATGTATATTAAAATGTGCTATACACATGAACAGGAACGTAACCGGCACATACACATAGGATGCTATATGCGGAACCGGGATATCCAAAAGCAGAACCCATGCATGCAAATGCAATACGCAACAACCCCTGTATAGCACATAGCCCGCACCCATGTCCGAATGTCCACCAAATCCAGCTACCAGCCTTGCGCAGCCGCACACCTACACATAGCGAGT
Source organism: Protopterus annectens (assembly GCF_019279795.1). Taxonomy (NCBI): domain Eukaryota; kingdom Metazoa; phylum Chordata; order Ceratodontiformes; family Protopteridae; genus Protopterus; species Protopterus annectens. Next base: position 761,349,567 of record NC_056731.1, on the reverse strand, counting down.
ATCCCCCATATGTAGTAGGAAGTATTGTCCTAGGCAGTGTCAGTATTGCAAATATGTATCCCACGTTTGTAAACATCCCATCACAGTTACGTAAATCCAAATGCCCGCGCGTTCATGTTTCGGCAAAATGTGTGTACATCCCGCGTGGGATAAGTAACCTGTTGAAACCTCAGAGTTGTTTACATGCCACGGTGTCCAGTACTGTACACATCTGGACAAAACATGTATGTGTAGTCACGGTACTGTTCAGTTTCTACACAGACACGCAAATCATACTACGCAGGATGGAACAGCTGTCCACCATGCAGGTCTCCCCACTAGGGTTGCCACCTGTTCAGATGCCCAAGGTGGGACATCCCTTGTAGAAATGTGAGAATTTGCAGGATAAAACATACCCCCGGCCAGTGCAAAGGACAGAATTACAGTTGTATGCCAAGATAAAAGCTTATTCCATAGCATTTGAATAGCTTATGCTATCCCAAATAATAGTTATGTGTTCCAGATACAAAATACCTGTATCATGCAACTAGGAAAGAAAATAAGAAATATATATTTGTCTTACAATCACAGGACATTTGCCATGTCTTAGGTTTCATCGCAGGACACAACTGTCCAAAGTGGGACTACCCCTCGCAAAGAGGAACAGGTGGTAACCCTACTCCCCACTGAATTATCGACAGTATATATTCAACTCAATCACATACCGACACCACCTCTCAACCTATTACAGCAACAAAATCTGGACAAAGCCTAAAAGGATGGGTGGACAAAAAGGGACAGATGTAATTACTGCTCTCACAAACTTCAAAAGTTCACAGAATAATAGTATGTACATAAGCATGAAATGTTGTGAAGGATGTGGGGTAGTCCCCAGTATTACAGAGGTCCGTACATTTATACTGTAACAAACCGTCACATATGTTGACTGTACTACTGCATACCTGTAGTTAATTCATAGTTAAGTCATGTGCAAAATAATAATCCTCGTAAGAATGAATACAGGAAATAGTCAAATGTGAATGGGAACGCCACTCACTGTGGATTATGTATTGTAACCACCCCCACCCATATTATGTATTGCCAACATTATAAGCTGCTGACAGGTGCCCAAACACCTGTGTCTGTAAACACAGATAAAATGTTTAAAATGGACAGACCCTGTCCATGTGCTTTGTCTGACATTTGAACACGGTCAGGACAGTTCCGTTCACCAGGCAGACAAGCCTAAACCCAGATCACCACATGAACACCCTGACAATTAAAGACCTGTATGTGTCAGGACTATAAGCCTTGGGGTTCTGAATATCCCTGCAGTGATTAAATATGCAGCTTGGGTCCAGAGCAGTAGGGAATAGGGAATGTGTAACATGTAGTACCACATTTTTCCCAGCAGGAGAATGGATGCCTGTGTCGTAAGTGAAGCGGTGAGGCATATGTTAATGTAGCTATGTACTATGAGCATGTATATAAATGAGTCAGAACACTAAAAGTATAGTGGTTACAGCATCCGGCCAACGTGAATGCAGTCCCGGTTCAACTACGACTACAGCACATATAATGTGAAAGTGTAATGAATGCGTCTGTGCTGTACAGACAGTTAAATATGTAAAGGTGAACGTGTGTTTCGCATACGTCTGTTAACCGGATTACAGATAATTTACTGGTACTGTCACAAGTAATAAAGCCCACGTAAGCACAAAGACTTAGTAAACATATGTAACCCACAATAAGGATATGCATGTGCGCCTGCGCATAACCCACAATAAGGAAATGCAAGTGCGCCTGTGCGTGTGTGATCTGCTCACAGCATAGTAAATGAATGCTGTTTCCCCCATGTTAGATATACATGGCTCAAACCTGTTAACCCCGTAAAGTATGAAACCGGACAAAGGCATGCAAACTACCGGTACAAATAGGGACAAACCCCAGATATGTGCCAGAACAAACATAGAAAGTGGATAGAATAATGGGTGTGTCAGTAGCATGGATTCTCTGAAGGGTATGCAGTCGTAACCTGAACTGCTTGCCAGTATTCCCCACCATAAGTCTCAAATGAAATGCCACTACATTGCCAGATAGACACAGGTTTATGTAAAACACAATCAAGATAAAGAGGCAACCAGCTGTACACTCTGCGACAATCTGTACAGTGGAAAGGTATGGTATGGATATAGATATATGTGTATACACATAATCCACAGACGTAAACCAAAGCAAGTTATAAAATGAGGATTGTACATGTATATATGTATACACAACAGACATATGTCCCATAGATATGACATATGTACATAAATAGGCCACGTTATAGCTAATATGGGTAGACAAACAGACATGCACGAAAGGTGAATAAACCGCTGCATTCCAAATCATTGGCCAGAAAGTGACAGTCCAGCAAGTTCTACACTTTAAACATGCAGATAGGTGTCCATTGCAGGACCCCAAAAATTGATCCATACGTAGTGTCAACTGACATTGACGCAAAATAAGTGACCTCAGCAAATACGATATAGCTGTACATGCAACAGTAGCAGGTGCAAGGGTGATGACACATGTGTTGATAGAATGTATGACGTACGAACTGATATCCGGAGAGTGGGGAGTGCATATAAGTGCCTCCACACTTCAGTACCGCACACATTAAACATGTGTAATGGGTACTGTAGAGGGTTGTCAGGTATGGGAATCATGGGTATGCAGAAATGGGCCTAGGTGTTGTTTGGCAGAGATTTCGTAGGCCCACCCCATGGGAGTGATGTGGGTATAGCACACGCCTATATTCTCAATAATGGGGCAAACCATCCACTGGATATTGCGTAAACCATTTTGGCAATATGTTGGGCCCTATATCAGTGTCATGTAGATGATTACCATGGATGGACATGCGTACGACCAAGATGGTACCCATAACTGGCAAACTGTCAGAATAACACAGCTGCACTAAGGCATAGTACATGAAATACAAATAGGGACTATATTAGATATACCACAGACAAAGTCAGAACATTGTGAGAATACTGGCGTAGCCAGGAATATGTATGTTATGAGTGTTACTAATCATGTAATGGAAATGTCAGTCACTATTATCTAACCGCACAGTTCGTAATGCCTTGCCAGCAATTTACCAGAAAGGCACATTACTATGACAAATGTAACAAGGGCAAAGGTCAAATGTCAGGGCGTTTACCCAAAATGTGTACAGGTTAGGAGTATGAAGGTAACCTGTCCAAAATACATGTACAGAACTAGTGATACTAGGTGGACAGGTGAGAAGAAAGACATCAGGACAAATGAGAAAACATGTACAAGTCATACGCATGTACTCCGACAAATATGAATGACAACGTATGCCCTGTGAATGTCAATGTAGAAGGTTAATAGACACAAAAGTAATGTGTCCCTCATGGTGTCATGCAGTGTCACCTTAACAATGTCCAGTCCCCCATACTCGTACGTGAGCTCTGCCACTGATGGAAAGTGCAAATACCGGCACACACATACGGTACATGATAGACCAATTAATGTGGATAAGCAGCTGTTGGCCTGTGTGAGGAATACAAATGTCTGGGTGGGTGTGTCCTGCAATATAAATGTAATGGCATGTGGCCTGTGATGCCGCCATACAGTGTGTGTATTGGTGTCAGAAAGTTGATATCTTGCATCAGACACATACTCCGCAACTGTACAGATTTATGCAGAATGTGCAGAGTTCTGCCTCATATGTTTGGTGTGTTCCACGTAACATCAGTAACATTCTGGCACATTCCTGATAACTGAAGTCATGAAATAATGACAAACATGTGATTAAGACACCAAATCCGACAGAAAAGCCATACTGATACAAAACCTATTATTGTGTCAACTATCTACGTTTGTAAGAGCAACATGTCAATACTGCCCTTATGTGTCCCACTATCAGATAAGGCCTTGTCCAGAAATTTGCTCTAGGAGATGGAGTGGTATGATCAGAAACAGATACATGTGAGAGGAAACAGCAATATCGACTGCAAGATAACGCAGAAGGTATGAAATGCGCTGCAGTAGGACGTTCAGTACTGTTCGCAGGTATGTGCTGACATGTCAAATGACACAGCAGTCTACATGAAGTACCTATAGGGCTGTCACCTTTACAAATTATGATAGTGGGACATACCCACAGCCATGCACACAGCACAAATAGACATACACACAGCAAAACTAGGCCATGATACATGAAGCCTCCGGCGTCTGAGTACAGTGAGAGTACAGCAAGGATAGATGTCTGCCAAGATATACAGCAAACGCCTGTAAGGGTGTGTAACACCGCCCGTAACACGGACGTTGCATGGACAATGTTGGGATTTGCAACATACCCCATTGGTATGTGAAAGCTATGCAAATATGCGATACATGAAACAGTCAGCTGTCCATGCAAGAGCAGCGTTATGGGCAGAAAATAGATTTTATATATATATATATATATATATATATATATATATATATATATATATATATATATATATATATATATACATTATATACATATAGAGAGAGAGAGATACAGACATACACACAAAGACACACATGTGGCAGGGCTGGTAATTGAACTTACACATTACTGCCCTATCACACTACAGCATGACGCATTTACAGAACACGCTACCGGGATTATTAAACACAGCAGACACACAGGCATTCTACTAGGTGCGTGTCAACATCCGAAAAGACAAAGACGTCAGCAGGATATATCTGTGTTACGAAGCATCTAAAAGCATAACCTGAGTCCCCAGGCGGAAGGGAGCATGCACACACACACACACACACACACACACACACACACACACACACACACACACACACACACACACACACACACACACACACACACACACACACACATCTGGCAGGCCTGGAAATCGAACTTACACCTAACTACCCTATCACACTACAGCATGACACATTTACAGAACGCGCTACCGAGATTACTGAACACAGCACACCCAGAGGCATACTTCTAGGTGGGTGACATCATCCGCAAAGGCAAAGACGCTGATAGGGAATGTATGTGTTGTGAGGCAACTAAAAGCATTACTGTGTCCCCAGGCAACTGGAAACACACACACACACACACACACACACACACTTGAAAGCCGGGAGTTGAACATACACCTAACTACTTTAACACACTACAGCATTACGCATTTACAGAACACGCTACCAAGATTACTGAACACAGCACTCCCAGAGGCATACTTCTAGGTGGGTGACATCATCTGCAAAGGCAAAGACGCCGATAGGGAATGTATGTATTGTGAGGCATGTAAAAGCATTACTGTCTCCCCAGGCAGCTGGAAACACACACACACACACACACACACACACACACTTGGCAGGGCTGGGAGTTGAACATACATCTAACTACCTTATCACACTATAGCATTATGCATTTACAGAACGCGCTACTGAGATTACTGAACACAGCACTCCCAGAGGCATACTTCTAGGTGGGTGACATCATCCGCAAAGGCAAAGATGCCGATAGGGAATGTATGTGTTGTGAGGCATCTAAAAGCATTACTGTGTCCCCAGGCAGCTGGAAACACACACACACTTGGAAGGGCCGGGAGTTGAACATACACCTAACTACTTTAACACACTACAGCATTACACATTTACAGAACGCGCTACCGAGATTACTGAACACAGCACTCCCAGAGGCATACTTCTAGGTGGGTGACATCATCCGGAAAAGGCAAAGATGCCGATAGGGAATGTTTAGAGAGTGAGCAGTCTGAAAGCATATTACTGTCCCAAGGTAGACGTAAACAAACACGGCAGTGCTGTCATCGAGCCAACTAAATATCTACGGAGCACTACAACACTAAATAGATACAGGATGCGCCACAGACAGTACACCCTTCAAGAGAGCAACCAGTGTGTTCAATGTAGGCATTCATCGTGACATTGAAAATGGACATCGGTTGCCTGGATGACCGCCATGGCTATACAGGATGTCAATGGCCATGCCCACATGCTTAGTATCACATGTCTGTTTGGAATGTACTGTGTGTCCATCTACACAACGGCGTACTGGGCATGCTCACACAGCAGTTGCAAAGGGCCATCTTGCATGCACATGGAGTCTAATCATGGAAGGGCGCAGTGTGGAATGTACTGTGTGTCCATCTACACAATGGCGTACTGGGCATGCTCACACACTTAGCAGTTGCAAAGGGCCAACTTGCATGCACACAGAGTCTAATCACGGAAGGGCGCAGTGTGGAATGTACTGTGTGTCCATCTACACAACAGCATACTGGGCATGCTCACACACTTAGCTGTTGCAAAGGGCCGTCTTGCATGCAGATGGAGTGTACACACAGAAGGGCACAGTACAGAAGGGCACAGTAAGGTATAACTGTTGTCACGCACAGGGCGGTCACACATGCAGTGACCTGTACACACACAGCTGCCATCACAGCTGTCACAGGTGCAGGTCACACACGTACACACTGCAGTGTACACTGTAGCTGTCAAGTCAGCACCATGTCGTCGGTGCAGCACTACACAGCCTTACGGTCCCACAACACCATGTGGCACATGACCACTGGGCTGTACAGCGGTGTACACCAGCTGTGCAGAGTACACATGTACCAACAGGGATCCAACAGGTGTTATGCATTGCAATGATACCAGTATACATGAACAGGTCGGCTCAACACATACCACGGCCCTTACACAGCTGTGACACCTGACTGTTGCTGTACACCAATGAACACATGTCTGGATATGTCATACATGTGATTGTGTGGATGTGTGCATGGACTGCACACACAACACATACATACATAGCCTTTGATGTACCTCGTGCATAACACTGGCCTAATCAATGCTACACACGAATGGAAGGTGGGCCCATGTCTGTTGAATGCTCACACTACAGGGGTAGCAGTGTTGACCGGGACACATACCCTTGTACTGGTCGCCTGTGACACCCGTGATATCATACCGCAGTCCATGTGTTATGTATGTCAACACACATGTCCAACAATAGCAATGCATACAAACATGGCAACATGAGACACATGTGACATCTGTACTGTGCATGCAGCAACCATGCATGTGCAGTGGCCAATGTCCGTAACATAGTTGCACCTACCTACGACATGCAGATGCAATGCAGACCCATCATTGACACCTGTATACGGTGGCATACAAACAGCACGTATGGAGGGATGTGTGTACATAACGTGGTGAACCACTTGTCTAGATGTATGTGTGCAGGGGGTGGCTCACAGTTGTGTCACACACCATCCTACCATGCCATGTGCAAACAGTACGCTATGTCGCTGTTACATGACGGTGCTGACATAATGCATACACAGCAGTCAGGTGTTAACAACTATATGTCACATGGCACCTGTAACACCTACAACCTCCCGTGTGCATATAGCAGCACATTTGCCAGATATAGCGTTGGTACACATAATGCAATCAATACCGCTGCATGTCTATCAAAGGTGTCATCATATGGCAGGTGTATCATTCCCAGCACTGCCATGTGTGTCCGAATGTGTGACCAGGGATGCCACATATCGCGGGGAATATGTCCCAGTTGCTACACATTCCTGTACACCATTGTAGAGATCTGTACATACGTCAGTGTGGGAAGCATGACGTTGGCCGGTGTGGTGCATCACACACGTCGGCTGTCCGTATACACATGTGTGGTCACCACAGTGTGTGTGTGTGTCTGTATGTATGTCTGGTGCTTGGTGTGAGGGTGTATGCTAATATACGGTGGGAAATGATCACTAACCCCACATGGTGACTAACCCATAATGGTGATGCATTGCACAACCCTGTTGATGCCATAGGTCCCAGCCATACTGGCTACCTGTGCATGTCCCTTCTCTGTGACACGTCGTGTGGGTGCATAGTACTGTGAGGGTGATGACCACACAGGCAAGGGTCCCCACCTGCACACTATGGGGTGTGCGTTATAGTGGTGTACACCCCGTGAATGCTGCCATGTTCCCGTACTGTTACAGGGTCCTACTGCTGCACAGTGTGGCCTCCAGCCACCAAGTGACACCTCACATCATCATTGGCCAGGCTGCTGTGTACAACCCCTGCACCATATCACCATACCTGTAATGTGTCCTGCTATGTATGTCACGTCTCTGTCCAGTGTAGCCTGTGGCACCGACCACATGCGTCAGGTGCAGTATATGTGCGGACATCTGTGTCATGTTGGTGTGTCCAACAGTCAGGTTGAGGGTACATGTAGCATGCTGATATTGCCAGACATGCCTGTGAGTAATCCACAGTTACACGTGGGGGACTGCAAACACTGCTACCTGTAGGCACATGCAAGTACACCATAGGAGGGAACCAGGGTATCACAACCAACATGGTGCTACAGATGTAACCGAGACATATACCGTGAACACATCACAATGCATGCTGCACCTGCACTACATGGTATGACTGGTGCATGTCAACAGTACACAACCTATGTCACATACACATCTCTCAGTATTCACACACAACCACTGCAATATACACATCCCTCACTATGCATACACAGGTAATATTACATACACCTCTCACTATGCTGTTCACCCTGTGCATCAGAATATTTGTGCATAACCCTGCACCAATGGTGTGGATAACAGGGATGCAGCACAGGCTTCATCATATGCACAGGGTGATATGTTTGCCAGGGGCATAGGCTGCACCAATGGATAACATTATGTGTGTGTGTGTAAGGGCCGGTGAGTTGACTGGACATGTCTGTGCAGAATGCATGTGGATGTTGTGGAGCCCTACAGTTGTGTTTGCTGTGTGCGTGTATGTGTGTACACAGTTCTGCCATTTGTGATGCCTACACGGGGTATAATTGACAGCCCCAGATTGTACAGAGCAGGTTGTACAGCTCACTGTGTCTGTCCACGGCCACGTGACCTGTGCCTGCCTGGGGTTGCATGGGCACTACCAGGTGGAGGTACAGAGTGGCTACTGTCCGATGACACATGTCCGCTGGAACCGTGTCCCCGCTGAGACCATCTAGGGTCATGTCCACGTGGCCTGCTGTGTCCTGGTGTTGACAGCGCAGCACCAGCTGCACTGCTACTGCTACCAGCACTATGGGAGTGGGCATGTGAGGTGGCACGCTCACGTCGACCTACACTAGGTGGTGTTGCTGGCCTACGTCCACATGGCCTATGCCTCACTCCTACCAGGTGTTCCAGCACAGACAGCTCCCACTCACGGATTGCCATGCCTCGGTCAAGGATTCCGACCATTTCACCTAATTGCCTATCCAGAACATTAGCAATCTGCTGTTGAGCATTTGCCATTGCCTGGATATTGTCATTTAGGGTATGGATAGCAGCCCTCTGCAGCCTCTACCCTTCTCTGTTCTGCCATTCAGCACGTGCCTGTGCCACCATTACGGTCTGGAACATGCGTCTGGTGATACCAGCTGCTGCGCTCTGTCCTGCAGGTGCATGTCTGCCAGAGGTCCTCCTACGAGCAGCACCGGCTACATGCCTGTGTGGCACATCTGCAGTCATTACACTGACACCATGGTGTGTAGACACACCTTCTGTAGCCACCACACGTTCCTGTTTCATGCTAACAGACGCTGACTGCCCTTCCGCTATGGCCACTGGTGATGCGGTATGTGTTGGCAGCAGAACTGTATGCGGGGAAGAGGGGGACATAGCTGGGATGGTAACCATTGGCACAGATTCAGCCCCTGACAACCCTGCCTGTACCTCATGCATATGTTCATCACCGCTAGTATCTGTGGGGACACTAACATCAGATGGACCGCAGGAGGGTAACGCACCTACATCACCTGTGAATGCAAAGAAATACTGTAAAGTACAATAGACACACACACACACACACACACACACACACACACACACACACACACACACACACACACACACACACACAGACACACACACACACACACAGACACACACACACACACACACACACACACACACACAGACACACACAGACACACACAAACACGGACACACACACACACAAACACAGACACACCATGCATGTGATTTGTCAGATGGCATGCAGCATGCCTGCGATACAGCAGAGGGCATGCAGCTCAGACATTAATAGTGTTAGTAATCATACCTCCCTGGGGTGCACACTACAGCAAGCAGGTGTCATATCAGTAGCCATGCAGTTCACACAATCATGGTAGTATGCATGCATCCCTGTGATACACCATGTGGCCCAGAACAGGATAACAGTACACATGGCTGACATGACCTTGACATGTAATCTGCTGACATGTGCATTAACATGCATACATGTTTGACACAATGGTGTCCTGGCACATGTACAGCATCATAATGGGCTTCACATTGCAGTGTTGTGTGTATGCCCTACAGATAGAATGCATGTTTAGCAAATGTGCATGAGCATGGGAGGGTAGTGTGAGCCATCTACATTGCTATACAGTGTAAAGTACAGACACTGTGCCATTGCATGGCATATGTACACATTGCATAGCCATAACTGCAACAGAGTCGTGATGTTCAACAGATCGTATATGGTAGACTTCAGTGACACCTCCAGTAGCTGTGCACAGACTTTTAGGTTGTCCAGTGTACCACATCAACTTTATAATCAGTCAACTAAGGCTATAATTGGACCATGTGTGGACAATGTGCAACAGGGTGTATACACATCCTAAGTACTGTGTGGCTACATGTCTCTGGCCATCCCCCATGGCCATGTGTGCACATGTGTTGGCCAATTGTGTGTGATGGGCATCTTTTCCACATGTCTGTGTTGTCCCATATGACATACACCCATAGATGTCAGATATGTCACAATCCACAGGGCTATGCAGACAACGGGTTGTATGTTTGGTATGTGGGGTATAGGTCATGCGATAGTGTGACAATATTGCAGACAAAACACTACATGTCTGGGACATGTCAGGTGGCACATCACAATGTGTGCACCTAATGCAGGGGCATATGACACAATGGTGACACCTGTGGGCTGCCCATATCACAGCTCACTGTGTGGTACTGTATGCATACCACACATGTTGTTCCAATGCATACTACATATGCCTCCATTGTAGAACACCTCCACCGTTGTATGCACAGCTGACCACACATGTCGCAATGACAAGTACTGTGGTTTCAAGTCGGTGTATCATTACATTTGTATATATTGCACATGGGTGGCGTGTGTGAATGAAGGGTGGTGTGACCTGCATATCGTGACTGGAACAAACATCAGGTGTGCAAGTGTTAACTGGCCACATGACAAATTGATCTACACTGTAACTTGCCTGATACTGATGACAGTCTCACCTGTAACTGACCCATGTCTGTGCGGCACGCCAGAGGTACCTGTATAGGGGTGACACATCAGTATGAACATTATCCATGACTGTATGACAGCCACAGGTTGCACTGTGCATGTGAACACATTCACCTGTGTAATAGCATATAGTATGCACATGTGTGCATACACAACGTATCATACTGTAGTATGCAGCATGTGTGTCCACATACCTTGCATATGTTGTTACTTTACATAATGTACAGTGACACATGCAACTACATGGGATATAATAGCCATATGTGCAATACTGACTTACCAGGCAACTCCAGGCACATTGGTTGGGAGACACCCACCTCCACGATGGCAGCTAGTGTTTCTGGATGCTGTTCCCTGGGTGTTCCCAGACTGGCCAGTAGCTCCTCAGTGTGTGTGAGTGGGGGCTGGGTTGGTGGCCCATCACCTGTTCCACCTTGTTCCCTGGCGATTGCAGTGACATGCTGTTTTGCATGTCGTATCAGGTCCGTGCAGTGTCTGCGCACCTGCTGGTAGGTGCTGTTATGGCTACCCACATCATTCACCCTCCTGCGTAGATCCTGCCACAGGTCATCCCGCTGCTGGGCATGCTGTGGCACATGGCTGAACAACAAGTCATAGTTGTCATGGAGCTGTGGGATGAGGACATCATCCTCCTGGCGGGTGTATGCTGGGAGGCATGTACGGGGCATTATCTGTAAGACATAATGATGGTGACAGGTCACAGTTTCAGAGATGTACAGAGATACTGCTGCACATACATTTCTATGACATCTACTACATCTGCACAGTTATCTTTGCAAAGCATCATGACACTGACATGACTGACGTGTTTGTGTCACATGTCACACCCATTATGCATTGGATATCATCACCATATATGTGTGTGTCACCTCATTACAGTGTTCATACTCCATGTAAATGCTGTCTTGCTGTGGGCATGTCTATTTGCCTGCACTTGTGTTCTTACCTATCTGCACATGCCTGGATGTGTCCACGGTACTACTGTTGACCTGGATGCTGTGTATATGTCACATATCAACACAGACACAGCCGTAATGGACTTGAGCAGTGAGAATGCACACATACGCATGGACACCTGTACATGCATGTGTTTTGCCATATACATCTACACAGCACTGTACAACTGTTCAACATCCTGCCACGGATCGCCTGTATTGCACATGTGATAGACATGGGACAATGGCTAGTCAGACAACATTCACAGGGATGGTTATCAACCATAGCATGTGCGGGCACGGTTTCCAAGCTGTAACAGATAGCCATTGTGCCACCGCAAGGTGCATCAGTGCCACATTACTGATCCAGTCAGTTGATAGTACATCCACCATGCGGCCATCACACCATGTATGACTGGGATGACATGTGCAGCTTTGATGGACAGGGTTGCATGGTATGGCGGGAGTATGTCACATATATGGCACAGGGATCTGTCCAGCCTGTGGCGATCCTAGTATTAGGACGGTGGCTGTCCATGACATATGTCTTATAGATCAGGATATGCACATGTAGCATGTCCATCATCATGGTGTAGCAAATGTCCTTCTGCAAGGTAGACAGCATGCTGCATAGTAGAGGTGAGGATTGTGAAGGCTGGTATCGCACATCCATGCATAGCCATTACCCCTTACAGGTGGTATGTGATCCAATATTGGTCACCACAGTGCTGTATATGCCTGTCCAGTGATCTCTGTGCTCATGGATGGCACCCTGACATGACATGGGTACCTCATATGACTACCTAAGGGGCCTGGAGACGTCACCATGTCGGGGGTTGCACTGCACAGCACCATCCCTTACACAGTGTCCATAATGTTGACCACAGCCTAGGTAGTAGTTTATGGGTCCATTGATGTTCACCTAGCGGTGACACTGCTGGTATCATCCATCAGACTGTGCACATATGTCACACACCTCACCCACACAGCCCATTCTGTATATTGTTCACAACACTGACATAGCTATACTGATAGGTCATGGCCATTCACAGCCTTACATACACAGATGCCTAACATTTGTCTGTGTGGTATGGGCTACAATGGGGGTGGGGTACAACACATTAACCCTGTTCTACTGTAGCTGGCACTGGTGTGCTGTGCACATGTCACTCTTGCACCTTTTGTAGTTGTGAGTCTGTCAACAGGCCACTGGTGGAACACTCCTGTGACATGCAAAGGTATTTGTAATCAAATATCCATGCTGTCTTCTACATCTGTACTGCTAACATCTACAGAGCTAATGGTTCATGGACATGCACACCATACTCAGCAGGGTTATAGTGCGGTGCCACCCTAAATGACTGTCATCACCACTTGTGGGTTGATATTATCCAACACCCTATCTGTATTGTATGGTCATTCTAGGCACTTGTTCAGAACTTGTGAGCATGTCATGAGCTACTGATTACTATAGCACCCATTCCACACCATGTCCCACAGGTACACTGGCTGTCCTACACTTCCCAGCTTGCTTAAGGTACGACAGCTGTTGTACACACGTAACGCACATATCCTGTGGGACATGGTTGTATATACAGGCATGTCCAACTGTCACGTACCAGTGCTACTGCCTGTCTATATGAGGGATATGTCGTACATCTGGCAATAGAGCAATTGTCTCATGTACACATTCAATGCTCACCTCCCAACATACGGCACAACAGCCTGTGGGGGGGTGCACTTCTGCAGCCGTGCTGGGGGCATAGCTCTCAGGTGTACCTCATTACGAGGAATGTACCTCATTTGGGGTTCTAAAAGGTGCATGTTCCTCAAGGTTCCACATTGGAATGGTCTGTCACACATTCATTGTTGTAAATTGTTTACCTGCTAGCCATGGCTAAATAGATGGGTATCATATTAATTCATTGGAATATCTTTTTTATACGTAAGACCAGCCTATTTTAGCCATCATATGCCCTTCCTAGTTGAAGCTGTTAGTAAGCCAGTTGTAAGTGTTCCACGTTTTGCCCATTTGTCACGCAGTATGAGGGCTAATGTTCCTCCGTTTGGGGACAGGAGGTTGACAGCTATGGCTGGGGGTAATGCTGTCACCAACCCTGACTGCTCCTAACAGTCATTTGGGGATGTGTAACATTCGCAACACACCCCACCCATCACATAGTCTCACATGATCTACACCACTGGCCACACCTACGAGGACAACTTGTGCAGTACGTCTCCATACTCACTGTAGGCACCAGAGGTAGCCCCCATCATGGAAGACATCACCAGCTTATAGCCCACAGACTCATGTGTGCCCATCACATACAGCCAATAGTGAGTTATAACATTCACAACACACCAGTCATAGCTGACTCTGTAGGGAGTCACACTGCAGTTCCACACAGCAGGCTACACAAGGCGTTAGTTGCTTACATCTTGCTGTCAAGTAACTGCTTCTGCAACATAACCTATGCACCCATGCCACACCTCACCAGCTACGATATGACTGTCATTCTCCATGTTAGTGTGACTGCCCTGTGATGCCACTTCACAGACTACGTGTGCAGGGACATGCAATAGCTCACCAGTCTTATAGCCCTGAGGGTGTGGGCCCAGCCCTGGGGAGCATTTTGCATTCGTCCGGACACGATACCACTGTACAATGACCGACTGTGTCACTTCAACAGTTGTCTATGCTCCTATTGTCATTCCACAGGCATGTGGTATCTGTCCACTATGACTGTCCTGGTCAAACACAATGCTGTGGCACAGATGACTTGCACCTGTCAGCCCTGGGAGTACAGCTCACATGTAAGGCTCTTGCTGCTTCTATACTGCCTGTCTTGCACAGTTTCCAATAACTGTCACCGGCAGGGCGGTAACTGGCAGGCACGAAATGGGGTCATGTGACACAATGCTTGCATCTTCCTCTGTGACGCACGCAGGCAACGCACACCTTATAATGCACCACTCAAACATCTCTGCAGTGACTGGGACCTGCCTCTAGGCTCTGCAGAGCACACCTGCAATGACAGGTTATAGACAGACCATACCTTTCAGGCACATACCTGGACCAGCACACCCACAGCTGAGGGGGTTCCCATATCCCACTATGTTTTGTACACACCCTGGCAAGTTACTTAGCACAATGCATCAGAGGTGCTCCACATGCAACTAACTGTGTCCGGGACCGCTATACACATTGTAACAAGCGACAGAGTCAACATCATACCCCACGGGTAACATATCTTCTATGTTGGTATAGTGGACAGTGGGCCTCAGACAGCTACTATTATGTGTGACTGACACTACCCCACACTTCACTGGGATAGCCACTCATGTACCGACACATCCATGAGTCATACCCTCCGCTCTGCTGGATCAACCCATACACACCACCTCCAAGACCTACATTACCCTTGGCATGAACACTACCACCATGTGACTGGTGTTACACACCTGGGGTTATCCCCTCATTGGTGGATTCTGAACATATGCTAATTGACCTTGTTAGCCACATCCCGGCAACACACCCATCACAGCATACACAGTACATGTGTACTACAACACCTACTACAGATGTCTGCTGACAGCGGTTGTTAACATCATGACACCCATGCAGATGGACTATGCACATACAAATGCTGACACAGTGCACTTCATTAGCATGTACACAACTGCATGGATCATGCTATTCCACACAGAGCCATGATGGTACACACCAGATAACAGACGCCACTCTGGTGGTCATGTTCCATGGACATATGATGTACAACAACAGGTGTAGGCTGTTGCACAGTGGTGTACATTCCCATGTGTGGGGTGGCTCACTGGTCAGCCGTGGTGGGGCCACAGGGTCCCTCATCACATACTCCAAGACTAGCTACATAAACATGACTGCCACAGATTCCGGGGTGTACCACCAGGCATTATGGTGGTATGTCAGTATTCGATGGCAACACCCACATCTGCTGTCACATACAACAGTCACTCAGGAACATTGCAGACCCAGGTGTTGTTGGCAACATGCTAGAGGATGGATTCAATGCTGACATTACACCCTCTCACTCACTACAGGGCCGCAATCCATACATGAACATTGTGGTGTCCCTGTGGTCACACCTACACAGTACTGACCTACACTCTATATGTCCTGGGACACTGGCCCCATGTCACCTTCCAACATCCCAGGCTGTGATGTCCACCAACCTCTGAATTACATGTCTCCCCACTAGGCCACCATATTCAGTAATAGCCTTGTTTCAGACATTGTAGCCTCTGAATGGCACACAGCAGCATTTATCACACTACACACAGGTGGCACTGCATTGCACGAGTGGGACTCTAGTCCTACACACCTGACTGGACTGTTCTGCATGGCTATGGGGCACATCATCAAGGACGTCATTCACAGAGACATTGTTGGGCTCCCGTCCTTTGCTGCCACCCGGGTTGGGCTTGTTAAGGCCAGAGCATGGCCCCTACATATGGTGGACTCCTTTCATACAGTTACCAGGGCAGTTGCTGATGGTACGGGAGTCTACACATCCTACATTGTCCTCTCATTGCCTTTCAGCACCATTCCCCATTCTGGTATTGACAACATACACATCCACCTGCACATCGTACCCTGTGTCTCAGGATGTTATGCTATGTGGCTCATGGACAGGACACACAGTGAGGCCAGCATACCATAGTACCTACTACATGTCAGGTACATTTGGCATACCATGGTCCTCAGTCATAGGGCCCCTCATGTTCAGTATATGCTTCCCTGCAGAACAGGCTAGCACAGGGGACTTTCCCTGCCTAGCTTTCAAACCCCTACATACCAAGCACCATGATTGCTCCACCAGCTGATACTGACTCCAACCATATGGGTGTCGCTGTGACAGATACATAATATGACTATCATGGCATCAAGCTGCATGACACAAGGTGCATGCACATCACCTTTGCATTACACCATTCACCCACTGACTATCACATGGATGGTAGTCCTCTACATACATATCACATTGTACATGTTTGCAGTACACACATATGTCGCACCCACTCCTGTGGTTACTGTATTGCCACTGTGGCGTGGATATCCTTCTACATGGCCACACCTATCTGTACTGGGTGTGTAGCTGGTACATAGGCACCCATTGTACCTCTGAACTTAAGACATCTACACACATTCAAGGGTACACCACCCCATTTAGGGTGTACCTTACACAACAGCTACAGCTTTACATGCCACAACATTAACACGCCATGACGTTTACTGAGCTCCAACAGTTTAAATATGCGGCTGCACTATGGACACCACATCTGTACACATTTGCATACTACATACTCAGGGGTGACCTCTGCTGATCAGACAGGGCCCATGTCCACAACATTATTGATGAATATACTCCTCATACACGACATAAGCAGAGGCCACTGTGAGCAACATGCTCATGGATATGTGCACACACGCCACAATGAGTGGGATGTGCTTGTGGGTTACATTCCCAAACCGGACACTCACCATGCTGTGGAACATAAGTCCTATGTGCATCACGCAGGGACACTCAGTAGCACTGTTCATGTGATACCTCCCTTGGTGGTTGGGAGACAACATGTAGGCCTGGGATCACTGCAGTGGCTGTACTGTGCAGAGGTGCAGGTGACACCTGGCTCTGCTGTTCACAGGACACTACCCTAGAGAGGTGCCACTAGTGTGAACACTGTAGTTGTGCTTACACATGGACTTGCCAGACTGCATAGTACCCCACTATGCACCTGTGAAGCTATTACATGTCCTTTGTGCATGGTTACTTGGTAGACCTTCCATTTAGATTAGCTATCATGCTATTACTATGTCCCATGCCTACAGGCCAAATGTATCCTGTTATTGTACATACCAATAGACGATACCTGTGGTATGCATGATATGCCTGTTATGCTGTGTAGACTATCTGTCATATCTACCTATAATACTATACATTACACATATTTCACATAGTATCCCATAATGCAAAGCATACTTGCACAGCGGGACCACCTTACATATGTCATTAACGTTATGTGCCCATACACATGCGTGCTGTGACAGTATATCAACATATACTATCCCCTGCTATGGCACGTCCTTGTTGGACATACCCTACCACTGATGGCGGGTTGTATGGCATTGTTCTGTTTAACGCCCTCATGTAGCATCCCTTGTGGTGTCTGTGCTGTGTACCTTGTGTCCCACTGCTGGACGCACAGTTTCTACAAGCGTTAGTATGCTCAGCAAGACATCACTACATAAATACCTTTCCCCACTTTATGCATTGCAGACACGTTTAATTAATGCAAACCAGGCTATACATACAGTAAAACTAATTAATACAGATCATGCTATACATAACCTTACATATCAGGCATTCTACATACCTTGTTGTCATTACAGCATTTCGTTTCTATCTCTCTCACAGTGTTTCAACTGGTATTCGGTATGAGCATACGGTTTGAATGTCTGGCAAGTCATCCTTATATACGTCGATACCTGAAACATGTGGATTCATCCCGCCAATTGGTGTTCCTGAGTGACTAATTACTTGCATATCAGCTGTGCAGCTACTCCATTCGCCAATTACGCGGCAACAGTGGGGTATAATTGGATTCTCCACTTGGGCGTTGCCTATTTGCCCTACCTTCGGGGAGACAGTCTGTATTGTGTTTTGTTATGTGTAACTGCAACTGCTATGCATGGAGACAAGTATAGTTTGGATTCATGTCCCCCGTGGATTGTGTGTGACAGGTAGAGTATTTGGTTCAACATGTGGGTGTACCTGTCATCTCAACGTCTGATAATGGAGTATTGCAATCAAAACCTGTAACATGGCTGTTTGTTCCATTATACAACGCCTGCAATTTTGCATGACGCCTTTAATTGTGTCTCTCACACGGTATGTTGAGGGTTCTGCAGATGTAATTGACTGACTGGATGTTTGTGCTGTTATTACAGTCTGTATTGCTTTAGTTTCTAGTGTGGGGGATGTCGGTGGTTGTGCGTAATATATGCAGGTTTGTGGGCCTTGCATTTCTACATAATCCGTATATATGTGTGTGGGCTCCGTCCCTAATTAGAGAGCTAACAGTTAGTAGACTTATGTTACGGGATTCTACGTTGGGCCATTGTTAATTGGTTTCTATATCGTCTGCAGGTGAGCTTGCTACTTGTATACCTCCGTAATTGCAGCGATATATCAAGGGATATGTGTAAGTGACAGCTATCCCTTGTATTTCTGTCCCAGATATTTGCAGTCATTGTGGTTGTGTTGTTAAAAGAGCCTGTTTGCCATGGGTTGCCACCTTTTCATATGGTCATTGTTGGACACTTGCGGGACACAAAGCGGTGTTTACAGGCCAACACGTAGCCACGGTCAGTACACAGATTAGCACATACTTTTATCCTCACTACATACCTATTGTTGTGTGACTTTGGCTACTTATCATATTGCATGTAACATTTAAGTTTCTTACATGCAGGCATAACTATTAAATACGACTGTTACATTATATATGGGACATATTTATGTCCTACCATCTCGGACATTTGCTCTTTGTACTGTTTTATGTCAGGACACACCTGCCCAGGGTGGGGCTGTCCCTCCTACTGTGGGACAGGTAGTAACCATATGCCTAAGGCTAGCTATACCCACACCTACCGTACTGATCTGCCTCTGACTTGGCACTAACAAACACATGTTGCGGACACACACACACATTACAGTCACACAGAGATGCACACGGCACCCTCAACGCACACTTACACAGACTACGGCACTCACAGACACAGTTGAACACAGTACCTACGTGGACCGTGACACCGGCAGCGGTGACAAACTGTCCCTTCATATCATCATACTGTTACTCGCAGATGTACTGTTCCGGTACTGTGTTCTATCGGTCTTTCAGCCTCGTGGTTACGCATGTCGGTATGTTACACATTCCATGGTTGGCGGTATCTTATTTATTATCCTATTTATTTGTACCTCCAAGATGTTATGAATGTCGTTGAACTATCTATTATATTTGCAGATATCACTAAATCCATCTATATCACCATATATCCCTCTATTGCCCAGGCACACAGCACCACCATATGCTGTAAGACTCATGTACTGTTCAGGTGTTGGCATTCCGTGTTCCACTGGCTGTTGTGTTTACAGTGTTTGAGGGCTGCTTATGTAGGAGTCACACATTGGGCCACCTATACATTACAATTTACAGGTGGTCATGTTTGTGTGCCATCCATTTTACTGTGTGTGCAGGTGGAGAGGTGTCAGTCCATAGGGGCCTACACTGTCAGAGTATGTGCTATACGTTCCCTCTTTGCCAAGGCGTAGGCATATTGGGCACACCTCCGTCTGCCTACTGGGGCTGGCACAGTGTGTTCATGGTCTGAATCCCTCTGTGCCTGTAATGGCCTTGGCAATTGGGTGGGCTATGAGGGCCTTCACCATTTTGCCCCTGCTGCAGCTGCTTCCGCAGGATCATATTATGTAGCATGGCACATACTATGACGATGTGGGCACATGTGCCTGGAGAGTACTGCAAGGCTCCACCAGATGTATCCAAGCACTGGAACCGTGATTTCAGCATCCCAAACACATGCTCTATGATGATTCTGGTTTGTGTGTGTGCCTCATTATGGCGTTCTTGCATGGGTGTGTGTGCATTTCTGATGGGAGTCATCATCCACGGCTCCAGTGCATAGCCAGCATCCCCCACAAGATGGCCATGTGGGATGTCCCCCCTAACAAATACCTGATACAGCTGTGAGGCATGCCAGATATGGGAGTCATGGTAGCTTCCAGGGCTGCCAGCACACACATCCATGATAATGCCCTGAGCATTGCACATGAGCTGGCAGTTGATGGAGTGGAATCCCTTGCGGTTTATGTAGCACCTACCCTGCTCACCGGGTGGTGACTTGATTTGTATGTGGGTGCAGTCTATCGCACCCAGTACCTCCGGGTATTGTGCCACACGGTGGAAGTGACGCATATTGCTGGCCAACTCCTCCTGAGTTCTGTGGAAGTATATCTGCTCATTGGCATGTGGTAACATGGCATCCAGGAACTGGTGTAGTACCCTGGATGCTGATGCCTGTGAGATACCCATTATATCTCCAGTTGGCCTTTGAAAGGTACCTGTGGCCAGTATTCACAGGCTTACACATACCTTCGTGTCCACTGGGATGGGTTTCCCTCTGTTGTTTCTGGTTCTCAGGCGTGGCCGGCACAGCTCCACTATTTGTTGTAAGATGTCCCTGTCCACCCTGTAATGCTCTACTATCTCCAGGTCATGTAGCCCCTGGTAGGTTACCCTTAGTCTGAACACTCTTCTTCTCCTCCGAGGCCTGCGGTGGTTGTCGGCATCATCCTCCACAACACCGTCAGTCTCTAACACATGCTGATGAATCACAGCTATGGCAGCTCCCAACATGTACATTTTAAAAGTTCCCCGTGTGTTTACACCTATGGTGCGGTGTTTGGGAATACACAGGTGTGTGTTGGGTGCTTTCACACTTTATACTATTGTGCTGTGAACACCAATGATGTCATAGGGTGTGTATGTACGATCGTAGCTACAGGTTATCTTATGTGTTTTACTGCCGGAACTACTATTGTGGTGCCTTTGGTATTGAATTATATTTGCCTGCCGTGGATTACCTCTTGACCTTCCCTTTACATTTCTGCACGTTGCACCTACCATTTTCTGGCGTGCATCCTGCAGCCTACTTTCATTTGTACTTTCCTGGACCTGGCGTATCTTGCGTTATGTGTGCTACTACCGGTCTGCTGTTGGTTTGCTTTGCTCTGCTGTGTCAAGTCTCCTATCTTTGCAATCCAATACCTCCCCTCCTTTCTTTGCATTCAAATGCCTCCCCTATCCTGTTTTGCAGGTTTCTGCAAGCAGACTTGTCAGCTGCCGTCGATTGGCCTTCGTGGGTTGATTGGTGTTGATTGCTCATTAGTACTCCAATTACCCTACTTCCGCATTTCCTTCTTTTCTTCCCCTGACCTTCCTGTTTCTGCTATTGTTTGCGGCGCGTGCATCCAATTACTGGGTTTCGGGCATGTTTTCATCCTTGTACACATGTGCTTTTGGGCACCATGTGTGCTCTCAGCTAAACGATTCCTCCCCACCCCTGTCCTGCAGCTTTGCTTAGCAACAGACAGGCCAGGTTTGCAATGCTCCAATGTGCTTACTGCTATGGTGGCACACCCCTCTGCTGATGTCATGTATCTCCTCTGAGCCACTCCTCGGTGTTATACCGCTGCGCCGTATGGTACAACCTTCATCCGGCGGGACATTTGCGATTCAGTATTATCTGCCTCATTTGCATGGCATTGACTACTAATTCATAGTTACCGCACCGAACACTATCGTAAGCCCTTAGCAACCCTTGCACCTTGGTTGTGGTGTTCCATGCCTACCATTGTGTATTATGCTGTAAACCTGATTTCTATTACATTGCGATTTTATGACATTTTTATATTATTTCTTTATGTTACAGCTTCCGCACACATGCCCTGCAGTTGTGCGGTGCGTTACTGTGGACATGACATTAAATGTTGTTATTTACGTGTTGTGCATCTTTTCTTATGCCATTGGCTGTGTATTTCGCCATTGGCATATGTTAATGTTCTGATACCTGGGTCTGGCCCTCTTCCATAGCTCCGATGTTCTGTTTGGGAAAATGTAAACCGTGTTTTTTGGTTTACATTTCCGTGGGCTTACGCTACACCTGCACCACTTCATGAATCGCTATATGCCTTACATTTGCATGGTGCGACACTGCACATGGGATGATTAGCATACCTACGCCGGGGGCTGCGCAGATCTGGCGTACGTCGGTAGTGCACGTGGAATTGGATCATACCTGAATCGCTCGACGGACATATTTGGCGTTATAATGCCTACGCTATGCATGCGCCTGGCGCAAGCTTCATGAATCCCAGGGATGGTTAATTCTCTCAGAGCTGCTACAAAACTAATTAAACTCAGGACACTTCTCATTCTCATGTTTATATTTATATCTAGTGCATGTGGTTTCAATTTCAACTGCTCAGTATTTCTTGTGTATCTTATGGATCAACTTCTCATTATTACTGGTATAATGCTTTCTCACTCTAGTTCTCATTTTTTGCCTTTTTATTTATTTTATTTTTATTTTTATTTTTCATATTTATCTTGCATACTTTCAACTCCGTATTTAATTCCTATAATTGCCTACTTGTAATTTAACTACTCCACTTCCATGTACAGCTGTTAAGATGAGGTCTGCTTTTTTAATAACCCACTCCTTATTCGATCATTTTTTATACCAAAAACTATTTTGTCCCCCTATTAGTGAAATCGAGCAACTCTACAAATTCTGTATTTGTCTTTATTCTTGCACTATAAATATAAAAAGTCTTTGTAGGAACAGGTACCCTTGAAAAGAACATTATTTACAGGCTCACAATAATTCTTGAATGCCATTCTAACTGTTGCTAATTTGTCTTTCTCATCTTTAAGAAAGTATAAATAATAAATGCAGTCAAAGTTTCTTACACCAGCAATATGCAAATATAAGGCACACTGTGCCATATCAAGCTACTTGTCTATTCCACTCACAGTGAGAAATAAAATAAATTTCTTGAAGTAAAACTTCCAAATTATTATGTGTGTGTCACTCAGTTGCAGTCCACCATCAATACATGACTGAAATATAACAAAAGCCAAAAGAAGCAAAGTCAGCACTTGGTGATGCCTGAAGTGTCTGTTTATTTAGCAGCCAAAAGAAACAAACCACTTTAACTTAACTATGCATGTTTCTTCAGTGTAACATGATCCATGCAATGCATGCAATATATTTATAGGATTAACATCAGGTGACAGAATCACATATTTTTCTGCTCAAATACATTCAAAATAAATTTAAAAATGAATATATAGTAACAAATGGATGGATAATTATCATAATACATCAAGCCCAGTTTCAAATAAACCACCTAAATTAATAATCTATCTTTTTTTTCTTTTTCAATTAATAATTCATATTTTCCAGAAATAAATATCTATTCCTATACTTCTATGTTATATGCTGGTGATTGAAACTACTCCCGTTTGACATTTACTTCTCAGATCTCCAAGTAGAGTGCCAAGACCTCTGGCTAGCAAGGTTTGCAGACAATTGCACACTGTTGAGTTAAGTACCCCTGACAACCAAACCATCCAGAATGAGCTGTCACTAGTAAACATGTGGTGTACTTAAAATGGGTTCAGACTAAATGCTAAACAGTGTAATATCACTCCTCTCATACTACTGCCTAAACATCATACTTCTGCAAGGTGAAATGTAATCAGAGGCCTAGGCATTTGGTTTGATAGTCCCAACTCTTTTGAATGTCATGTAAATGCTGTTGTCAGGAAATCCCTTTATTTAGTCCAGCAAATTACCAAAGGAATATCATCAAAGTCTAAAGAGGTAATAATTCCCTTATACTCACAAATGATTAGGCCAGTTATTAAGTGCAACGTCCACCTTTGGGATGTAGCTCACTAAACATATGAAACAATTAGAATGATCCAAAAGGTTCATAACCAAACAGATCACTAACCTAAAGTCCCTAATCTACCAAGAGAGACTGGAGGCTCTATCCCTTTATTATTTAGTGTCTTATAGACATTTGAGAATACACCTCTGTCTCATCTACCATTCCATTAGAGTCTCAATAGTCTTGTTTCTCCACAAGTCCAATGTCTCCATCAGTACTAGAATGAGAGACCTAAATCTTCACCAACAGATAAATAAAACATAATGGAGGAACAGGTTTAGAACTTAGTATCTCCCAGACCTCTGGAATAAAATTCCCTGAATGTGAAGCAGTGAGACTCACTATCTTCCTTTAAACATAAACTTGATGATTGAATGGATATCCATACATTTGCTCCAGAACTGACTGGTATGGGCCTTCTGGACAAAGGAGATGCTACCTGAGGGTGGTTACTGGAAAGGAAAGACAAAAATACTCAAGAGACTCAGTGGCCTTGGAATATCTATGAATCTGTACTTCTAAGTGTATAAATTCTCTAAAACAAATAAATGTTCTAACTATGAGTGTTAAATAAAAATAAAGATTACAACACAGGAGGCTCAGATGCAAAAATTTACTAGTGTACACCAGGAGGCAAAAAACGTACAAGTACAGAATTTTGTCTGACATGATACAGGAAGTATACAATTCTTATAGTTTCTACTTTCTAGTTTGTGCCCACCTTTCTGACATGGTTAGTCACAGGGCACCTACATCACTATGGTTCACAACATCCTATTCATAAAGATTGCTGATGTTACATATTTTTAAAAAGCTTTCCCTTGGGAATACTATAGCCTTGCAAAGCACCTGGTCAGTTATAATGTCTTTCTGTAAATGTTACTCCTTCAAGGTTTCAGGCCTGCTTGAATACAATAGCTGGTTCAGTCTTGTAATACACTTCTTTGTTCTTCTTGCAACATTCTCCCAACAGCTGCGTCTTATCTTGATAACATTTACAAGGCCAATTGTCCCAAAGGAAGGAGAAGAAGATTTTCAATGCTTTATAAATTTAATTTCCTGACCCAGCAGATAATCGTTAGTGAAAAACATAAGCTTGCTGAGCTGGCTACTGCCAGGGTCAGAGTTCAAATACACTGCAGTTCCAAAGCTTCAAGCAATTGCATGTAAAATCATTCTTATTGCCATATTAATAATAGAATAAAATGCATTATACTCTATTTGCTTTTTAACTAGCACTTTATATATGTTCAAATACATATTTTTCTAACATTTTCCTCCCTTTTAATACTTTTTATTCTATTCTGAAATATAAACAATGCTATTTCATCTCCTAGCCTTTTCCTTTTAAGGACTTTCAACCAGGTAAGTCATTTTAGTTTATACTTCGGAAAGAATTTCATCTGAAATTAATTTTTCTAACTCAATGTCTTGGTACAAAGTTTCAGTTACAGATATATCAATAAAATCTTTGATTAATCTTTTCACACAGGGAATCCCACAACAGACACATGCTCCTAATAGGAGCAGACCCACACAAATGGCAATCAAGATGTTCATTAGGATAGAACCCCACCCACCAAACAGATTCTGGAAAAAGTTCATCAGTGGGTTTGGGCCTGGTTCAGTCATGGCCGATACCTGCTGTATTACCTCTAGGTGGTCATTAATTTCATGTCGATTGTCTGGTATAAATGCACAACATTCTTCTTTGATAAGCGCGCACGTACCACCTCTCGCCGCTAGGGTGAAGTCAAGAGCCATTCGATTTTATAGCACAACAGTTCTCATTGCATTCAGTTCATCAGTCACTAGTTCGAGAGTAGAAAAAGTTGCATTACTCATTACTTTGAGAAGTTTTGACAGCTTTCTCAACTCCCAGATCGATTTGACTGCTCCATATGCTGGAAGTATTCCAGCCCAGGATATTACACTGTCACTCAAGTCCATATGAGTCAATTTTTCTCTATTCTTTACGGAATGATGGTCTTTCCAACCAGCTTCGATTTGTCCCACTGGATTTACAGGTTTTCCGATTGGACCTTCAGGTTTGCGGGCTACATCTCTCACATTTCGTATCTTACCCAGAGGTAATTCTGCAGTATGTCTTATGGCCGGAACCAGATAACCCAAAAAACAACTGCCGGACCAATTCTCAGGTAGCCATTTGTATGCCTTTTTCCCACAAACAAAATAACAGTTTTCTACTTTAGTACTGATGCGGGTTAATTCTGCATGAAACATTTTCTTGTCTATAATAGACAGTTGTTTATGTAAAACAGGATTTCTCTGCACTTCACTTAATGTTGTTTTCAGAGTTTAACTAATGAAATTTTATCCAATTTACCATCAAATCCCTATTTATTAACCCATTTTGTATAATACCTAACATTATCAGCCCGTTGTAATTGCATATATTTTGCATCTTCAGTTAGGGCCGGATCTCGCGATGTTTTAGTGCACTGATTTCCCATATTAAAAGAAAATGTTACGTAACCCTTTTCACCACGTGGTATTTCAGTTCCTTACACAGTTTATCTAGAATGACTACCTACCTTATTCTGTTTCCCTGATCTCTGACAAAATATACAGTAATTTCCTTTTGTCCCTGATCTGTATAACAAATCTTCTGACAATAATATTTACTGCAACCTAGTCCCTGATCTAAAACAGAAAAAAGGCAAATATCTTCCTACCTGAGCCTCTTGAGTCGACCAGTTCGAGACCGCTCTTCGGCCGCAGATCAGAAAGTGGCCAGCCTCTCAAAACGACAATTCAGTCGGAGGTCTTTTATATTTCAAGAAGAACCATTTCGGTAGCTTCTCCTGCGCAGTGTTCAACCACCGGTACACTCTGATCTGTAGCTGTCCGAGGGTTTCCGGTTCAAGAAGGACCAAACTGTTAAATAAAAGTAAAGATTACAACACAGGAGGCTCAGATGCAAAAATTTACTAGTGTACACCAGGAGGCAAAAAACGTACAAGTACAGAATTTTGTCTGGCATGATACAGGAAGTATACAATTCTTATAGTTTCTACTTTCTAGTTTGTGCCCACCTTTCTGACGTGGTTAGTCACAGAGCACCTGCATCACTATGGTTCACAACATCCTATTCATAAAGATTGCTGATGTTACATATTTTTAAAAAGCTTTCCCTTGGGAATACTATAGCCTTGCAAAGCACCTGGTCAGTTATAATGTCTTTCTGTAAATGTTACTCCTTCAAGGTTTCAGGCCTGCTTGAATACAATAGCTGGTTCAGTCTTGTAATACACTTCTTTGTTCTTCTTGCAACATTCTCCCAACAGCTGCGTCTTATCTTGATAACATTTACAAGGCCAATTGTCCCAAAGGAAGGAGAAGAAGATTTTCAATGCTTTATACATTTAATTTCCTGACCCAGCAGATAATCGTTAGTGAAAAACATAAGCTTGCTGCGCTGGCTACTGCCAGGGTCAGAGTTCAAATACACTGCAGTTCCAAAGCTTCAAGCAATTACATGTAAAATCATTCTTATTGCCATATTAATAATAGAATAAAATGCATTATACACTATTTGCTTTTTAACTAGCACTTTATATATGTTCAAATACATATTTTTCTAACAATGAGTTATATCTATGCATTCCGAAACATAAATTATTGAAAACAAAGATATTGTTTCATTTTATGCAAATGGATTTCTTCATTTCTGAAACTGTGTAAGTTCGAATCCTTATTAGACTGTTCCATGAATGACACAAAGTGATGTTTTATCATGTTCCATGAAGTCTTTACTCTGCCTATCAGAAAGAAATATACCACATGACATGCATCTTCCTATAGAGATGCATTAACATATTTAAATATATATTTTCACATATGCTATAGTAGAGGCATTTGTGTGCTCCTACGATCCTTATTGCTATCTTGTCAAGACCTCTGTGCTTATGGTAGAGTCACGTTTAGCAAACTGGTTTGCATAGATGGTCCAGAGAGAATCAGAAATCCAAAATGAGCACATGATGGCTCAAGTAAAGAATCAGAAAACATCATGCAGGAAAGGGATATCACACCCAGGTATACCAGGATCTGGCTCTACAGTTAGACTGAAGTTGGAGTCCACCAATAAACACCTTGTGACGGGGTGACCAAGGGTACTAGTTTCAGGTGATGAGATAACTCAGAGCTCAGAGTTACCTCAATTAGCTCCTTTAAATCACTAACTGAATTGTCCTGTATTAACATATGCAACATATGCAACAACTTTATAGTCTAACCATTCACTCAAGCATTCCTCCATTTAATGTCTATATATGTTCAATAAATCTGAGGATTTGTCCTTTAAACATGTGCCAGAAGAATCATAAAATAACTTCATTCCTAAATGGTGGTCCCAAAAGGCTTTCCAGCTGCTAACAAAATTCCCTTCCTGAAACACTGCTTCCAGCAAGTGAAAAACTCTAAAGCTTGCTGTTCACAGCTTCACCTTTCCAAATTCATATATTACTAGTAAATGACCAGAAAAAAATGCAATGTTTAACCTTTGCACTAGAGAAAGCAATACCTTCAAAAAAAAAAAATAAAAATAAATAAAATTCAGTTTGGACTTCAATGGCCATCTCAAGTAAGTATAGTTCCCGTTTAACCTGATTTATATAAGTGTCTTGAAAATATGCATGATGCAAGTAAAGCCCCCAACAAAGTCAGACCACACTACACTTTTACTGTTCAGCACCACTTGTCATTTAGATGCCATTTAAAATAGTATGCTCCTAATCCCTTAAACGTGAGAAAATGCAGGTATCTATCATTTGACATAATGATTCAGAAGATAAACATGAGTCTGCAACTCCCTCAGATTCTGCACTGTTATTGGATTATATTATTGCCCCATCTCCCAGGCCAAAACATAGCTGTATCAGGAGGGTCTGGATAGGTTTTAAGCTCTTAACATCCTGATCTCTATAGTAAATCCCCATCAATATTTAAAAAAATGAATCAGCAGCTCCATCTCCCCAGGTACACCCAAAAACACATGTGGAAAAGAAAAGAGAATTTGTCAGGGACTCTGACAGGAAGCTTCAAGGCAGGTGAAGATGCTGCATTGGAGAGCAACATTATTGTAATTGTTAAAATAATGGTAGGAGTACTTGAAAAAAAACATTACCGTAAACAAGACAGTGTCGTAACAACAAGACTGACTAAAAAAGTAACAGAAATGTGAAACAGAACCAAACTGAAGATAGACCTTTAAATATCTGTTTTAAAATGCTGCTGGACCAGAAGTGCTTAGAGTTAAAAACAGGGCAGATAAGTGTGAAAAAAGCACTCTAGAAAAACAAATCTGAGATTGGAAGTATTCCTGAAAGGAGTCCAGAAGCAGTACTCAATGCACAATTTTGAGGGACAGTCAAAAGAACATGGAATGTTTCAGAGGAAAAAGATCTGCACATTCTCCATATCAAATACTTGGAAACAGAGCACAAGTTACTGGAAGACCATGCCATGTGGTATGCTGTATTCAAACTGATAAATCCAGCAGTGGATTCTGTAAGAAATTAGGCATAACACCTTATCAAAACTGGGTGCATGGAGTGTGAAAGTCCTATTTGGTTATTTAAGTGAATTATTTAGAAAGAAGAAGAAAGGTTCTAAATCACTTAGAGAATAACAGAGAATAACTATGGTTGCATGGCATTTTCACATGAGTACCATTCCCTGCAATGTTGGCTATCCCATGGAGGGGACAGAGGATTAACTTAGTAAATCCCAAGAGTGTTGAGTGACACATCTGTGAAATTATGTTGAATAGCAGGTCACAAAATCACAGACCAGAAAGGGCAGTGCTCTGTGTAACCTCCATGGAAAAGCATGAGGCAAGATGCAAAACAACCATCAGACACTTTCACAAGCAAAGTCACTTGTTCTTCTTTTGGCTTTTCCCGGTTAGGGGTCGCCACAGCAAAACTCAGGTCCGCTAATGATTGGCAGTAGATTTTTACAGTGCCGAGGTGCCAGCCTGATGCCCAACCTTCAACGAAGGCACGCCCATTCATGCATGTCTTTCGAAAGCCACTCGACCGCGGGGAGGACATGCAGACTCCACAGAGAAGGCTCTCCAGCCGAGAATCGAACAGGAGAACCTCTTGCTGTGAGGTGACACCGCTACTGCTGCACCATTGTGGCTGTCACAAGCAAAGTCACTAGCAACTAAAAACAACCGCAACAAAAGGAAGAAATGAGGACACTGACATATTAGATGCTGCAGGATGAAATGACAAATCAAGAAGTCCATGGAGCAATGGCTTATGGGAGTAAATCAAGGCACTGCTGTGATGATTAGATAAGCATAGTAGCAACCAAGCAATCAGCGAAATGTGAGATCCTTTGATGGAGGTGTCAGAACAAAAGAAAAGCCAGGAAGCTACAGCCACAGGTGTTGAAAACCAAAGAAGGATATGTGTAGAGATATCTTATTTTGGAAATAGAGGAAAGAGGTCACAAAATATGATCTTAGTGAACCAGAAGTATTGAATTAATCACAATCTGAAAGGAGACTACCAAGTGAGGGAAAGAGATCAAAGAACCCATAGGTATCCAAACAAGAGATGATATCCTCATGTTAGTACTACTTCTCTGATTTTCAGTGTCCCTGAAAACATGTATCCAACCTCCAAACACACACATGTGCTTAATGGCCTTTGGGGAAGTTCCATAATGCAAATCCAAGACTTCAAATACTTCATCTTACACCATCATGCTTCTCTAACCAATTCAAAAAGACTGTCTCAACCAAAAAGAAAAATATTGATACCATAATTGAAATACGATTTTCCCAGAGCCATTCTGTTTAATTCCCAAAGCACTTCAGCCCTATAAAGACATTCTTAATATATGTTATTTTGTATGCCCTGCCGATCCTCGTACTCACCCATGCACTTTTCTAAGTACCACTGGCACACCACCCTTTATCAAAAGGCCTTCCATTATCCTCTGCGGCTTCATAACAACAGCTGCCCAAACTTTGCATATAAACTACATTATTCCCCTACTATCTAGCCCCCTCAGATCTCAGAATTCCAGGCAGCCCACCTTTCTTAGACTCAATCTGTCTTGTTGTATCTCAGAGGGCATTTCAAAACTCACCCATGCTACTTGGAACACCTTACCCTCCTCTGCTATATCTCTACCAAATTACTTCTTGTTCTTGTTCATGACAGCCCTTTTTTCACACGACATGAAAGCAATTCCTCTCATCCGTAAGAGCTAATGGTCAGTCATAATATGCCCTTTCACTTTTTCCAACCCCTTCCATTGCTTTAACTTTGTATTCAAGTAAGTATTCTGCATCTGACGTCTTTCTTACTGCTCTTATGTACATTTCAGCCTTTACTTTCTATTCCATATTTGCATCTTCCTGTATTCGTTAAAGGCTCTCTGACTGCTTTCCATGCAACTACATGCAAATACTCTCTTATTCTAGCCATTCCCACTTCCTACCTGTCTGCATTCTCTTACTGATCCCGAACATTTTGAAATTAGTACTTATTAATTATATTACCATTTGTTCACTTGAAGGCCACATAGCTCTTATGAAGTTAATGCAGTTCTGAAAATATAGGTAATATACATAACTGCTTTACCAAAAGAGCATTTGTATCTCAAAATATCTTCACATTGCCCACCATGTTTTAATGTCATTTTTATTAACACACACTGCTTGAATACACCACTCCCAGCAAGACAGTGTCACATTCTACTTTTATATTATTAATCCAAACACGAAAATGTCATATTTCATAACTTTTTGAAAACTCTCCCTAATAACTGCAGCTCTGCTCATCCCATGCTGACCATTTCACTGTCATGCTTAGCAAATTCTGTCAGTTTGTAGATGTTACCTTGCTGCCTTAGTTTTATCTAAGTATGTACCATAACCAGGACTTCAGAAATTAGATTTTGAAAACAGTGGTAGTATAATTTTTTCAGGAGTATGGGTAGTCTCCTGAAAAGATGAGTATACTCTTACAGAATACATAGGAACTCACTTTCCTGAGGACGATATTCCTGTAGGAGGAAATGAGTTAAGGACCAACACAACTGGGCTGTTCCATCTACTGTGGGAATCCTCAATAACTCCTAGTGTAATCATTTTCCACTTCTTCTCTTTGAATCTCTGTTATCTTACATGTTTTATGTTAACCTTCTCCCAGGCACAGTCTCAAAATGATGCTGCATTAAATCCATTCTACCAGATAGTTCAGAAAAAAATATTTATTTCTTAGTAAAAAGTATTTTACTCCTTGGTTCTGAGCCTTAGACAATGTGTTTGTGTATCTGAACAGCAGAGATGGAATTCCCAGATACTATAATATATATATTTACTGTCAGCTCGCAGGTTGACTGCAGAAACTTTAGCTTCCCTCCATGGTTTTAACACACTGGTGTGATATAGTCGTCTTTTTTTTTTTCTCTGTCTTATTTTGCAGTTCATGTTATTCATTATTTCTGTAACATAACAGTGTCCTTGTTATATTGCTAAGAACTTACTGTCAGAAGAGAGAAATAACAATTTGCCTAATGCTTTAAACTAAGTCTGGCATTTTTATTATATATCCTTTATCTCTTGTGTTCTCTGTGTCCTCTGCATTATGTTCTTTATCTTGCAAGTTTATAAAATACACTATCACCATTTTAAATGTTGTTTGTTCTTCCTCCCAAGTCTCATTTGCAATACCCAGCAAGCTTCAGGGATAGCTACAATATAATAACTCGTGTAAGGTAGATCTTGTTGAAGCATGGGGCACTTCTCTTACAGCAATAAAGAGGTAGGAAAGTAACTGATTCCAGTTTTTACCATCCTCTTCTATGGCCTTCTTTAACATAGACTAAAGTGGTTCATTAAAGCGGTCCACTGGTTCAAGGTGGTACACTAAAGTTCTTAGCTATTTATTTTAAAACACTGGCAAATCTGGTGCATTGCCGTGAACATAAATGGTGTTCATTGGTCCAAGAGTATTTCTTTGGGCATCCCTACCCTGTAGCAAAGAAACACTAATTCTCCAGCATTAGCTTTTCACAGGGGTACTGCTTCAGGAAGCTTGGTGGCATAGTCAACAATCACTAGAATGCATTGTTAGCCATTACTAGATTTTACCAATGGCTCTAAAAGATCCATAGCTATTGACTTGAATGGGGCCCCAAGAACAGACATAGGTATCAGCAGACATATGAACTGAGTATGTTGTGCCATGTTTTTTTTAACTTCTGGCCAAGCTGCACAGAAGTTGTCAATGTCTTTCATTACACCCAGCCAATAAAATCAAGGTAACATTATTGCTTTAGTATTGTCCTTACCCATAGTGCTCTCCCAACATTTTGTCTATGTGCAAATGTTATCACAGGCAATCTAAAAAGTTTTGGGACTATCAGTTGGTGTAGTTTATACTATAGAGCAAGTGGTTCTTCCACTCAAAATATGGGTGTAGGATGAGGCCAACCTTCTCATCCATTTCTCCTTCTATTCCAGCTATATTGTCATAGTTTTATACATTCATAGGTCCATAAGAGATTACTAGGCTAATGGCTTAACAACTATTACAAGCCTATCCAATATAACCCAATTTTACCCAATATATGGCCCCTAGAGTCAAGAAAATGGCATGGCTTTGTGCCCAGGCCTTGAGCATCTTGCAGATTGCCCCTGTCCATAAGGGACATAGATGCTACCCCAGGTGTGAATTTGCAATTCTCAATCCAGTGATCAAAACTGTGTTTGAAGAGAGCCAGGAAAGGGCTGTGCTTAATGTGAATAGTAAGCATGTTCCAAAGAAGGAATAATCTCTTAGACACATATCTCTCTCCAGCGTGTTTTTTTTTTTTTGAGATGATAACTAAGTTTAGATCACTATATCAGATGACTCATGTGCTATTTGACTTGTAGATGTGTAGCAGCTCCATCAGGGCTGGATTTGTCAGGTATAAGTCACCCCTTAATAGTTAGTAGGAGACAAAGTAAAGGGATAAGGCTTTTAGTCTATCTGCATAGGACATGTTGCTTATACCCTGTATTTTCTTTGTGAGGAACCTCTGAGGTCATTCCAGCTGCTGTAAGTGCCTAGTCAAGTGCATACCAAATGGCACATTATACTCAGTTATTGGACTAATGAGGGCTGAGTACAACAGGACTATCATTTCTTTGGCTCTGGATGCCATACCTTTACTTAGAAATTGTGCCACATAGATGGACTTCCTCACCACTGTGGACACATGGTGGTCAAAGTTCAAGCTACTATCTATCTGTGTACCTCAATTTCTCATCTTTGAGTCTACTCTTAGGAGTTGTTATTGATGCTGTAATTTGCAGGGGTATTTGACTTCCCAAAGGGTATGATAATGTATTTGTTCACATTTAGTTTTAGACCATGGTTCTGGCACCAATAATGTGTCTGATCTAGACCTTTCTAAAGAATATCTAAATCATTCAGAGATTCAGTGATTCCCCCTAGTTTGCAGTTGTCAGCAAACTTGTCATTTTAAGGTCTTCCATATTATCTTTGACTTCAGAGAAGTATATTCTGAACAGCAGTGGTCCCAGCACTGAGCCCTGTAGCACACCACTAGTAACTAGCCTCTTGCTGGATGTAGATTCATCCACTTTAACCACATGTTCTGTCCACGAGCCAATTGGCTATCCTTCTGGTGATGCAGAGATTTATGCCAAATTTTGTGAGTTTATTTATAATTCCTGCTTGAGGAATTGTGTCAAATGCCTTGGCCAGAAGGGGGTAGGCAGTATGTACTACTTTACCCTCATCCATGGCCTTGGTGACTTTCTTAAGGAAATCCACCAGATTCAGTATGCATGACCTGCTGTTGATAAAGCCAAATTGGGTTATTCCTGTGTTTGGAAGTTTCCTATATTTATCAGGTCCATTATTATTCTTTCCTTGGCCTTACATATAAGAGTAGTCAAACTTATGGGTCTGTAATTTCCTGGGTCAGTAGATGATCCCCCTTTATGCAAAGTGTTGGCTGACTGCTGCTGTCCTTCACTCTATCAGGACTAAGTCAGTCTGAAGGCTGTGGTTAAACAGAGATCCTAATGGGTCTGATAAGCCCTGATTTAATCTGTTTTAGAGGTAACCTGGCATATCATTGGGCCACACTGAAGCTGTGTTTTTAGCTTTCGAGAGTGTAGTGGCAACCTGTTCTTTGGTTTTAATTGATCATGGAGTGGTGGAGGGTATTGCTTGGGGGAGAACCGGGGGTGGTGGGAAGGTGAAATTTGAGCTGAATTTGCTGGCCAGCAAATTTGCTACATCTTCTGGCTGAGTATAGGTGATGCTATCTACAGCTATTTCCACACATTGTTGGGTGCTGCCCTTAAGTTTGTGGACATAACTGCCTTATGGTTATCCTTAGATTTGGAAGTTATTTTTACCGCATAGTCTGCTTTCAGAGAGTTGACTAGTTCAATAATTCTGATGTTTAGACTAATGATGGAATTTTTATTCTGTTGTGCATGCTCCCTCTTACTTTTCAGAAGGATTTTCTTTGTTTTGTTGCACAACCTATTAATACCAGGGGTCCACCAGGGTGGCTTGTTTTTCCGGTTTGATCTGGGTTTATTTCGGTCTAGTACTGACGTTTCTATGCAGTTGTTTATATGATCATTCAGGGCTTTTGTGTATGCCACTGCATAGGTTCCTATGTTTTCTGGATTTGGGAAAGCTTGGAAACTAGCTATTCCAGCCCTTAATAAGATCATTTGCATATATCCCATGTGCCTCTGATACAAGAGGTTTGGGAGGTCATTTATTGGAAGTTCTAGCTTTGCTGGAGTTTTCATTTTGTTTTTACTGATTGGTTTTTCACTGACGTTCTCACTCATTGTTTTTGGGATTTTTGCAATGACCCTAATGATAAAGGACATTAGCTGGGTATAACATCCCTGTGTTTCTAATGCTTAGTCAAACCCTCTGCTTGTGCTGTGCTGATGAGGTCATAACAAGGCTGAAATATGCATATCCACTGCTAGGGAGTTTTGGTTTTATTGGCCTGAAATTGTCCATTAAAAGTCATGGTCATTCAGAATTGCCAATTAGCTGAAACACCTGATGTTCATAAGGATCATTTGCATATATCCGATGTGCCTCTGATACAAGAGGTTTGGGAGGTCACTTATTGGAAGTTCTAGCTTTGCTGGAGTTTTCATTTTGTTTTTACTGATTGGTTTTTCAGTGACCTTCTCACTCATTGTTTTAATCCCTTAATAAGGGGTAATTTACATTAGAGAAGCTCTTAAAGTTTTTGGTATTAGGTGGAGGGGCTAGTTTTACCTTTATTTCAAGGGCTCTGATCTTATCATTGAGGGCATTACACTTGGGGGGGGGGGTGCAGTGCTCTCCCTCATTTGTGAGTACCTAGTGTGAGTGCAGACTAGCTGCTCCAGGGCATTAGAATTTACAAAGTCAAGAAATCTTTGGGCCTGCATGTTAGTAGTTGTGTATGCCTTTTAATTAATGGAGGGGTAGTTAAACTCGTCCATAAGTATGGCATTGGGCTGAGTGGTAAGTGATTTTAGTAACTTTAGATATGATATGGGTTTCCTGATTCATTGTGGAGGACTTGTAGCTATCAAGAATATATTAATGGATTTTTCCCATGGTTAGCTGGAACTCAAGCATGTCATGTTGTCTGACCAACCTTGAGGTGTAATTATCCTTCTCTGGCCCTGCTTGATGTATTAACTTCCCACAGTGCTTTCTTGAATTTCTCATTGCTTATGTGCAAATCAACTAAGTCAAGAATACTTTCACTGGTACACTTAAGTGACGTAGAGGGCTTAGCCTCTTCATCTACAAATACAGGTATGTGATTTTTTTTCTTCTCCTGTTCCTTCATTTTTAAAACAATAAACACACGTCTACATAATGCAGTTTGAAGTTAACTCACAATGCAGACCTCATAATGTACAAGCTTACAGTTCTGCTTTAAGCCAAAGTTTATTAACCTGAACAGATCAGTTGCTCTTCAGTAGTTCAAGTCAGACTGCCCTAAATTTATCCACATATAGTCTTCCGATTATTACCTTAGTACGTCCACATGACTTTTATGTCTGATATTCCACAGGTCCACAGCTTCTTCTAGCCATGGCCCACCTAGATTCTCAACTGGGGGACCAAAATCTCTCTTTTATGAAAAGAAACTGTCTCTGCTATTGTGAACTTCTACCTAACGATATTTCTCAGGTGACTCACATTTGTTGGGCCATTGTAATGAAGTATCACCTATTAAATTAGATATACATGCTGCTGCAAGGTTCTTACCTCAGTGTATGGCATATACGGAAGTCATTACCAGAAGCTTACCTAAACCTCAGAGACCTCCCAAACACAAGCACAAGCACAATTCACATAATACATCCTCTGCAGAACATAGCTCACATAATATATCACACACTAGTGTCTTACCAGTCAAGCCCCTAAGGCATAACACAAAAACAAACATCTTAGTCTTAGGCAACTCAGTTGTGTGACACACATATGTCCCTCTCACTAGGCTGGATAAGGAAAAGGTCACGGTCAGCTGTCTGTCAGGTGCCAGGATCCACCACATCACACAGACACCCAAGTCTCTCGACAACAGGTACTGTTATGACTCCATCATAGTCCATGTTGGTGTGAGCAACTTGAGATGTACCTCACTGGACTATATAAAGAGAGACATGACCGAGCTCTCAGATCATCTGTCTCAGACAGGTATTTCCCTAACCTTAAGCAGCATTTTACCTTCACCTAGGATGATACCTCAGTGCAAGCAAAAACTGACTGACTTCAACAATTGGCTTAGTTTCTGGTGTCATTCAAATGGGATCCAATATCTGTCAGCCTGGGATGACATAGTCGACAGATCTCGATGCTTTGCCAGAGATGGTCTTCATCTGTCACCCCTGGGATTTCAGTTACTGACTAAGGCTTTTGCCAGACCCATAGTGTCTTTTTTAGACAATGTCGCAAGAACAAAACTCCCGATGTAAAAATACCCTCTGAAAACAACCTCAAGGTTATACTGCTAAATGCTAGGAGTCTAAACCAGAAACTACACTCACTGGAAGCAGTCCTCACCTTGGAAGATGCTGACATTTGTGCAGTCACTGAGACCTGATTTAAGTCTGGAGAGAGCACCCCAGCTATACCAGGTTACATTTCCTTCCACACATTCAGACCTCAAACTGAAGCCATGAGAACTAAAGGAGGCAGTGTACCAATTTTCATTAAAGATAAATACACCTCCAGATTGGTTAAACAATACGCTTCCCTTGAACTGCTTCAGGTGCAACAGACTGTACATAAGACCTTTCTTCAGGTCATTGCCAGCTATAGGACCCCATCCATGAATCAAGACATTCACTCAGCCTACTTGGATCTACTTGAATCAATCAAGATACAATCAAACACCCTCATTTTGGGTGACTTTATTTACCCATCCCTTGGCTGGGTAAATTATACGTGTTCTAAATCACTTGCCCAAAGGTTCCTGGACTTCATTAACTCCAATGCCCCGGACCAGCTCACTGACACACCCACAAGATGCTCAGATATTCTGGATCTGGTGCTCACCAACATGGGGGACCGCTGCACCACCTAAGTGTATGACCATCCATGGTGAGAAGTGATCAGAAATCAGTCTTGCTAGAAGCAACTATAACACAAGTCCCCTCCTTAGCAACAACTAGACTAAAAAACTTCTCCAAGGCCAATTACAACCTCTTACATGACAGCATAAATAGCATCATATCCCCTCCCCCCACTGATGAAACAGACTCATATGCTGAGTATTATACCAATGCTTTATATGACCACCTGTACAATTGTATTGACTCTCCCATACCTGATGGAACCAAAGCAATATCTTCAAGGAAAAATAAACCTGCCTGATGGACAACTGCCATGAATAGACTATACAACAGAAGAAAGAAATTGTTGTGTAAGAGTAGGAAGGAATGGTCTCAAAACTGAAAACACTCCCTCCTCAACTTAAACAAGCAAATACGACTCCTAGTGAAGTCCTCCAAAGCTAACTACAAATCCAAATTAGCTACCCTTACTAAGGATTACCACAAGGTATTTGTTTAGTTACATTCGTAACCTCAAAGGTAAGGCCCAGATTTCCACTTAACTTGTAGTTAATGGCAC
>NC_056731.1:761051996-761306996 GCF_019279795.1 Protopterus annectens | reverse complement strand
AGAAGGCCTGACAACATCTGGAGGATCCAGGTTTGAATTACTACCCAGATAGTCGAGGAATCAGTTGAAAGGGATGAGAATGATGAGGCCTGTTCTTCTCCTCATGAGATGAGCACAGGGAATATGTGCCTCTAGGTCTCCCTGTTCTGATATGCAGCTGGCAAAAGGCAGGGAGAAAGACAAATGACTAGATATGAAATACCTAGGAAGATCAATACATATATGCTTATCCAGCATTTCCTGTAGCTGGATATAGCATATAGTAAAAAGGAAGGAAAATATACAAGGCAAAGAAAGAATAACTGGCAGAATCAAAGAGAAAAGGCAGCTAGGATGGGAGGATTCTGGTGAAGTAAAATGTTAAAGGATGGCAAGTGATGATAAGATTAAATACACATGTAAGAAAAAAAGTGATACACTCCTGTGAGGAACTATACTCAACCTAGGTGGGACAGACGAGAGAAAGAGAGCTCAGAGGAGAGTAACATTTGAAAATAGCAGTGGTTAAAGGAGAGGGTGGAGGAAATGTTTGGGCTTAAAGGTTAGTAGAGAGTAGTTAGTTAAAGACTACTAGTACTGGAACTGAAAGGGAGGAAGGCAGCAGACCTAGATGGTATCAAGCAAATTTTACAAGCTAGTAGCTAAAGTATGATGAGAAGAGTTTGACAGAAAATACATCTAATAAGTGTGCACAAGAGGGTGTGATGCTGGAGTCTATGGAAAGAGTAAAAGTAATGGTTCTACCAAAGGAGAGGGGTAAAGGGGAGACCAAAGAAGTTATAGCACTCTCTCTTCCTCTCTCTCGCAACCGTGTGGATGTGAAGATTATAACAAAAATAATGTGAACTATATTAGAAAGGGTACTAAAGGCATAACTGATGATGTGAAGGTGTGCTTTCTTAATAAGATGCTACTGAGTATTGCCTGAATCACTATTACAGAGAGCTGAAGCCCTGACTATGGCCCAGGTTGCCTGAATTCCTTAAGAGACTCAGTTTTTTTGACAATGCAAGCAGGTAAGATTAACATTCCTGGGGTAGTAGGGAGTAAGAGTGCCCAGGGGCACAAATGTATGGTTTGAATTCCCTCGTGGAGATTGGGATGTCAATCACTCTGAGTATATGTGGATGGGGAGGGATTTCTTGTTGACATCATATCCTTGAAGAAGTGCAGGGCAGTGCAGCTGAGATGCCCACTGAATGTTCTCGCCAGGTGTGTAGGACTTAAAGAAAAGTGCTGAACCACCCTTCATGGCTGCCTTAGTAATGCCCTCTCCCAGTTAACTCTCAGCCATAGTAATGAGGGTTCAAATGCATTAACTGGCCAAGAGGAGGCTGATGATCATAAGAAAGAGGAGGCAAAGTGGAGTAAAACAGGAGATGCTGAATGAAGAAGTGCCATAGTAAGTTGTATTAACACCTAAAAACAACAAGTTCTCCAGTTTGATTCTCAAATATACCTTCTACTCAGAGTCTGCATGTCCTCTCTTTGTTCATGTAGATTTGCTGTGGCTACTCTGGTTTCCTTCCACCTCCCAAATACATACTGTAGAAGGTTTGGTAAATATATCATGTCCATGTGTGTGTGTGTGTGTGTGTGTGTGTGTGTGTGTGTGTGTGTGTGTGTATCTGGCAATCTACTTAGGAATATAGGAATATTATTAGGTAAGCGATCACAGAGACCATAAGAGGCCTAGCCATATACACTCTTAAGTATAGGTTCTTAGCATCCTTTGAGTAGTTAATAGTGTCCACATCCCAGATCAAGCAGAGCCATAAATGATAGCCCTGGTATAAATTTGTGATAACCCAACCAATCAGCAAGGCTATCCTTAAAGGCAGACAAAGTAGTACTTTGCTTGAACTGCACTATTGAACTAACCTATTCCATAGACTGGGAATATGTTGAGTTAAGAACCTATCCCTTTAATGAATTGTTTATTTGTTGCTAGAAGTTTATGTCCCTAGCTAAGGTGTTTGCAGTGTCATTGGTTTCGTGAAGAAATAGGAGGTCAAATAGGATTGGGTCTTTCATGGCTCAGAAAGCAAGACACAAGTCATCTTAGAGTAGTCAGTATGTTACTGAATGTAGGGAAAGTTGTAGGAATCTTCTGGGATAGTTGAAGGATTTAAGGCCTTTAATTTTTGCTTAAGAATCATTGGGGTCTTTCTAGTTGAGTGATATGTTTCGATTTATACATACCAGAGTGGGCATTGTATTCAAGGATGGGTCTGATGAGGAAAGAATGCAAGGATAAGATGAATTCTTTGGATCTTGAAGATATTCCCTTGGAAATTAACTGATTCAGTCAGTAGGATTATCTGACTATTACTGATCTCCATAATATCCATATTTTGCAGGAATGTACCTATTTCCAGGCTTGATTAATCACTGCACATAATGTATCTATTTTTGGAGGTATGTCCCTATTTTTAGGCTTGGTTTGATTTTTGAAGTATGTTTCCACACTTTTTTTAATCTCTGTTTTTAAATGTGTTTCTGAGTAGTATTTCATATTCTTTCTAGGAAGACTTACGTGCTATTTGATATTCAAACGTTATGCAAATTAGTATCCAGATTTTTAGCTGGATATATCTACTTTTCAAGGACCTTTGTACCTATTTCCAATGTCTGCATGTTGAGAGGTACGTGGTGGAAACATGTTGACTGACTGAGTGTTGTCCACATAAATATTCAGGTTTGTTATGACCGTATCTATTTGAAGAGAAGTGTCACTTTTAACATATGAGGTGGGAGCAGCTTTTTGATGAATGCTACCATTCTGCACTTTTTTGCATGTAGCTTGAGACTGTTTTCAGTACACCAGGTATGTACATATTTCAGAGCTTTCTGGAGCAGTTTAGTATCAGTAAATATGCAGATAATAGTGTCACCAACGAACTCTATTAATCATGCTATAGAGATATTGGCTTGATGTCTACAAAATAAATGCCAAACAAACTTCCTTTTCCTAATCTCCTGTTAAACTCTGTAGATGGTGTTGGCTATTCATGGGATCACTGTAGGAATCAAATACAGCACATAAACATTTAATGACGGACTGAATGAAAATTGGTGGTACATAAATGGATGGAACAGAAAGGTTTGGAATGCAGGAGGGAGGGAGGTGCTATTCAATATCTGATTCAGTTAAATGGCCTTTTCTTTAAAAGATTGTTAAGAAGGCTGATAGTTGGAAATGGTTTCGGGTCAAGGTAAATGCACTGTACTATGACCAGCTAATAGCTGTATTAATGAAGTAAGGCAGTACAATGGAAAATAAGGTATAAAGAGTAATGAGACACTGGTGCTTTCTCTCACCAGTTCTTTTCCTGTTAGTCACTGAGATGTTTTCCAGATAGGGAAAAGGGAGAGAAGAGAAGGGAGAGGAGAGAGAGAGAGAGACACAGAGAGAGAGAGAGAGAGACAGAGACAGAGAGAGAGAGAGAGAGAGAGAGAGAGAGAGAGAGAGAGAGAGAGAGAGAGAGAAAGAGAGAGAGAGAGAGAGAGAGAGAGAGATTTGTAGTTAAGCAGAGAAGGAATGGGAAAGTGCATTTTTAGTTATTTACAGATAACTGCATTTTGATGGCTGAAAGGGTAGATAAGGCAATACAAGTTGTGTAGGGGGAATTTAAGATGTTTGCAGAATAATAGGTATTAAAGAACAATTAAAAAATGCTGATTATAAGAATAAATGTGAAACAAGGGATAGGGAAAGCAGAAGACAGCAGAGAATTTTAGTCTAGATATCTGAGATTACAGGTATAGAAACCAGAGAAAGAGAGAAATAGCAGAGAATCATTAAGGTGAAATGGTGGGTTTGATGGAATTATTGTGCGCGGCTTTGAAAGGAAATGAAGAAACTCTTTACAGAAAAGTGTATATCATACACATAGTGCTGGCCATTGAATCCAGGACACCTCTTGAGATACCTGCTAGTGAGACAGAAAGACAGATGTGGATGACATTCAGAAATTGTATGACAAGTAAATATGAGTACCTAGGGTAAGTCTGCACTTTTTTACAGATATGTGAATACTTTTTAACACAGGGAAGTGGTTGAGAATTATGGGAGTCTGTTGAGCGACAGGTGGTAGAGCTTGTACCTGAATGCCATGTGGGTGCAGAAAAGCCATTTCAGAACAATTTGGGGAAACAGATGGGTAGGATAGGCAGGCTGGATTAGTGTAAGAGAGGACCAACTAATCTTTGGGGAAATGTGGTATACTAACAGAGGAAAAG
Source organism: Protopterus annectens (assembly GCF_019279795.1). NCBI lineage: Eukaryota > Metazoa > Chordata > Ceratodontiformes > Protopteridae > Protopterus > Protopterus annectens. Next base: position 761,302,754 of record NC_056731.1, on the reverse strand, counting down.
TGCATATGATTTACACAACAGGAAGTGGCTGAGATCATTAGAGTGGAACACAATGGGAATTTGAGATGAATGAAAAGTTTTGCAACTTCAGCCTTTCTTACAGCTGAAGTGAAAAGAGGTTTAGCTAAGCAACAGTGAGAGACAGGTATATATTCATTGAGAAAGTGCAGTAGAAAAAATATAGTGTCAGAAAAATAACACCAAAGAAAAAGGTAAGACAGAAAAATGGGAAATTCATATAGGAAAGCAGATGAAGTATAAAGAAAATGGGGGTGATTTATGGTGATTTGTTAAAAAATAGAGAATAGCAAGTCCATGAAATGCAGTAGGATCAAACAGAAGGAATCAGGTTTAATTGGTGTGAAGGAGAGAAGGGAGAGGGATGCTGGAGGTGTGACAGTGTGAGGACAAACAACTGAATGTTTAACAGACATGCTCCTGTACACCAAGGAGGATGTGCAAATAGAAGGGACACACTATCTGGTTGTACTGTAGAAGAGCAAACAAGGCATGCCTGTCAACTATGCCACATCTGATGGAGTACTCCAATTTAACTTTGTTTGTTTGTTTGTTTGTTTGTTTGTTTGTTTGTTTGTTTGTTTGTTTGTTTGTTTGTTTGATTTTGGTTACCAGGAAGATCCAACTGGCTTATCTCTTTTCAGCAGAGGCCCAAGGAGAAAAGCTCCACAAACATATTCAGTCAGAGAAAAACCTACAAACAGATTACAATATATACTCATATAGTAGAGATTATGAGATATACTTGGTTTACAATCAAAAGACTGAAAGTCAGTTTAACGTCCGGTGCCTGTTCGAACATGGTAGGAGCGACAGTCGGAATGTTGACAGTCAAGTGAGCGGCAGTTAAGAAGATCGTCAAAAGGCAGAGAAATGTATCATGTCTGTCAACGGCAACTGCCGACATTAACGTAGAAACTGGACTGTCGATGTTATGGGTTGATTATCTAACCTCATTAATATTCATGAGGTGGATGAAATGTGTCGAGGACATCATTATTCACGGTTGTGAATTCCACGATTTTGATAGTAATTCAATATACTTGCATAGTAGATCCTTTGTAATTATAAACAATATGTGAAATATAGTGATTACAGCTTCAACATAAACTAGGTGCCTAGCTGAGTATAGTAGCAGTTCTCAAAGAAGGAAAAGTAAAAACATAAATAAATAAATAAATAAAAGATATTGCAATAGCTGAAGTAGTATGGGTAAGCCAGATGAAGAAGAGTGGAAACATGAGTACACGAAGAGAAAGAGATCAAGGGTTATATGATGACAGAGATCCATAATAAAATGTGTAAAAATCTAGAGGACTGACTGTGAAAGTGTGTGAAAGGGAACTTTCTTATTAATATGCATGAATCAAGGTTACAGAAAAGAAAAGATTAAGGATTCAAAGCAACAGTTATGAAAAGAACAAATTTCTAAAGTTACCGATCAGAGGAGAAACTCCAATTTGAGAGGAGGAGGAAATAGCAGAGGAAATGACTGATTAACCAGGAGAGGAAGAAAAGGGACAGACTTTAGAGTTAAAGAAAAGGTGATGTCAGTGAGTATAACTTAGAGTCTGTGCCAATTCTGTTGCTACAATTTGACATTTGTCAGATCTGATTTTTTTATTCATTTATTGGCTCACTTGTAGAGTCAAAGAAAGAGAAAGACTTCCTGGAACTTGTCACAGTCAAAACAGACTAGTAGCAGCCAATCCTGCAATCTAGCACTAGTTTGGTCTATTTAAAAAAAAATGTTAGTACCACTTAGTGCTGAAAACATTGTACCCAATGTTTAACCACACTTCAACATTGCACTATAACTGCATGCATTTTACACATTCTTATTTATTTAATGCAATAAAAAAATACTATGACTCCTACTGCTGTAGCCCGCTGTGCCAGTTCGGCTTGCAGCATATCATCTCCAGTTCTCATGGGTTAAACTGCATTTTTGGGCAGTTTATAAATGTATTCGGAGGAATTCTGGTTTATTTAGCAGTATCCTTGTATCCTTGTACAGGATCTTTGCTTGTAATTTTATGTTTTCATATGTGTGTTTTTTGGTGAGTCCACATGTACTATCTGTGGTAATACCACCTACCACTGAAAGAAAAGCATGTGGTTGCCAGTTAACACATGCACTCATGCAGATTCGGGTGGTCCTTCAGGATGGGCAAGTCTGCTGGTGCATATTTGTTAAGCTGGGACTTTTGGGGAGTGACATCAGCTAATGACCAGCCTATAATGACTTTCTTTGGAGATTTTGAAGTAGCTCAGAAAATTCCAAGACTAATCAAATTAAAGGGGGTCCCAGTCAGGCTAGAACTGATGGTTTTCCTGTAAGAAAACTAGATGGAGAAAAAGTGTTGGAATTCTAAGAAGACATCAGGACCTAATAAACAAGAAAGAATCAGTGTGCATTTGGTAACATAGCTTAGTAACTGTGAGTTGCAATTCTTAATTAAAAAGGTCAGAATCATGTATTTGAGGTTTATGTGCTAATTTGTGTGTATAATTTGTGTGTGTGTGTGTGTGTGTGTGTGTGTGTGTGTGTGTGTGTGTGTGTGTGTGTGTGTGTGTGTGCGTGTGTGTATGTGTGTGTGTGTGTGTGTGTGTGTGTATGTGTGTGCAGAGAATAGTGTTGACATTGAGTCAAACCAGTGGGGCTAAAATAAAGGCCCAAGGAGGCAAAATTAGACATCTGTGCCCCCCAGGAAGCAAATTTAAACATGCGCAAGTTTTGAATTTTATGATTTTGGTCCTTGCATACAATTTTTGATGACCAGCTACTATGATTTTGAAAGCTGAGAGCTTGGAAAGTATGAAATTAGGTGTGCCTTACTGGGACTGAAGAAAGATGACAGTGACGTGATGGAGTCTGAGAGTAAGAAGAAAGATCAGCTGTGGACTGGAAGAACCTCTCCTGCAAGATATGCTTGTTAGTCTAAAAGATGTTGACCAGAAGTACAGGAAGCTAAGATTGCTGTAGCAGGTTGGATCAAAAGCTATGTAGTACAGAACTGGAAGAGTTGTGACAACATGAAATGTTGAATATAAAACAGAATAGGAAAAAGATAAGAAGGAAGATCAAAGAGCATAGGATGGGATCATGGTAAAACAAATTGAAGAAAAACACTAATCAAAGTCTGGCAATTGTTTTGGGAGACACAAGAAATCAAGACTAAAAGAACTAGAATAGAATTATAAGAGATAAATAGATAGGGCAATCCACAAGAGGGGATGGGTTAGTGTAAGTGAAAGTATTGGGAGTTAATTACAGATTCTTAGAATAAGACACTAGAAGCATAGATGGCATTTTGGGATGAAAATAGCGTATGATTGTTGAAGAACACACTATATAACTAATCGGGTCCCTATTAGAGGATCAAAAAGGCAATATGTCGAATGGCTAAAAAGTCGAATATTCCGGACCTCGAGATCAGTTTTGTGAAATTGCAGTACAGTGAAGATCAGAAAATCTGCACTTTCCTCACTGTAGTGCAATCTTGGAGTTGGTATATATAATTAGTGGGGGGCACAGCCTCCCACAAATCTGATTTCAAGGTCCGGAATATTCGACTTTTTAGCCGTTCAACAGATTGCTTTTTCGTTGTTATAATAGGGACCCTAATTAATCTTTATATTTTTTTTATTCCCTTTTACATTCTTATAATTCTTTGATATGGGGCTAGGACTATCTAGAAAAATATTATGTTGTAAAAAATAAAACTCAGCTATGAAGGAAAATGTTATAATATTTGTCCTTGAAGTCAAAGCAATATAAAGTACATCACCCATAAATGAGGTGAATCACAATTCCCACCTCCATTTAAGCATCTTGCAAAATAAATCATTGACTCTTCCCTTGCCGCTTCTAAACTGAAGAGAGATCTAACTCCTTAACCTGTGAGATGGTCCTGAAGAAGGATAATGTCTAATCAACCAGTAAGACACTTCTCCTTTATTTTAATCCCATCCCATTTTATATTTGTTCAATTTCCTTCACGTAAGAGCACAAATATCTTGCTCTGTCATTATAGTTTTGAAATCAGTTTCTCAGACATCTCCTTCCTCACCCTTACATTTCATGGGCTCTTTTTAACTTCATCTTTTCCTTTTATCTCCCTTGTACCATTACTCTCTCCTCTTCTCAATCCATCCTTTTCCAACTGCTATATCAACTACACAACTTGTATATATACAAGTTGTATATATACAACTTTATTACACATCTGTCCAAATGTTGCATACCTATTACCCCTTCTATAACAACCTACTTTTTTAAAATAATTCTCCACTTTCTAATAGATCTCTCTTTCTACCTCCTAGCCAACTCCTCTTAACACACCAACCACTTTCTGCTGTAAGTAAATTTCTACAACTTCCCCTTTATGTCAGCTCACAAAATGTCCCCTGTCATCCCCAACCCTTGTGTCATTCTCACTGAAGTGTAATTTTCTTCTTCTAGTCTCTCACCCAGTGCAAAGATTCTCATCAGTTCTAGAAGATATAACACATAACTATGCCTCTGTCACCAAAACTGCAAGGATCACTCTATTCCACCATTCTCTAAGATGTCCTACCCATTATCAGAAGGGACATTTTATGTTAGCTTGTGGTACATTGCAATGCCCTTCCCCAATCCACATTTGTAGTAGTGTCTGTGTTGTCTACCAATGCCATGATAAAGAAATGCCTGCCATGACCAAGAAAAAACATAAAATATGGATGAATGATCTGAGCATTCTCAATGACCAACCATATTTTCACTTTTGGTCTCAGAAGAAAGACAGATGAATAGATAGACAGATAAATGGATGGATAGACAGATATACAGACAGATAGATAGATAGACAGGGAGTTACTAAATAGCTGAGTGGACAAACAAAAAAACTGCTGAAAGGAGTTGCATGTAACATCAATTTGGCAGTGCTAAAATATAATTAAAATGCTGTGTTTAACATTCTAATGTTTATAAAATGTGTTTTTTTAACCTTCTAATGTTTAAGCTGTAGGTTTTGCTAACAGTATTGTGATCATTCTCTGTTGGTAATTAAGATACAGTGTATAAAACACACTGTTTAAACTGTTCATGAGCATTCAAATAAGTATTTCTCACTTACTGTCTCTCTCTCTCTCCTTTTAACATACAAATTGTTAATTGTTCCGGCCAGCACTCAGGCATGTTGAATCTGTTCCAACCTGAGAATCAAAAGCATAATAGTTAGAGACTGAACAATTCCGCCAGTGTGACAAAAACATTTGTTATCTCTAAGAAATAGGACTTTATTTTGCTCCTCAGAGGAGAGCACTTGCATAGTCTTGCAGATATCATATTGAGCACTGGTTCCCTAAAATACTCATCACAGAAAATAATTGGCAGTTCATTTATACAAGCTGTCAGTAAAAGTAGATAATTAGTTTTTTTCTTGCAGAAGAATACAGGGCATAAATAACATGTCCTGTGCAGACCACCTCAAGGTCCTATCCCTGTATTCTGTCTCCTATAGACTGTTGAGGGAAGAACTATGTCTGGCATACAAGGCATTGTCAGACTCCACTCTGATGTAACTCCTGCATATCTACAAAACAAACAGTATCATAATTGCTGGGCGGCCACGGTGGTGCAGTGGTTAGCGTTGCCGCCTCAAAGCAAGAGGTTCTCCGGTTCGATCCTTGGCTGGGGTGCCTTCTGTGCGGAGTCTGCATGTCCTCCCTGTGGTCGCGTGGGTTTCCTCTGGGTGATCCAGTATCCTCCCACATCCCAAAGACATGCTGTAGATGGATTGGACACTCTAAATTGACCCTAGGTGTGACTGTGTGCATGTGTGTGCCTTCTGTGGAAGGTTGTGCGCAGGGCTGGCAACTCAACACCGTAAAACTCCATTGCCAATCATGAGTGGATAGGTGATCCATTGTGGCGACCCCTAACCGGGAAAAGCCAGAAGAAGAAACAGCATCATAATTGCCCATTCTAAAGATTTAAACCTTGCTGGGATATAATTTGGACCTGCTGGAGGGACAGGTATGTATCCTGAAGACTAACCCTTCTCTGGAACAGGCTCCCCATCCATGTGAAGCAGAGTTCCTCCGTAACCCAGTTCAAGCGTAACTTGGACAATTGGATGGGGAACAGGAAATTCATCCCTGACTTGGCAACTATGTCTCTAATGGACATAGACAGCCTGTAAATGGTTCATCTCCCAGGCCCCTGCTCATCTTCCAAGCCCCTGCTTACACTTACCAAGGGTACCAGAACTTGTCAGAGATTTGGGATGTATGGCTAGGCTTAAAAAGGGCCTAGTGGTCATTAACCTAGTAAATACCGATGAACCTAAACAAATAAGTTAATAAACAGTAAGAAAAGCTGCAAGCAAATTTTATCTTCACACATCTCTTGAACTAAAACCCATTTTCTTTCATTTATCCAGGGAAGCCTGCTGGAAATAAGTGCCCCTTTTTAGGGACAACCTGGGATTACTGATTAAGTGAGTTACTCAGAGTAACACACACACTAGACAAATGGCAGTGGAAGGGAAAACCCTATATTCAGGACTACAAAAAGTTTGTTAACATCGCAGAGTTTTAATCCTGTGTGCTAACTGCCAAACTTGACACCTCATTGAGAATAATTCATGTGTAGGTTCACTAAGTAACTATAGGCACATAGCATTTAATGGACATTAATTTGTTGGTTTAATATTTTCCATTTATTTTTCATGGTTGGATAGAGGTCCAACTGAAAAAAAAGCACTTATGGTGAAAACCTGGGATGAATATCTCCAAATATGAAATATATATTTAAAAAAGCTCCACAATGCAAATAAAATGTATAACGGCATAGTAGTAAGTATACATATAATAATATATAGGAAGTACATTGACAATGGAGAAACCACATGCACTTGTCAACAGTAAGTAAGCAAAAGGTGAAGAAACTCAAAATGTATTTAAAGACAACTATACCTAAACTGCACTGTAATGGTATATAATCTAAACAAAAACAATAACAGCAGTGTAAATACACACACTGCATGTATAAAGATAGTGAATATAAGAACAATAAATATCATGTTCTTCACATGCAAGATGCAGATTCAAAAATCATACACAGTGACAATGGGAACATTATGGAAATGAAATCTGAACTATATGTATTACACTTCCTCCCAGAATATATTTTTAATTAACTCTATAAAAAATCTTTCCCCACTGTCACTAACTTTATTACATCCTCATAAAGCACTTTTATTTTTCATAATCAATAGCTGCTGTGTTTTACCAAAGCCAACTGATGGGTTAGGAGACTTTTCATAGCTTTCAGCAGGAGTTTATTTCTCTTTAGGAGTGCAGGCTAAGCATGCAATACCATCAAAACAACAAGCATTGCTACATGCCATGTTCTCAAGTTACTTCCTGGGTGTTTTAAAACCTTACTGTATTCATCGCAGATGTCAAATGGTGCTTTTTTGTTACAGATGTTGCTGTAATTATTTTCATCTCACACAGTTTTTACTAAGGAAGCTTTGAAAATAAATGTATTTCTACTGCAGAGTATTTCCAAAATTCCGAATAAATGTTTCATTAATGCAGTACAGACAGTTTGCAAGGGAAGTAACCTTCTGCACAGATATGTATGACATATCAAACCATATCAAGATAATGCAATTTCTCCCATGTGTGCTAATGGTTGAGGTAATTGTTTGCAGGAATAACCTTATTTACAGTTGTTTATCTTTGTGATAAGATGGCTGCACTTAAGCAGAATTCAAATATACCATCCCTTAGTGTTAAGCACATAGTAAAGTCATGCTGTTATTATTACATTAAGTTATGGGAGCAATACTGTTATGCATATTCAAAAGTAAAATTATTCACTGTACAGGTAACAAAACCAGGAAGTGGATGCAATCAATTGCTGTAAGAGTCCCAAGCAAAATATTAAATGACATTTATGTCCTAAATATATGTTTCCTCTTCCCAGAGAATGTTTTCCTCCCTATAAATGAACTATGCAGTGTCACATAGAAGTAAGGCATGGTTTAGTGCTTTCTGATTCAATATGGCAATTTTATAACATTCAATTTTCTCAGTCCACACCATGCAGAGTTTGTATAAAATCTCCATACTTTCCTCAGAAATGTCCTGTATAGATCTTGCATCATATTGGCCATCGCATTTAAAGAAACATTATAAACAGAAACCAGAGAGAGAAAACAGTTTTATGTTATTCTGATGTTGCATGCAGTATTAATGTTCTTGCAGCACTATGCATATCTATTATTTCTTAAATTGTTCTACCTACCCCCTCCCCCAAAACCAGTTTGATGGAGCAGCTATGCTGGCAGATTTTCTTTTTTAAACTAAAGTTTCTCCTTCCTACAATGCACTCTTGTGTTATCAGAAGATAACATTTTTTCTGAATTGTCACTTCCTTCAGGCTGTTTTGTCCATTCACTAAGGGTATACTGAGAAAATTCGGTAAACGTTCTTACAGGTGCCTTGGTAAACAGCATAGAGGTTTTCAGTGTAAATTTACACAAGAAAAATGTCATACTTGTTATACAAATGGGCACATAAGATTTTGTGAAAGTAACTAAAGAAATATTTGTAAAAAAATGGGATCCCTATCACATGGTCGACAAGCCATTTAATCGACTTTCATTTGGTCGACAGTTCATTTGGTCGACAAGCCCCCCACACCCCCCTAACTATATATATCAACTCCAGGGTCAACAACATTGGGGAGGGGGGCAAATCTGCCTGTCGACCAAATGAATTGTCGACCAAATGAAAGTCGATCAAATGGCTTGTCGACCATCTCAGGTAGACCCAAAAAAATTATATGTTAAAAAGGCACAGACATTTGTTGTTCACATATTTTTATTGAAAAGGAAAGCATAAAAGTCTGTAAAAAGTTAACAAGTTCTAACATAAATGTGTTGTTAGGTGGATTATCCAGCATTGATCTCTTATCGGTAGCACTCCATTTGGCTTCCTTTCTGTGTTCCACTGTGTGTGCTCACATTAAAGTGGATCTTCTGATCCTAAGGGGTTATTCTTTAAACATGAAACATCTAACACCTTAAATAATTTAAGAACTTTGATAGGAAACCCAAACTTTAGCAGAACAGCAGCAGTACCAAAAAGGATGTCCGTGAATGTGTAGCCGAGAACCTTCTTAAAGCATTGTGCAGAGACAGCAGAAATGTCACAGCAATTATGAGAGGAGTACAGAACCAGATTTAACTGTTTACTAATTCAGTGTTCTTTGTACACAAGTATTTGGGTTCATAGGTTTATAGATGACTAACAGGCTAATAACCCATGCTTCCCAGATGTATTTGACCAGTGTTGATGCTGCTCATTTCATAGGGAGTACAGCTTGGGTATGAGCGGTAAAGCATTTACAACCTTCCTCTCTCTAATAGGGCTATAGGTGGCAGACCCATAGCCGGCCTTAGGCATAGGCCAACTAGGCGGCTGCCTAGGGCGCCACTCTGGCAGGGGTGCTTTTCCAGTATTTATTTGGTGTAGGTAGACCAGGATGGGGGCACCAGGTAGTGTGGTTGGGGGCATCATGGAGCCCTTTTGCCTAGGGCGCCAGTTGACATAAGGCCGCTCCTGACCAGGGGTAAATATAATGATTCCCCATCCACTGATCCAAGCTGCACTTGAATAAGTGCAGGGAGGAACTCTGCTTCATATGGCTGGGAAGCCTGTTCCAGAGAAGGGGTACTCTGTGATACATATACCTGTCAGTCCAACATGTCTCATTTACAATGCAGACAAGGTGTAGGTCTCTAAATGATGTTTCTGATGCTATTTGTTTTGCAGATGTGCAACATGTCCATACGGGCTCTATCAGGGAATGTTTTGAATGCCAGGCAGAGATCGCTTCTCTGTAGGAGACCAAGTACAAGAAAAAGGCTCTGAAGTGGCCCACAGGATATGTTGGCTACATAACTCTCAACCTCTTATTGCAAGAATATTTGGACAAAGCCCGACAAAATGTGGGGGGGCAAAGGCACAAAACTAGAGACATATTTTAAATATTGCTTATGAACTTAGAAAGTTGTTTGAGTAACAGAGTTTGTTTTAACATACATTTTCTGAAGGATATGAAGTCTGAAACTCAGATGTATATCATTATTTATTGACTTCAGTCCTCAGATCATCTCAGTGATTTGCCAGAAAACCAAAAATTTTATGAGGAACAGAACAAAAATATGAGCAAAAAATCAGAGGTATGGTTGGCTACACTATGTATTCTTTTGTGTTGCATATTCCTGGTCAGGTACATATCGAAGGGGGCATTGTACTTAATGATTGGTCTAATGAGGACTGAGTACAATGGACTAATGATATCTCTGGAGCTATATCCCATATACTTGCTTATAATCTGTTCAATGTAGAATTATTTTCTTATGCAGAAGAAACATAATGGTCAAACGCCAAGTCACTGTCTGTATACATTCCCAAATCCCTGACCACAGGGTCAGCTCTTTGGGGTATATTATTAATGCAGTAATTTCCAGGAGTGGTCACCTTTTCAAAAGATACTAATATAGCAATAACCCACGCCTGGGTGTGGGTAATGCTGGATTTACCCACGGTTGGCATGGTTTGGTCCCGAGGCGAGGACCAAACAAAGCCAACCATGGGTAAATACAGCATTACCCACACCCAGAAGTGGGTTATTGCTATTATACCATGACATTATTTAAGAAAAGAAACTATTACTTTTCTTAAATAATGGCATAGTATAATGCCTGTTTACTGCCCTTCCGCAGATGTCTGGCATCCGCGGCAGTTCTGATGTACTGCGCGCCTGCGCAGTACATCAGAGCTGTGGGCAAAAGCAATGGAGAAAGCAAGATCTCCGTTGCTTTTTTTTTACTGTTTTCGCTATGTTAAATGGGTTTAACATAGCGAGACAGTTTTAAAATAAGCAACGGAGATGTCCGTTGCTTATTTTAAAACTGTCTCGCTATGTTAAACCCATTTAACATAGCGAAACAGTAAAAAAGCAACGGAGATCTTGCTTTCTCCGTTGCTTTTTTTTTAGCATAGCGAGACAGCTTTAAAATAAGCAACGGAGATCTCCGTTGCTTATTTTAAAGCTGTCTCGCTATGTTAAACCCATTTAACATAGCGAGACAGTGTTTTAAAAGTAGAGTTATACTAATGGAAAAAGTCCGGCGACGGACCTTTTTCCATTAGTATAACTCGATTTACAATGTGCACGCTGGCCAATCAGCGTGCACGTTTTGGGGGGGTCATGGTATAATATGATTTTTTTGGAATTGAGTTTTAGAACGTGACATTGGCACCGGTTATCATTCCTTGTCAGACCTTCCTGCTGAATGTTTGTGTCTTTGAGGGATTTCCAGGAGTGGTCACCTTTTCAAAAGATACTAATATGATTTTTTTGGCATTGAGTTTTAGAACGTGACATTGTCACCGGTTATCATTCTGTGTCAGACCTTCCTGCTGAATGTTTGTGTCTTTGTGTCAAGTTCACAGATGACTGCAAACTAGGAGCAGTTATGCTCCTAGTTTGCAGTCATCTGTGAACTTGGTCAGCCAGAGGCATTTGACATTGGCCTTGACTTCAGAGAAATAGATGCCAAAAAGGAATGGCCCCAGCACCAAGCCCTGGGGGCTCCTCTAGAGAATGGCCTACTTGAGGAGGTAGACTCACCTATCCTTACTTCTTGCATCATGTGTGCCAGCTGACTATCCTGTGGGTAATCTGAGTGTTTACACCTAATTTCATAAGATCGTCTACAATGCCCAAATAGTGTATTGTGTAGAATGCTTTGGACAGGTTGAGGTAGGCAGTATGCATCATTTTGCCCTCATCCATTGCTTTAGTGACCTTCTCAAAGAATTCCACCAGGTTGAATAGACATGACCTACCTTGTCAAAACCAAGCTGGGTTGGATGCAATGTCTGAAGGTTTCCTATGTCATTATTTATCATGTATACGATTATTGTTCCAATGGACTTAGCTATAATACCAGTCATGCTTATACGTCATTAGTTTCCTAAGTCCATGTATGCCTGCCTTGTGCAGAGCGATAACAGTTGCACTCCTACATTCACTTGGCATGAAGCCCATTTGGAGGTTATGATTGAACAATGATGCTAGTGGGCCCAATAGGTCATGTTTCATGCTATTAAGGAAAAGTCCTGGGATATTATTAAGTCCCATCAATGCATTGTGTTTGGCCTTGGATAGTGCATTGAAGACCTGTTCCCTAGTAATTATTTATTTATTTATTTAACATTTGTTTACCAGGATAGTCCGACTGGACAACTAGTGTCCATTTTCAGCGGAGTCCTGGGGAGAAAAGCTTCGCAAAGTTACAGAGTAATAAGTCATACATTTATTATTTTTTATTTATTTTATTTATTTATTTGCAGTTGGTTAACCAGGATAGTCCATTGGGCCTATAAGAACCCGTTTTGAATGGAGTCCTGGGGAGAAAAGCTCCAAGACAAAACAAAGATTACAGCAGTTACAATTAAATTTTAGCTTACATTAAGTACAAAAAACAAATATTTAATTTGTAAATATACAGTTTCTTGAAATGGAATAGTACAGTTAGAGAATTATAAGAAGCTATTTACAATTGGCTTAGTATTTGCTGGATGCAAATATGAAATTAGAGTCTGGAATAAATGAGATAGTTGCCTGTAGGAAGAGAAAAATAGGCTATGTGGGGTGGGAGCAGGAGCATACTCACTTGTATGTTAGATGTGAGTGAAGTGATTTTTTAAAGGAAGAGAGGTTTGTGGTGGTATGGATGAAGGGAAGGAGGGAGTTCCATAGGCGTGCCAGGGCAAAGGACAGGAGGTTTTGTCCTGGGGGACGAAGAGGTTTGCACAATTCTATTAGGTTTTGGTTGCTGGATCTCAGGAGCCTTTCTGGGTGATGCATTTTGAAGGTAGAGGAGAGGGAGGGACAGAGGGAGAGGTGAAAAATGAGTTTGTGTGCATAAGTAAGCTGAGTATAGGTGAGATGGTTGGGTAGTTCCAGCCAGTTTAGTTTGTGGAGAGATGCACAGTGGTGGGTTGATGATTTGTGGCTAGTGGCGAATTTGGCAATTTTATTATAACAAGAGGACAGTTTTGTCTTGCGAGAGGATTGTAGGTTTGTTAGGAGAGGGGCACCATAAATGAGGGAAGGGATGAGAAATGTAGTAGAGAGAGTGAACTTAGTAGATGCAGTGAGGTAGCGATTATGGCAGTAGAGCATGCCAAGTTTTTGGTGGGTTTTTTATGTTTAGTTGTAGATGGAAATTGAATTTAAGCTGGCCATCGATGTGGACCCCTAATAGTTTGGTTTCAGATACAAGTTCAAGAGGTGTGTTGTTCTGGCTAGTGATGGAGAACAGGTTTCTATCAATGGTGGTGGTTTTAGAGGGGGTAAATACCATGAGCTTGGTTTTTGACGCATTGAGTGCTAGGTGATTGTCTTTCATCCACTGTTCTGTGGTAGAGAAGGTATCTTGAGTAAGCTTTAAGAGAGTGGGGATAGATGTGGCGGCACAGATTATCATTGAATCATCTGCGTATTGAATAAGGTTAGCAAAAGGAATTGAGCGGAAGAAATCATTTATGAATATATGGAAGAGGAGGGGACCAAATATTGAACCCTGGGGGACACCAGTGGGGTGTTAAGGAAAGAGGAGATGGCCTTTTTCCACTTGACTGCTTGTTGCCTGTTAGAGAGGTAGCTGGTAAACCAAATGAAAGAGGAAAGGGATAGGTTTAGTTTAGAAAGTTTGGTAAGGAGAAGGTTGCGAAAGATGGTATCGGAGGCCTTAGAGAGGTCAAGTAGGAGGGTAGATACAGTAAAGCCAGAATCCCTGGCTTTATTCACAGTTTCCAGGAAGGATAGGAGGGCAGTCGTAGTGCTGTGACTGGGTCTGAATCCGTGTTGGGTGGGAGTTAATAAGTTATTATCTGTGAGATAAGGAAGGAGTTGAAGATGGATACATTTTTCTAGGAGTTTAGAGATGGGAGAGAGGATGGCGATGGGACGAAAGTTTGTAATATTGTTGTTATTGCCTCCTTTGTGCAGGGGTATGATGAAAGTCTTTTTCCAGAGTTGTGGTACAAAACCTTCTTGGATAGAGCGATTGATTAGGATACTGATGGGGAAGGCAATGGCTTCGGCAGCTATGCTAAGGAAGGATGAGGGAATGTTATCGGGGGCATTGGAGCATGGTTTTAGCTTTTGCAGGAGTTTTTTTATGGTAGAAGTTGGAATGGGTTTTATAGAGAATGGTGGGGGATGGGAAGAAAGGCTATGAGAGTGTGGAGGTGAGGGGGTGACAAGAGAGGAGAGGCAGAAGTGGGTGGTGAAGTGTTATTAGAGAAGGATGAGGTTAGTTTGGAAATAGAGTCTATGAAAAAAGAGTTAAATTGGGTGGCTAGATCTATATCTAATGTATTTGGGTCAAGGCTTGGGATTTCTGTTGTGCCGGCTTTTAGGAGGGTAGTGATACCTTTCCAGAATTTTTGTGTATTGGTTTTGTGGTTGTTTTGAAGTAAGGAGAAGTAATTCTGTCGGTCTGCTGTAATAAGCTTTTTAACTTTGTTGCGGAGTGTTTTGAACTCATTAAGGGTGGTGGGAGTTTTGTTTTTTTGGTAACGCGCCCAGGCTTTGTCTCTAAGGCTAATGGCAGTCAGTGTGTTGGTAAGCTAAGGGGCAGTTTTATTTCTAATTGTTTTGGTTTTTAAGGGGGCATAGCTATCTAACAGTTTTAGGAAAGTTGAATTGAAGTGGGCAAAAGCATTTTCCAGGGGTAGAGTCTTAAGAGGGTTCCAGTTTAGTGATTTTAGGGAGTCAGAGAAGGCTTTGGGGTTGAAGTTTTTTTGGCAGTGAGTGGTGAGGTAATTATGAGTTAAATATAAGGGTGAAGGAAGACGCCTTGTAAAGATGGGGAGGTGGTTGCTAAGGGAATCGGGACGAGTCCCACTGCCAGGGTAGTAGTGGGGGTGAGAGACATGATGAAAAATATATGATAGAAAATAGGAGGTAACATAGTATAGGGCATACACACCAGAGGATAATTTGTTGTATAAGATTAACTGTTTAAAACAATACATGATCATAGTACAGATACGTGAGCATATCTTGTTTGTAATGTAAGCATAAGTATTGAATATGTACATTTAGTTGCACAGTAAACACATGATTAAAATATTTACAATATGTACAATAAACATGGGTCAAGCAGTGTCAGAGAAAAGTATATATCAGGGCACGAGGAAAAACTACATGTAGTAGGGTGAGGGTTCAGGGAGGATAATTGCAGTTATATATATAGTTGTCATAAAGGTGTGATTTGAGGAGGTTTTTGAATGTGGATGTGTAGTTTTGTAACCTGAGGTCAGGGGGCAGGGTGTTCCATGTTTTTCAACCTCATAGGGGAATAGACATTCCCCAGAGCTGTTCTTACATGGAATAACTTCTATCAAGGCTTTGTTGCTGGATCGTAGTTCCCTGTTAGAATTGTAGAAGTTTAGAAGGCCAGTTAGGGCAGGGTTTTTTCAGGATGATATAGTAGTTGATGTGCTAGGTTAAGTTGGTGGTAGCATAGTAGGTTTGAAAATTCTAGCCAGTGTAGTTTGTGTAGGGACTGGCAGTGGTGAGAGTGGGACTTAGCACTGGTGGCGAACCTAGCTATTTTGTTCTAGCATGTACAAAGTTTGTTCAGGTTGGTTTTATTTAGATTTGTTAACACAGGGGATGCATGTGGCTTCTGGCTATGGCAATTTTGGACTCGGAGGTTAGGAACATTTTGGAACGATAGAGGCATCCTAGCTTCTTGTGGACTTTGGAGACAGTTAGAGATATATATTTGTTGCATTTAAGTTGCTGGTCGATTGTAAGACCTAGTAGTTTGGCCTGTGTGACTGGGGTGATGAGGGTCTTATTGGCAGAGATTATGGTGAAGGTGAGGTTGTTTGTCTTAGTTGGAGGGAATATCATTAGCTGTGTTTTTTGGGGTTTAGTATCAGTTGGGAATTGTTTAGCCAGTTTTCTATGTCTGTGAAGGATTCTTGGGCTTTCCTTTGTAAAAGATGGATGTTGGGTGCTGAACAGATTAGGATTGTGTCATGTGCATATTGGACTATGTCAGCTTTGGAGGTTGCTAAGTGGAGTTGATTCATAAAGATGTTAAAGAGAAGGGGGCCAAGGATTGAGCCTTGAGGTATGCCCCATGTGACGGGGAGTGGTGGGGATAGGGAGTTGAGCCATTTGACAGACCAAGAGTGGTGGGTTAGGTAACTACTGAACCATTGCAGGGTGGAGTTGTCAAGGTTGAGATCAGACAGGTAAGATAGGAGTTTATTGTAAAAAACTGTATCAAAGGCTTTGGATAAATCTAAAAGTGGTGGAGAAAAGTTTTCCGTGATTCCTGTATGAGTTTATGGTGTCAGTGAAGTTAAGTAGGGCAGTGGTGGTGCTATGGGCTGGACAGAATCTGTGTTGAGTTTTAGATAGTAGGTTATTGGAGAGTAGATGGGTGAGGAATTGGTGATGAATGCACCTTTCTAGAATTTTTGATAGGGGTGACAGGATTGCTATAGTTCGGTAGTTAGAGAGGTTGGTGGAGGGGCTACCCTTGCGGAGGGGAATGATATATGAGGTTTTCCACAAGGGTGGGATGTAATATTCAGTAATGGATCTGTTTATTAGTAGTGAGATGGGGTAAGCAATGGCCTTGGATGCAAGTTGGAGGTATTCGGCAGGGAAACTATCGGCAGCGAGGGTGGTGGGTTTAAGTTTTGCTAGGAGTTTTTGGATGGCTGAGTTTGGTACTGGTTTGAGTGAAAAGGGGGGAGTGTTTGATTGAGTTCTGGGGAGGTTGTGGGAGGGTGCTCAGATTTATATAATTTATGAGTTTTTGTATGGAGGAGGTGAAATAATTGTTGAAGTTGGAGGCAATGTCAAGGTTTGTGCCTTCTAAATTTGGTGGTGGGGTGGTTGTTTTCCCAGGTTGAAGGATGTTGTTCACTGCAACCCAGAATTTCTGTAGGTTGTTCCTGTATTTTTTTTTTTGGTAAGGAAATATAGTGATTTTGCTTGTCTATCTTAATCTGTTTTTTGCCTTATTTCTAAGTTCAGAATAGGCCTGTCTAGTTCAGGGTGATTTGTGCTGTAGCCAGGTTTTCCATGCTTTATCACTAATTTTTCGCAAGGCTTTTGTGGTTTTCTTTAGCCAGGGCCAGGGTTATTGCATATCCCAATTGTATTGATTGGAGCTAGTTGGTCTAGGATCCTTAGGAAAGGGGAGTTAAAGTACTCTACTGCATTATCCAGAGGGAGGGTTTTGCTGGGAATCCAGTTGCAGGATTTTAAGGTTTCTGTGAACTTATCTAAGGGGAAGATTTTGCAGGAGCAGGTTTGTAGCAGTGAGGGTGGGTTGGTACATTTAAGTTTGTGTTGAAGGATGTAAGTTGGATTGTGGTCACTGAAAGAATTGTGCAGTGTTCATAGGTTGGGCATTTGATTGGGCATTAGTTCATAGGTAATTTCTAGGCTAGCGACCCCATGGGGGCCCATTTTAAGCCTAGCCATGCTTCCCAAAGGAGATAATCAAATCATGTACTTTGTGTCTGCAAGGCACACATCTTAACCATTATGCCAGTCCCCAGTCACCCCTAGTGATAGTTGGAGGAGCTACTGTTGCGGGTATTTCTGACAGGTGTCTGAGGGAAAAAGCAGGGTAAAATTGGAAGTGAATGTATTGACCAGTAGATTTTCTGTATCCTCCATCTTAGTATAGATGACTCCATTTACAATTAGTTAAGCATATTGTTGTGTGTTGCCTTTGAGGTTTCAGATATAGCTGAAGAATGCCTTGTGTTTGTCCTTAACCTGAGAGGCTACTTTTCCCTCCAATTTGGCTTTGGTAGACTTAATTAGTCCCCTTGAGTCATTTATGTCATTTGATGAGGTAGGTCTTACCCTGTTTGGCATTTCACTTCCTATTTTTGGCCATGATTTTTTCCTTTTGGTATACAACCTATGGATGTTGGGATTCTACCAGGTTGGCTTGCTTTTTTTGAGTTTGTCCAGTGTTTATTTTAGGTAGGTACAACTGCCTATGTGCAGCTGTATACATGACTGTAAAAGGTTTTTGTGAATAACTCTGCACAGGCAGAGGTGCTCCCTTGGTTGGGGAACTTGCAGTTTTACAAGGATGTCACTTAAAAGTAAGGATTTTGCCTTGGAATAATTACTAAAAGTTCCTGGGTTACCTGGTGTCCCAGGTTTTATTTTTATTACAAAGGAGACAATTTTATGGTCTGATCTGACCAGTGAGGACATTACATTTGGGAGTGTGCAACATTCCTCCATGTTGGTGAGGACCAGGTCAAGGATATTGGTACCCCTGAACTAGCTGGTGCTGGGCATTTATGTCGACAAAGTGCAGGAATCTTTGTGCCTGTAAGTTTGAGGTGTTGTATGATTCTCAGTTTTTAGTACAGGAGTTGAAATCACCAGTGAGTTTGGTAATAGGCTGATTGAAGAGTGACTTGAGTTCATTTAAGTGAATAAACCAGAATGGCTTTAGTGGTGAAAAAACGATCCACTGGGCGTATAATATAATACAAAGCACTTTATTAACAACACACACACAGAGGAAAAAAATAAATAAATAAATGAATGATACTGATCCAAATAGACCAAATCCAAGCACTTTCGTCTCCTGTGTAGGAGACCTTTTCAAGAACAGAGCATGCTCAACAACTGAAAACATTTCTACCATCCTTAATTAAATTTCAAACCAAAACACCAATCATTTTCTGTTTCTACTAATTAATCCATTAGTGTAAGGTGTAATAATTAATGGTGTAACACAATAAAATATGCAATAAAATATGCAGTTCTATGATGACCAAACAATACAAATATTAAAACATGCATGTGTGTATACTGTTTATGCAATACAGTCAGTTATCACGAAATTAAAAAGTATATTAAAAAGTATATAACTAATGTACTTGTATTGGGATAACAAAGGGAACTATAGCTCAAAAAATATGGTATGAGACTTTGCTTATGATGAGTTGTACATGGAGGAGCTCAAGTGTCATACTGCTTGGCCATCTCTGAGATGTCTTTGGTTTTGATGCAAATTGAGACACAAGTAGAAGCAGAAAAAATGGTACGGTCAACACAGTCAAGGCCAGTTTAAAACTACTTTTAATAAAATAGCAAGAAAACAAGTAAACAGAACAGATAAGTGCTTTCAGGCTATCAGCCCTTCATCAGATCTTCTACTCTAACACAAAGCCCTAAAAAAGAGAAGACTATAACAGGCATTAACAATGCAGCCAATCAGGCTCTTACAACAGAAGTTCTTAATACAGCAATTAATGAAGCAATTTGCGTGCTCTTAATCCTGGCTTTAAAGGGACAACCCCATTCAAGTCGGGTAGATAGTTACATCTTATGGTCTTCTAGACTCCATACAGATGGAGAGAAGTTCAAGAATGCAGCTGATGATCTATCAAAATCCTTTTCAGGGGTTACTCTTTCAGTGAGGTGCATGAGCACATGGGCGAGGGGTTTCTCCTTCGTTCAACAGATGGTGCTCCATATTTTTCAACAGAAGTTGGACAGGGATTTCAGGGGCCTGTACATGTACAAGATGTGCTGACAGTGTGACACGAATGACCCTGACCTAATCCAGCAATGTGCATAAGATCTGTGATGTTATTACTAAGAACTGGTCCATCTTACAACTGGATGACCATATTAATGGGATTGTTGGCAGCAAACCTAGTTTTACCTTCCGGAATGCTAAGTGCCTGAGAAAGCAGCTATGTTACGGACCTCCTATTGATAGTCCTGATTCTGTTACCTGGTTTGATAAGTCTGGGACTTTCCCTTGTTGGTCCTGCAGAGCCTGTACTTACATCTCTAGAACTGACTATTTCTGTCACCACCAGACTGGCTCTGTTTACAGATTTAAACTGAGGACTGATTGCAAAACTCAGAATTGAGTGTATCTTGCAACTTGTACTAAGTGCTATCATTTTTATGTAGGCAAGACTAATATGCTGTTTAAAGATAGAACACTGAAACAGCTTAATAATATTAGGTTGAAAAATTCAACTAATGCTCTTGCTAAGTACATAATGGATTGCCCAGGAGATTGTTTTAAATTCTTGGCTATACAACTGGTACTTAAGGACAAAAGGGGGGTGACATAATGCATAGCACAGAGATGGCCGAGGTAAGACAGATAGTGAAGTTACAAGCTGATAGACTACCCAGCTTGAATGGGGTTGTCCCTTTAAAGCTGACATTGAGAGCACACAAATTGCTTCATTATTTGCCCTATTAAAAACTTCTGTTGTAAGATCCTGATTGGCTGCTTTGTTAATGCCTGTTATAGTCTCTTCCTTTTTAGGGCTTGTCTTTGTGTTAGAGTAGTAGATCTGATGAAGGGCTGATAACCTGAAAGTGCTTATCTGTTCTGTTTTCTTGTTATTCTAATAAAAGTGGTTTACAACTGGCCTTGACTATGTTGACCGTACTGTTTTTTCTGCTTCTACTCTGGTTTATGATTCAGGATTGGACTTTGGCTGCAGTTTGTATAGTTTTTCTATTGTAAATTGAGACACCTCTACTTTTTGACCCTTTCTGTGCAGTCGCTGATCTAAATGTTTGGAAGACATTATAAACCTGCACTATTGAGGTGCAGCTTTAAGCAATGTCTCGGTTACAGACTTCTCAACTGTCCTGATGTTACAGGAACATTCCTCTTTTAAAGCCTGATTTACCCCTGTGCTGGATGCCCTCATTTTTGGAGGTATGCAGGGGCAGCTCATGCTATTCCCCAGCTGTAAAACAAAAAAAAGAAAAGAAAAAATAAAATAAAAAAAAATAAAACACAAGTCGCGGAACACCACGCATGCGCAATCACAGCATTTCTCGATATCCGGACTGCTGGTGAACCAGTCTGGAGCATGCACACAGAATACAGACTGTCTCACCAGCAGTCCGGATTAGGAAGACAGCATTCAGCAGCAATATTCTTGAAGTCTATGCAGTTACAACTGCATAGACTGGAAGGGGATCGGACTACAATGTCCGCAGCTTGCTCTGCTATCACGGGAAGGACTTGCTCTCAGCGCAGGCTTTTGGACATTCGGGGAAGGACTTGCTCTCATTGGAACTGCAGGAAGGAATACTTGTGAGCTCAGAGGGTGTGTGTGTGTGTGTGTGTGTGTGTGTGTGTGTGTGTGTGTGTGTGTGTGTGTGTGTGTGTGTGTGTGTGTGTGTGTGTGTGTGTGCCCTAGTTGCTATATGGTGGTGGGTAGAGAATACTGCAGACTTGAACCCTGTACCTTGGGCCCAGGTGGCAAGAGCCAGAATTCCCTACCCACCACCATTTGTAAAAAAATGTGCAGATTTTTGCCTCATATTTGTTCTGTTCTGTTCTGTTCCTCATAAAATCTGTGGTTTCTGTATTTTTGTGTCTTTACATAGTCAGTGGTGCAGTGGTAGCACTGTTGCCTAACAGCTACAGGTTCTCTGGTTTGATCCTTGGCTGGGGTGCCTTCTGTGTGGAGTCTGCATGTCCTCCCTGTGTTTGTGTGGGTTTCCTCTGGTGTCCTCCCATCTTACAAATACATGTGTCTGGAGTGTTTCTCCCTGGGTCTCCTCTGAAAATTGGCTTTTGTTCCAAGTCAGACTTTCCTGGTTAACAAATGTTAAATACATAAAAATGACAAGCATTTGAATTTCAGACTTCATATTCTTCAGAAAGTACATGGTAACAGAAAACCTTTTATTCTAGCAATTTTCTAAGTTTATAAGATGGATATTTGAAATTTGTCCCGATTTTTGGGACTGTATTCCCCATTATTGGCTTCGTCCAGGTTTTTTGTGCTAAGGTTGAGAGCTATGGTAAGAACTGAATTCACAGAATATGTTTGGGGGCTGTATTCTCCCATTACTGGCTTTGTCCATGTGTTTTTTGCTAAGAGATTGAGAGCTATGGTGAGAACTGAATTCACTAAATGGTAGCTTTAGTCTTCCTCTCTTTCACAAAACAGCTGATTTGGCATAGTGGTATGTTGCTCTGACTGTTTTGCAGAGGGTCCTGGGTTCAAGACGTGGAAGTGAAATGTATGGTGGTAACACAGCATTTTATTCTAGCAACTTTCCAACTTGGACCAGAACACCAAAGGCGGATGCGTGTCCATATTCATTAAGGATATCCACACCTCCATGCTAGTTGCTCAGCATAATGCATCTGAGGTTATCCAAGTGCAACTAACTCTGGGCAAAACTGCAATCCAAATTGTAGCTTGCTACAGATCCCCCAACATGCTCCAGGATTCCCACTCCTCTTTTCTTGATATACTGGAAAATATTAGGGTTCAACCAAACACTCTAATAATGGGCGATTTCAACTACCCCACCATTAACTGGGAAAACTACTCATGTACCAACTCCTTCACTCAACGCTTTCTGGAATTCATAAATTCCAAAGCCCTGGATCAACTTATCTACACCCCCACCAGGGGCAACACTATCCTAGGCCTAGTCATTACCAACATGAGTGACCGGTCTTCCACACCTGAAGTCAACTCCTCGTTGGTCAGATCTGACCATAAGCTAATCACCCTAGATATCTACATCCCGCCCCCACCTCCCATTAAGGAAACCACGGTAAAAAATTTCTCCAAAGCCAACTTCATGCTTCTTAAGAAAGAAGTGGCGAACTTCATGACACCCATGAAGATGGACAATACAGTTACGACTGCTGAATCCTACAACAATGCACTCTATAAGCACTTAAGTGCATGGATCGTGCTATCCCAAACAGAACCAAAACGCTATTCTCCAAAAAAGGAAGCCAATCTGGTGGCCCCCTGCCATAAACAAACTCTAAAACAGAAGGAAGAAACTGTTGCAAAAAAGAGTAAAATCCCATGAGTGGAGGAGCTCCCTGGTCAGCCTCAGTAAGAAGCTGAGATCCCTTATAAGATCCTCCAAAGCTATCTACAAAAATAAAATTGCCACTCATTCTAGGGACAACTACAAAGCATTCTATAGCTATGTCAAGAATCTCAGTGGTAACACCCAGATCTGCTCTGAGTTACAGCACAATGGCATGAAAATTACAGAACCAACTGATATTGCCAACATCCTGGCAGATAGGTTCAGTGCTAACTTTACCCCCCCTCTCACCCCCTAAAGGGCCCATATCTATACAGGAAGAATGCAAAGTCCTTGTAATCACAACTATGCAGGTAAAAGCTGCACTCTCTAAAGCAAAAAACACAGCATCCATGGGACCGGACAACATCCCAGGCTGTGTTTTACATGTACTTCAGAATGAACTGGCTCCTCACCTAAGCACCATGTTCAATCATAGCTTCACATCAGGCTTTATGCCCACTGAATGGCACACAGCAACAGTTATCCCACTCCACAAAGGGGGATCCACCACTGATCCCAGGAACTATCGCCCTATTAGCCTGATGAGCCTGGTCTGTAAGGCCATGGAACATATCATCATGGAACTCTTAAACAAAGACATTGGTAACCTCCAAACTCTGGACCCCACCCAGTTCAGCAGATCATGCCTCCAGAATCTGATTGACTTCTTTGAGGCAGTCATCAAAGGCGTAGACGAGGGTAAGGTGGTTCACACAGCCTATCTTGACCTCACCAAGGCTTTTGACACCATCCCCCATTCTGGAATTATAGCTAAACTCACTAGACTAGGTATAAATCCTACACCACAAGATGGTTTGCCAACTGGCTTACTGACAGAACCCACACTGTAAAAGTTGCAAACTCCAAATCTGACTTCAAACCATTGACAAGTGGAGTACCACAGGGTTGAGTCCTGGGTCCTCTCCGGTTTGGTATCTACTTCTCTGAAGTACAGGCTAACACAGAAGGCCTTTGGCTAATGACATTTGCAGATGACTGCAAACTAGGAGCCATAGTCGAGTCCCCAAATGATGTGGACATCCTATAGAATGGCCTCACTGAGACAGATGCCTGGTGTCAGAGCCATGGCCTCAAGCTCATTGCTAAAAAGTGCATTGTCATCCCCTTTGGTAAAAACTCAGTATCCATGAACTACCACATAGGCGGCAGTCCACTTAATGCCGAAAGTGTAATAAGAGACCTTGGGACCCAGGTGGACAGTAGTCTCTCCTTTGATAATCACATCACCACAGTAGTCAGAAAATCTTTCTACATGGCACATCTCATCACAAAAGGGTTCTCATCCAGGAAAAAAGAGGTCATTGTTCACCTCTACTCGACACTCATTAGACCCATTATAGAGTACAATGCCCCTTTTGGAGTGTACTTCACAAGACATCTGCAGCAGCTGGAAAGGCCACAGAAGTACCTCACAAAGAGGATTACTGGCCTCAAACAGGTGCCCTACACTGACTGTCTCAAAAAACTCCAGCTTTACTCCATAGCATATTGCCTACTCCGAGGTGATCTCTGCCTAACATAAAGCTATGTCAAACCCAGAGCTGTTGGACATGCTACACCTAAAGAAATCCAAATCCCTCCAAGCTACATGCTCTAGGGACATAAACCTTGTCACCACAATAAACAGGACATGCTGGAGGGATAGATTCCTGTCCCAGAGACTTCCCATACTCTGGAACAAGCTACCCATCTATGTCAAGCAAAGCTCCTCATTAGCACTCTTCAAGAAAAATCTTGATGAGTGGATGGGAAAAAGGAAATACACCCCGGGGATCACTTCTGTGGCTCTGCTCAACAGGGGCACAGGAAAATAACTTTCTTGGGTGGCGTAAGCAGGGAACCTTGTTGACTAGGCTTACTTAGGCCCTTGGGCCAATAGCCTAGTACCTACCTATGAACCTATGAGCCTATTATACAAGCAATGTTTAAAATGTGTCCCTGGTTTTTGGGCTCCCCCCCTCCAATAAATTGCGGCTTTTTCCAGATTTCTTGTTCCGCAAAGTTCAGAGATAAATCTAAGTGTTGAGTAGATTTTACAAGGAGCTGAGAGCTGCAGGAGAGCAAAAGTTTAGTGCTGCTTATGTTGAATCGGCTTGTACTGTTAATGGCACAACAGGTAGTGTACTTGTTTTTGATGCAGAAGGCTGTGGGTTCTACTCCCACAGTAGTTAAATGCATTGTTGATACTGTACTGTGTTGCAAAGGGGGGTGGATGCTGCAGTCATTTTTGGCGAAGATAACTAGTAATTATGAACCTTTCAGTTTGCCATCCATTCCCTTATGCAATATTACTAGCTTAGCATTTTTTTAGTGTAACATAGGCAATTTATTCCTCAAGGGCAACAGGCACTTTATTTGTAGATGAAACGATGAAATATAAAGTTGTTTGCTAGCAGCAACCTCTTTATTAGTTACAGATCTCTTTAATGTGGAATTATTTAGATGACTTTTACTTCTTCAGTGATTGTGCATATTTACTGATACTGGTGGACTGTAGAAGTTTGAGTAAACGTTTATGATGGAAATGTTCTGAAATGGGCAATTTTGTCATTATTGGCACACTGGAAAAATGTTCAAAACAATAAATTTAAAACACCCTCTAAATCTGTACTGTATTGTATAAGGAATATAATTTTAATACGATCAGGAAGGTGTATCAAAGAGCATGTATATGTTTCATGTGCAAGGGGTCTGTGATTTGAAAACAGTCCACAGTTAATCTTTATGTGCCACTGGCAAAATGTATTTTCTTTGAATGTGGGGTTCAATCAGGGTTGCCAGATTTCCAACTGGCCAGCTAGGGACAAAGTGAAGACTAAAAAAAAAAAAAAAAAAAAGGTCTTTAATGCGGAACATCAGATTTCCGCATTAAACAAAAGTAGCTCTGTTTATTTATTTATTTTTTTTATTGGCCCGGGCCAATCAAAAATAAATAAACACGGAGCTACTTCTGTTTAATGCGAAACATCACAGTTCAACATTAAACAGAAGTAGCTCTGTTTTGAAATTTTTTGATTGGCCCGTATACCAGTATATGGGCCAATCAAAAATCGCTAAACACGGAGCTACTTCTGTTTAATGCGGAACATCGCAGTTCCGCATTAAACAGAAGTAGCTCTGTGTTGCGTTTTTTTAATTAGCCCGTATACCGGTATATGGGCCAATCAAAAATTGCTAAACACGGAGCTACTTCTGTTTAATGCGGAACTGCGATGTTCCACATTAAACACAAGAAGCTCAGTGTTTAGCAATTTTTGATTGGCCCGTATGCCGGTATATGGGCCAATCAAAAAAAAAAAAAAAACAAAGTGGAGGCTGCCCGGGATTTAACCAGCAGTGTGGGACTCGGGATCAGGCTGCTGATCTCGGGACAGTCCCGCCAAAATAGGGACATCTGGCAACCCTGGTTTCAATGCTGTTTCAATGAATGTGAGTTTAAAGGGCAGAGAAGTTTTAATGCTAAGTATGTTTTCATTGTGAGACTGTATTGCTTTGTTTAGCAGATATCTATCTATTAGTGTTTGTGCTGTAAAATGCAAAATAAAACTTTCAAATTAAGCCCAAATCATGGCAGAAGTAAAGCAGTATGCACATTAGTGTTTAAGGTAAATGGGGTGAAATAGCCAAGTAATGATTCCTTGGAATGGCTGCAGGGAGGAGGCTCCATTCAACCATGATTTTGTGAGGGGGGAAGGGTGGCAAACTCAAAGACAGCCCCAGCTGAACTATACCTCTCAGCTGTCCAGATTTTTGCAGAATTAATAGATTTTTGCTTCTTATTTTTGGTTTGTTCCTCATAAAATTTGTGGTTTTCTGGCAAATCATTTTTAAGTCACTAAATAATGACAGACACTGAGTTTCAGACTTCATAACTTTCAGAAAAATGCATGCTAAAGCAAAACCTGTTATTCTATCATCTGTCTCAGTTTATACAAGAGCAATTTTTAGTCCTGTTTATATGTTCCCCCAATATATTTGGCCTTGTCCAGATTTCCTGCAATAACAGGTTGAGAGGTACGTGCAAATAAATTGTTTATAGAATTAGGCATATACAAACCTCTCAACTGTCCCCAATTTTGGCTCAAAATGTTGTTCTTCCCCTAATAATCCCTCCACAAAATGGCAATTTTGGAAGAAAACTTTGAGAGTTTATAATTAATAAATAACTGTAATAAGCAGAGTTACAGATTACTTTTATTTCAGAAATGCATGTCGATTCTTTTATTTTGTCAGCTGCTCAAGTTAGCAGTACTAATATTAAAAAAGTGTCCCTTCTTTGACAGGTTCCCAACTGTATTGTGTGGCTATTTTATATTTTTGCATCACATTTTTGGTCCGTTTTTCATAAAATTGTGTTTTTTGGACAAATTAGTGGCAAATCATTAAAGACAAAAGTTAGAAAATAATGACAGATATTTGAGTTTCAGATTTCATACCCTTCAGAAAATTCATACTAATGCAAGATCTACTATTCTATTATCTTTCTAAGTTTATAAGAGCAATATTTGAAAATTGTCCTTATTTTTGGGCCTTTGTCCCACTTCTATATATGGCTTTGTCCAGATTTCTTCCTCTGAGGCTGGGAAGTATGACAAATGTGTCAGGGCCATCACAATCAGCCAGAGACATTTCAAATTGTGACATACTTGTTGCATCCCACTCCCCCATGCAATGACTCTGGATGTGTCCAAGCAAGGCAAGGAGCAGTTATGCAGTGTAAATGTGCAGAGTATCCCCCCATCCAAGGTAGACACAAGTACTACAGTGGCTTTTCATTTGTCCTTGATTTTGCAGAATGTTCTGGTTTCTGTCATATTTTTATACTGTTGATTTATGCTTATTATTATTCAGAAAGTGTCTGTTGCTCTGTGTTTAAGTAGCAATGATTTAATGACTATCAGGTAAGCTTGTCTGAGATTGTAAGATGCAAGTAAGCTTTAATAAGCATACTGTTAAATAATTGCCAACATTGAAAGCCTTTCTGTTGTTACCATGCAGAGAATACTTACATAACTAGATAACGTATAAGCCTTGGGTATTGAAATGCATATGACAGTATTTGTAATAAGGGACAGGATTACATTATTTTAAGAAGCTCATTACATTTGTTGGACACTTGCAGTCATCTTTGCAGGCTTTACCTGTAAACTAAACAGAATGTCAATCTATCGTGTGTGGTCCATAACCTGTGCAGTAATCCTTTAAGCAATGTATCGTGAGCTTGTTTCTTGTTTGCTTTTCATTTTTTACTTTGATCATGTTTACCCCATGAAACAAGTAGATAGCTGTTGTGAGGCAGCAGGTCTTTTTTGGATAAGAAACATTTTTACAAGTGGGGGTATCACAGAGCTACTTTCAGCATGTTACTTGATATTTTAATAAAACTGAATATAAATTATAATTAGAACTGCAGTGCAAGGAAAAGTGGTTTGAGTTGAGTGTTGCTTGTTTTTCTTATAATTGATTTTGATTGGCATTCCAGTAGTGTATTTAAAAAGTAATTTATTTTTTCATGCCTCACAACCTTTTTGTTTCCATCTAGATATTAAGTAAGCTGTCATGCAGCCAATGCATTGAAATATTTTTTTTCTTCTACACTTTATTTTGTCTTGATTAGACTCTCATAATGATGGTTTGGCTCCCAGGGCAGCATATTTAATTAAAGTTACAGTTTTTGTGGTTTTGAGCATAGGTCCTCCCCTTTCTAGTTGACCACACCTCTTCCCTTTGACTCCACCCATTCCACTGTCTCCTGCAGCCCCCCTTTGATTTGAAGTCACCAGCCACCACTGGTGGTATGTCCATATTTTCAGGCTTGATTTAACCACTTCATATAGTTTTCTGAATCCCCCTCATCATATGTAGTTTTTAAAGCAGTCTTATACACAAAAATAGACTTGTTGTTGTTGTCTTTCAGCTTTTCCCGGTTAGGGGTCACCACAGTGGAACTCCGGTCCACTAATGATTGGCAGTAGATTTTGATGAATGCCAAGGTGCCAGCTCAACGTTCAACCTTCAACGAAGGCACGCCCATTTACGTATGTCTTTCGAACGCCCACCCAACCATGGGGAGGACATGCAGACTCCACACAGAAGGTACTCCCTGCACTCTAGACGAGAATCGAATGGGAGAACCTCTTGCTGTGAGGCAACAATGCTACCGCTGCACCACTGCGGCTACAAAAATAGACTACATGCCCAAAATACTAGTGGGAACAGTAATTTAATGACAGATGTTCTAACTACCTTTTTCTGAGGCAAAAAAAAAACAAGTTCATTAAAGTCTACAGATCTTACACTGTCTCTTTGATAATGTGTTTAAATTCCTCCATCATTTTTGTCACTGTCTCAGTTTTTTAAACATGTTTCTGAGTAGTATCACACATTCCTACTGGAAGCAGGAACAGCTATGATCTGTTAGGTATAAAACTTTTATGCTAGTTAGATGTCCAGATTTCTAGCTGGATGTTCCTGTTTTTCAAGGACCTTTGTTCTTATTTTAAATGTCTGGAGGTTGAGAGGCATGCCCGGTAACTACACAGATGTCTACATTCTCTAGGATGAGGAGAGCTTGCTGAGAGTAGAGTTTTTTATTTATAGACTTCTATCACAGAGCATGATCTCCTTTAGATTATTCTGTGTTGATCTAGCGAAGCTGGATGGTTTATCAGGCTGGCAATGCCTAGAAAAGGTATTAGCTTGCAGTCTTAAGAGTGTGCACAAGCTTGGTTAATAATTTAAGTTAATACTGAGAACACTGCACTCTCCTCTTTTCTTATGCTGTATACTCAGACACTATCTAGTATGCAACTGAAATATATATGTATATCTATCTTATGGGGTTTTGATTAAAATTATTAAGTAATAAACTTATTAGTCGTATATATTTCTTGCAATTGATTTGGTACTGCTCAGGAGTCTTCTTCATTAAACTTTAGTGTTGCATTGTGCAAACGCACAAATAACTTGCTCCATTTCTGCACTTTGCAATGCCACTGGTAATAAATAAGAGTTTCAGTCTTTATCAGTGTTCCTTCCTGGACTGGATTATGACATCACAGAATTGACAGCTGTCATTCTCTTCTTTCTTCTTCCTTCTCAGATGATGTCTGTAATGGATTGTTTAAATGTTCTAGTCATCATCCTCATCAGAGATAAAGCAGTTGCTTCTTGTCATGACCCATCTAAATACCTTTAAAGAATTAAAACTTTAACAAAAAACACAAAAGTCGGGGTAGAACAGCAGCGTTATTAAAAAATGTGTGCACAGTTTAGGAGTGGAGAATAATGTTCAATAGTGAAGATCTGTGAGGATTTTGTCAAGTCTAGCTTTTCATTCTTGTGGTATTTTTTATCCCTTATATTTTGTGTGTGAATAACCCAGGGGTGGACAAAAAATGATAAGTTGAGACATTTACTTGTTGCGCCTATCGAGAAGGGACTTAGGTGCTAAACCAGGAGGGGGGATTGCAGTTTACCATTTGCTCATCTAAATTACATTTGAATAGAATAAGAGAAGTATTTTGCTTTATTTATGTTGCAAAACTGATTGAATTATCTTGAGTGGGTTTTCCTGGTACCACTGGATTTGTGAGCAAGTAATAGGTCTAACAGGATAGGGTCTGTTGAGACTCTATTCATGAGGCAAAGGTCACTTCTTAGTTCCCTGTATGACACTGAGAAGAAGGACAAGGCCTTGAGACAGTCTACATAGTTTTTGGGATTTAAGCATATTCTCACTGTGTTCTGCGCAAACAACAGAGCTAGCATGAAGGGGGAGAAGAGAAGTCATCACTATTGCATAGAGTATTAAAGCCTTTACAATAAACCAAATGAATTGGTTTCAATTAACCAGGGAAGGGTGGGTCATATATCCAGAGGGGAGAGGGTAAACATCTCACTGTATGAGTGACATCTGTGGGTTAGACTGCAGGCATGTGTAAGAAGGTGTGGGGGAGTGGACTTGTCAAGAAGAGTATTACTGTCCAGCTTGGTATACTGAGTATGTGGAACCACACATACATAAACACAGGCTTAGGAATAGAATATAAAATCTCTTGACTCCTTTCAGGATAACAGATATGATCCTTAACTCTTGCCCCCAATGCCTGGTGTCCTCAGATGCCAAGAATCGGAATGAGTTGGTCAGTGGATGATGTGATCTTCATGATCACAGGGAGATCAGGAACCCAAAAGAATATTTTAAAAAGTTATGAGTGGAGTAGATCAGAACAGCTTTATATGGATGATAATTAAATATTACACATATTTCACATTGGAGGGTTGCTCTTAACAATGTCTACCAGCTTGGTTAATCCTCTTATAGCCATGGTACTACAAAGACCATGTCCCAGGCATCTCATGGCTTTCTCC
The DNA here is from genome assembly GCF_019279795.1 of Protopterus annectens. NCBI lineage: Eukaryota > Metazoa > Chordata > Ceratodontiformes > Protopteridae > Protopterus > Protopterus annectens. The sequence continues at coordinate 761,271,355 of NC_056731.1, read as the reverse complement.
TGTCATATAAGTTGAGACTTCTGTAGGCAGGCTGACATTTTCAATAATCAAATAACTAGAAATATATCATAGATAAATGTGTGCTTTGCATGTGTGTGTGTGTGTGTGTGTGTGTGTGTGTGTGTGTGTGTGTGTGTGTGTGTGTGTGTGTGTGTGTGTGTGTGTGTGTGTGCGTGTGTGCGTGTGTGTGCGTGTGTGCGTGTGTGTGTGTGTGTGTGTGTGTGTGTGTGTGTGTGTGTGTGTGTGTGTATGTGTGTGTGTGTTTAACTTTTCCAATTTCACAAAAGTATTCAGTTACATAATCAAAACTACATCTTAAGTAGTCATCAAAGTGTACTATTTCATTTCAGCCTTTCGTACATTTTGGTGAGATACCATCATACCCCACTCAGGATATTCAGATTGTATTTCTACTCAAAATCTCTAATTGCTTGCTGTCACTAATTTTCAGGACATTTTCTATAGTTTATATACATTCAATACATTCATATTTTTCTCTGAATAAATAGGCCTATCATAAGTTTCATCTCCACTTCTATAAGCCCCATAAACTGGCAATGCATAAAGCAGGATAAACTGCAAATATTTCATGTCATGTATTTAATTTCTTTGTGCCTGGACTTTCTTGTGCAAGTATACTTTGCAAACACATGATGGTTGTAGCTGGATCTGTTTCTACCACTTGAATAAGCTCTGTTTCGGAATACCTTGTCCAGCTGTGCAGATAATATAGTATACACCTCCTATTCTGATGCAGGAGAAGTTTGCTTTTCTGTAACAGTTCTGCATGAATTGTATTGGATTGTATCTGATTTGTTATATGGTGTGGGCATGCACTTCCTTCAGTGCACAATGCAGACCTTACAGCATTTATTTTTTGTTATGACCACATTAAATAGATAACCAAGACATACTAACTAATTATCAAAGACACTGCTTGAGAAAAAAGCTTTTAGTACAACTGCTCAGGCAACAGAAAGAAGAAAGTGTTGTTGCCAAGCTTCTGGAGCCTATAACAAGGAAAATAACCAGAGATCCTGTAGAGTTATTCAAAATATTTTGGAAATTTTATGAAAATCTGTATAAGGCAGAGAAATGTAGAAATCAATAAAAAGTACAAATGGAAATATTTATGGAAGAATTAAATATGCCAAGGTTAGATGATGAGGCTCAATTACTAACAGGATAGGAGGTTATGGGATAAAAACGGTGATATATAAACAATCTGCAGGAAAGTCTCTGGGAACACATGGTATTCCTGTGTAAATTTGGAAGCTAGGAGGGAAGAAAGTATTAAAGATCTGGAAGGTTTTGTTTAACAGTATTTTAAAAGGAGGAGAAACACCAACATCCTGGAAAAAGTGGTGGTTGCTGTAATACCTAAAGATGGTAAAGACCCATCAGATCTTGCTTCATATAGGCCCATTTCAATTGTAAACCACACTTATAAAGTGGTTATGTCTATAATGGCTAAAAGGATGCCAAGGTGCTGTAAAGATTGATAAATATGGATCAATGTGGTTTTGTGGAGGGAATGCAAACATTTGACAACATTAACAGAAAAATGATAATCCAGAGGGAAGCAGAATGTAAGAAAATACCACTGTTGTTGGAGGGTCTTGATGCAGAGAAAGCATTCAACAGAGTAAGCTATGATTTTATAAGTAGGGCATTGGAAGTATTTGCATTCCCCTGATAAAATTATAAGGTTGGATAGGAGGATATATGAGGAACTGGAGGTGAAAATTAAAGTGGGGGAACCTCTCTGATAAGTTCTGTTTGAGTGGAAGAGCAAGGCAGGCCGCAGGGGTGCCCTCTTTCTCTTTTGTTATTTGCATTATATTTAAAACCATTGCAAAGAAAATAAGGGCTCAGGAGTTCAAGGATATAATTGTTAAGGTAATCAAGAAAAGTTGGTTTTATTTGCAGAGGATATTATTTTATACCTCATAAAACCAGAATAGGACATTTCAGTGTTGTGGAACATTCTGAGACAGTTTCAAATCTTTTTAAGATCTTTTTAAGATACAAAATTAATGAAGATAAAACAAAGGTAAAGTATATACCCATGCATGAATTGATTCAGCAGTAACCATACTTATGGGGACGTTATAAAATGAAGTACTTAGGAGTATTCATTAAAAAGGATTCCTTTATGGCAGCTACGTATATGTGGGAAAAGTTTAAACAAGATAATACAAAAACTGAGAAACTGGAAACTCTGTTTTATGGACATGGATAGCAAGATACAAGCAGTGGAAATGTTTTTAGTCCCTTTAGTTTTATGTACAAGTCAGGCATTATTTTATGAACCAGAGGAGATATTGTGGATAGTAATTAATTAATAAAGACTTAAAGGATTTTATCTGGGAGAGGAAGAGGGCAAGAGTCATGTGGGACAGTTGATGCTTCCAATAGAACAAGATGGTTTGGGACTACCTGATTTGAAGAAGTATTTCAGAGCTACACAGTTAAGGCTCTTATACATAGCACAAGCAGAAAGCTATAATTCAAATGGGAAAGGGATGATGATGAAATTGGGGAGCTCAAGGCACAAGGAGAGACTGGGATTTTGGATGCAGATCCTTAAGGAGAATAGCAATAACCATACAGAATATTATGTTCATAAAATAGCAGAAAGTAGTCTAAGAACATGAGAAAGGAGAAGGGAGATTCTGCCGATAAGGATGACTGTACATAGAACAGAGAAGAGGAGACTATACTACTTAAATGGAGAAAACTGGTAAAGGAACCAAGGTTTTGGGAGCAAATAGTTAGTGAGAGAAAGGTAGCAGAGTGGGAAGAGGCCAAGAATTCATTTTGACTGCAGGCTGGAGAATGACCTCCCTGTCAAGGTTGACATCAGAATATAGGAAAAGACAAAGAAATAGAGGTTTCCTAAGTGAAAGACCAGCACTGGTAGATTATTTAGTAGACTCTAGAACAAAAGCTGCTATTAGAAAAAGGATAATTAGTAGGGTATATAAAATATTGCATGATAATTACAGGACTCGATCAGAGGAGTTTGGAATAGATATACGCATGGCTATTAAATATGCAACAATGTCTAGAAGATAAATGATTTTTTCTTGGAAACATTTGCATAAATACTTTTTATACCCAAAGCAGACACCAAATAATTTTTCCTCAGGTGGATTGCAAATGTTGGAAGTGTGACAGGAAAGAAGAGGTAAATGCAAACATATTTTTGGAAGTGTAATTAGTTGGCAGACTTTAAACATTTTATGTAGGCTACTTCATCAGAAATACTAGATGCATAAATTGGTGTAACTAAGGAAATTATTTTTTTGAGCTGTGATACAGAATCAGAATAATCTAGATACAGTAAGGCCTTGCTGTGTTTAATTCTGGTCGCTGCTAAACAAAACAGATTACTAGAAAATGGAAATCAAAGTCTAAACCAATTGTATTAGATGTAATGAATATAGTGACCAAGATAAAAGAACTGGAAGTCAGATCTTTAGAAAAGGGTAGGAGAAAATTACAAAGAAAACTGGGAATTGTGGGAAAAATACATAGAGAATAATGTTTTGGAGGAGAAAGTAGGTTTGAGGGAAGGGAGGAAATGAGTAATCTATGTAATATTTGACTGACAATGGCTGTATAGGTTATAAGTTACATAAATGTATGATTGCCTGTTTCATAAATGATAACTCAATGTTTGTCTTTTGGCTTTTCCCAGTTAGGGGTCGCCACAGCGGAACTCCGGGCCGCTAATGATTGGCAGTTGGTTTTTATGATGTCGAGTTGCCAGCCCGATGCCCAACCTTCAACGAAGGCATGCCCATTTATGCATGTCTTTTGAACACCCAGTCGACCGCGGGGAGGACATGCAGACTCCACATAGAAGGCACTCCCAACCCAAGCCGAGAATCGGATGGGAGAGCCTCTTGCTGTGAGGCAATAACACTACCACTGCACCACCGTGGAAGTATAAATGATAACTCAATAAGATGTTTAAAAAAAGGCACTACTTGAGGAAAAAAAGCATGTTTTACTTTCAGTACAGTACTATAATACCTAAAGTTACAGAAAGCATTAATTTCAAGACTAGAATATATATTAACCTTGCTGAAATATAAATAACCTTTGAAATAAAGTAGGTGATTTTGATTTAAATAATTATCAGTTTTAATGCTATAATTAGATGTCCTATGTTAAGTGGGACTTTAAAGCTACATATTTTTATATTTAATTTGTCCTCCTAAGGTTTGTAAATTTTTATGTAACAAGATTTTTTTGAATGTTGATTATCACATAATACAGTTACTTAAAAATTTAAAATACTTTCAACATGCTAGAACAAGAAAACTAAAATAATAACCATTATAATAACCATTAACAGTAGTAATCCCTTAATACCTAACAACTACTACACTCAGAATATTCATCAAAATCTATCTGTGCCCAGCTCACATGTTCAATAATTTATTTCAGACTATACCTATATTAACCTGCTGCCATTGCTAAACACTAGGCAATAGCATTTAGCCCACTTAAACTACACTATCTCCCCTTTCTTGTCCTTTACTATTGCTGACCTAAGTATTGTACTCTAAGATACCACGGGTTCAGAAATTTCCACCTATGATTTCTTTCTATCAAGGTTTCCTCCTGTTCCATCAGTTCCATTAATTGGGTCCTCAGTTCTTCTTGCAATGCACTGTGTGTGCTTTTCCAATGATGTGTAATGCATTTTTGATAGTAATAAAATTAGTGACATCAGCTTTTTAGCATGCTTTATCCATTTCTGTTCCTCACCTGGGCCTCAAACATTCTTTTGTAACTTCTGTGTACTCCCACATTAAGTCATCTAACATCTACTGTACTGAATTCCTGAAACCAACCAATTATTTACAGGACCAAAACATATGGATTGAATCCCTCCTCTCACCAATATTACACCTCTGTGAAATAGCACTCATGACTATAAGGATTCTAGCCATCTCACCGGTATTGAGAAATATTTGTAGAGGCAATTTCAGGCAAATATCCTGAATTTCCTTGCTCACACAGAGGTTCTTAGTAAGGATATTGACAACAGCCACCTTGCCATTGTAATGTCCTTTTTCAACAGTCTCTCCCAATCTCTCTTAATTTTGTCCCCAACTTCATAACCATTAGAGCCCTCACCATTGTACAGATTAAGGCAAATTATAAATAACTTGGATCCCTTTCCAAGCTATTATCATAGCCTTTTGTGTCATCTGATACCAATTTTCCAACTGGCCTTTTACTTGTTCCTATTTCCAGTAGGACATTCTGAACTTTTCTGTCCTCCTTCATGGCTCTTATTGGTATTAACTGAGCTCACAAAGGGTTTAGCTCTACATCTGAGAATAATCTTTTTCAGACCATTTCTAATAGTATCCATTACCTAGAGATCACCATACCTCCTAGTACCCAGAAAAAAATAGATAATTAGTTGACGTGAACATCCCAGCCTCTCAAAGGCCATTGTTTTCCAGAATGCTTGATAGGTTGGCATCTATAGCCTAAGAAAATATGAAATTTAATTGAGAGTTAGGTCAGGAACTCCCAGCTCTGATGGTAGTAAAACACTGTCTCAGGAGATCCTAGGTTACTACCCATCCCAGAGAAAGCTTCCCATTTACTGATTAATGTTATTTAATAATTATTTCAGTCACATAACCAAATAAACTGTGCCACATAGAGTATCTGGAGTAATGCAAACAGCTGACCTAAACCCTCTTATGTAAATCTGATAATATTCCTTTCATGTCTGGATACATTTTTTTTATTTTTCTTCCGGAACTTAAATATCAACGAAAGAGGCAACACCACGGCTGATTAAGAAATATTTAATACACCAAAACACTGAATAAAACACAGTAAGTGCTTTCATGTTGCAAAGAACATTTCTTCAGACTTTGATAAAACATTGCGATGCCTCTTTCATTGATATTTGGATTGCCACTGTTGTTCTTAAGAGGCACTTTATCCTAGACTGTTTTATTTTTTGATTTTCAAACGTTAGATCTCTTGACTTTACTGATATCTCCACAAGCCAAATCCCCAAATATGTCAACTTCTTATGTCCTCATAAAAGGAAGATATTGTTTGTAAGCTATTCATTGGGAATGTAATCATTATTGCTTTAATCTTAACTATGCTGACTTTATACTGAATGTATTCCAAACTTCCTGAGTATATCAAGCAATTCTGGGACATCCTCACTGGAACAAGTAAGCATTAATAATATATCATGTGCTAACAGTACTGTTTTCAAATGCAATGTCTCCCAGCTCCAGACTCTAATTTTAGACTTCTTTATAAATGCCACTAAGGGTTCTAAATATAGTGCAAATAATGGGCTGGGACCCCTTCCCTCTTCCTGTATATACTTGAAACCCTGCAGACAGCTTGGCCATCATCTTTACCTGAGCCCTAGCACCAGAATACAGTATCGATAGCAGATCATTAAACTGCAGAGGGAACCCCATCCTCATTAACACAACATATAGTCCCATTGTACTCTGCTGAATACTTGTTCAACATCCATACCAATGGCCACCAGTGGGAATCCCAGCTCAAGGGCCTTCAGCACCAGCATCAAAATTGCAATAATAAAAAATCAATGAATCCCAAAGGGATAAAAACTGCGAACAAAAAAGAATCTGAAAAAAAGGAACGTCCAACCACTTTTAAACACTTTGTTAATCACAATAACAGCAATACCTCCAAAAACTAAGCGCTTTCACCATACAATGGCTTCCTGAGAGGTAATGAAGGACTACAAAATAACTATATATATATATATATATATATATATATATATATATATATATATATATATATACACTGACATCATTTACTATCAAATAATTATTCAACTACACGACAATTTAAACAAATTATGCATAAAAAACACTCTGATAATAATAAATTAATTAATAAAACTTACTTGTTGAAAAACTTCATCTAAACCAACATCACAGATAACAAATAAATAGATGAATAAATAAATAGATATATTGCACTAACCAATAATTAATAAAGAATATACATATGTATGATGTGTATAATATTATTAAATAGTGCCACTGATAATAATCATGTTGTTGCAATCATAGGAACACATCTCACTTTGTAAAACAATACAATAAAAATAAATAAATACCATGTATTTCATCACACAATTATAATAATAAACTATTATAATGGTAATAATAATGATAAATAATAAGTGTAATGAATATTGTAAAAAATACAATCCTGCTGACAACTGAAACAACCTAACCCCATTTAATTATTATACATTTACTAAATTAAATAACTTTTTTGTTTCAGGAAGGGGTACATAGATATACTGTCATTGAGGCCTGGAATGTTAGTGGCATTAAGCCTAATCTGCCACATAGCTTCTAAACACTCTACCCTCAATTTCATATCACCACCTCTCTCCCTTAAAATAACCCTATCAATTACAAAAAATGTAAACCTTTTAAAATAAGGACAAACTAGAGTGTGTGTATATAAAGCATTTGTTTTTTTTTTTTTTGTTCTTAATGGTTCTAATGTGTTCGGCAATTCTCTCCTTAAGTTTCCTCATGGTCTTTCCTAGATGTCAGTGTGTAAATATATATATATATATCTGTGTGTGTGTATATATATATATATATATATATATATATATATATATATATATATATATATATATAGTTATTTTGTAGTCCTTCATTAACTCTGAGGAAGCCATTGTATGGTGAAAGCACTTAGTTTTTGGAGGTATTGCTGCAATTGTGAGTAACAAAGTGTTTAAAAGAGTCGGATGTTCCTTTTTTTCGGATTCTCTTTTGTTCCCAAAATTGCAATAATACTAGCAAAGTTTCTCTACCCTCCCAAAAACCCACATGCATCCTGCTAGACCAACCCCTGTTACTAAAGGTATTAATTTCTTAGCCAATATAGCCATAAATACTTTATAGTCAGGTTAAGTACAGAAATGGGTCTGTAAGAGAATGGAAATAGGGAGCCTTCCCCTGTTTTGTATCACAGCAGTCACTGTTCTTTTGTTAGGAGCCTGCTGGCCCATCCTCCAGTTAAACCCATTTCAATAATTTTGACCTTACTCCACTGAGGTCTGAACTTAAAAAACTCCAAACTTCTATTGGAATGTCATCTGAGCCATGTGATTCCTCATTAACTGTTCTTTCAAAACTCCTTCAATCTCCGTTTCAGAGATGGGCTGAAGAAAAGTAAATGGTCCCTTACATGCTGGGTTAACTAAACCTGTTCTGTCCCTTCCATATATTTGTCAATCTCCTCTGGATATGATGAAGTTGTCTGATTCTATCCATTGAGGGATAGGCAATATCCTCTGAAGACTTATTTATTTATTTATTTATTATTTATTGGCATTTGTTTACCGGGATGCTCCACTGGGCCATTAAGAGCTCATTTTCAGCAGAGGTCCGGGTAGAAAAGCTCCATAAAACATAGAAGAAATAATAAAATTAATCAATGTGATAATTTACACAAAAATATAACATTATACAGACTATATAAAATATACATAAAAATTAGATGTAAAAGGCAAACATTAGCAATTCATTCTTGAGGTTAAAGAAAGTTAAATTAAAAGTGAAAAGGGTGTAATATGCAAGAATTTACATTGTAGTTGTAGTTAGTGTATCAAAATAGACAACCGATAGAGAAATTTGAGATGTGAGTATATATGAAAAGAATATTTCAGTCAGGTTATGAAGGGGGAGGTTTAGCGCAGGTATATATACAGGTACTGAAACCCATCTAGGGCCAGTTCTGAGGTTAACTGTCACTCAAGACACAAAACATTCACAAAGAACAAAGTAAAGTCCAGTGATCAGAAATACTAGGCAGGCAATGGTAAGTAGCAAACTTGTTTATTAGAATGCACAAAGCTTTCAGGCCAATGCCCTTCCTTAGTGTGTTACACACCAAACTACTGACATACATTTAAACTAAAATTTTCATGGTACAGCCCAGTCAGAAGAGAACAACAATTAACTGCATATTCATATTTAAAGACATAAAACACATTTTAAAACATAAAATATTTCCAGTCTAAGTTAAGTCTTGCACTCTAAAATTATAAAAAGTATAAAAAATACATAAAAATGTATACATATTTTTATATTAAAGTGCATATATCAGTCATTTACAATAGTTCAACAGCATTTGTCTTTTCTTTATTATAGGTTTCAAACTCACTGCTGCATTAATACCAGGTAGCGAGTCTGCTTGCAGTTTTACTATCCGTTCATACTCTAACGTCTGTAGTCTGTTATTCAAATCACCTCCTCTTATGCTCCTAATCACAATGCTTATAATTCTAAACTTTAAATTTATGGTCTCTTCCCTTTTCCATGTGTTTTGCAAATGCATTAGTTTTAACATTTCTGTGTATATACAGGTGCTTACAGGATCTCTCCTAGTCCGTGTTTTACTTCTCATGTGTCAGGTTTCTTAATATTTGAAGTTACCATATATGCATGTTGTCTCAGTCTCACAGCTAAGAATTTCATTGCTTTAGGTGAGTTGATGTAATATAAATCTCTGACTGCCTGCCTTTGAAATGGTCTTCTGTCATCTAAGAATTATTGACCCGTTGCCTTGACATTACCTAATCATTTCCTCTAAAGCCTTGTGATGTCATTGTACTTCCTCTTCCAGTTCAGGTCTAGTACAGGCACTGCCATTATGCTAATTATGTCCTCCAACTTCTGCTTCACCCACAAGTATGTCTTGGGGGTACCTGAGTCACCCACATCTTAAATATTGGACAGACAAGTAAATATACTGGGATGTGCCAGTGCTTATCACCATCCCATCACTCGTGTCCATAACAACTTAGTTTAAGAGGGAGGGATAGTGATCTGATATCATCAGGGTCCTCGTTCCTGCTTATCTGACAAGTAAGTATGTTCTTTAACCATATAAATGCTATCAAAATTTGACCAGGTCTTATATGTAGAGGACTAAAAGGTAAACCCTTTCTTATTAGTAATCATCCTTAAGGTACCCAGATCTATCAGACCCATTTTGACAATGCACTTTCTGAAATCTTTCACAGCTTTGAAGAGTTTCTTTTTTTCTTGAGTTTCCACTGATATCCCCCTTATGCAAAACCATGTTCCAATCCCATCTACAAATGCCATCTCTTCCACAAAATCCAGTATTTTATATATTTCTTTAAATGGGTTTATCAGGTAGAACACTGATCAAACAATGACCAATTACAGGCTCACCCTGTACTTCTGTCATAAACTGTCTTGTCACAGAAAATTTTGATCTCAGTGATACACGCTGAAGATGTTTATGGTTTTTGCCCAGCAACATTCCCCTTTTTATCACATAACATCCCTTTATATCCAACCATACTGGATCTTTGTTGTTCGGGATATACTTTTCTAAGGTGCAGAACAAAACCAGTGTGCTATGGCTGACCAAGTTTGCAGATGACTGCAAGCTGGGCACTGTCATCTCTCTGCACAAAGGTGGGCCATCTACAGACCCTGGAAACTACAGACCCATAAGTCTCACTAGTCTGATATGTAAAGCCATGGAAAGAGTTATCATGGAAGTGATCAACAGAGATATAGTAAACCTCCAGACACTGGACCCAACCCGGTCTGCTTTCGTCAAGGGCAGATCATGCCTACTCAACCTGGTGGACTTCTTTGAGAAGGTCACCAAAGCAATGGATGAGGGCAAAATCATTCACACTGCCTGCCTTGACCTGGCCAAGGCATTTAACACAATACCCCATATGGGTATTGTTGACAAACTCAAGAGGTGAAGTACAAACCCGTATGTCACCCAGTGGATAGCCAAGTGGCTCACAGACAAGACCCAGGAAGTTAGAATTAGGGAGTCCACCTCTACAAAGAGCCCAGTAACAAGTGGAGTCCCTTAGGGATCAGTCATTGGACCAGTTCTTTTTGGCATTTACTTCTCAGAAGTCAAGGCCAATGTCAGTGGTCTCTGGTTGACTAAATTTGCAGATGATTGCAAATTAGGAGCTGTCATTGAATCTCACACTGACACAAGTGTTCTCCAGGAGGGGCTGGCATAGACAAACAACTATTGTCACAGCTATGGACTAAAACTAAATGCCAAGAAATGCATAACAACATCCTTTGGGAAGTCATTCATCCCTGGCAACCATCAAATTGACAACACACCCCTTAGAGTTGACTCAGTAGTCAGGGACTTAGGGACACACATAGACAGTAATATAGCCTTTGACCATCACGTGTCTACAGTGGTGAGAAAATCACTGTGTGTTGTGCAACTTAAAAAGAAAGGTATGGCATCTGAGTCCAAGGAAGTCATTGTTCCACTGTATTAGGCATTCGTCAGACCTATCATTGAGTACAGTGCTCCCATTTGGTATGCACCTAACCAGGCATATCCAACAACTGGAACGTCCACAGAGGTTCCTCATTAAAAGAATACAGGGTGTAAGTAAAATGTCTTATGCAGACCGCCTCAGGCCCTATCCCTGTATTTTGTCTCCTATAGGCTTTTGAGGTGAGATCTATGCCTGGCAAACAGGGCATTGTCAGACCCCACTCTGATGGAACTCATGCATATACACAAAGCAAACAGCACCAGAATTACCCATTCTAAAGACTTAAATCTTTCAGAACAATACGCTCTAAAAAGCAATTTAACCCAGAACTTTTCCAAACAGAACTGAAACAATGTAATTGGACACTATTAAAAACTCTCCCTCTAAATGAAGCAGTGGAATACTTTAATTCCACATTCTTAGCCACCCTGGATCACCACGCTCCAACTCGTTCTATTAGAATCAAAGCTAAACCAGCCCCTTGGCTCACTAACAATACTAAACAAAAAATCCTACTTAGAAATAAATCCTGGGCAAAATGGCGTACTACTAAGAATCTGTTAGACCGCCAAACCTTTAGAGAACATAGAAACAGTACAAAAAAGCCATCCTGCTAGATAAAAAGAATTATTATCTCCATTTACAACAAACCTCTCTCAAGGAACCTAAAACATTTTGGACTAGTATTAACAATCTTCTTTATCCAGGCCAATTGATCACACCCAACCCACTAGGCTCAAACCCTGAGAATCCTGCACAAACAGCAAATGCCTTTAACTCTTTCTTCACAGATATCATCCAAACTCTAGCTAGCCACCTATCACCTGATATATCTTACCTGCCCACTTCTTCTACAAATCCACCCCCTCTATTTCACCTTCAACCAGTGTCTACTTCCTACATTTCCTCCCTTCTCCAAAAGTTAAAACCTACCACCCCCTCAGCTGACAACCTCACAGCAGAATTCTTGCAAAAAGGAGCTAAAGCCATTGCCTACCCTATTTCCATTCTGATAAATAGATCCATAAGCGAAGGAACTGTCCCATCTATCTGGAAAGTTTCACATATCATCCCACTACATAAAGGGGGGAACTCCAATGACTTTTCCAACTTTCGTCCCATAGCTTTACTATCCCCTATTGCAAAAATTATAGAAAAATGCATCCATAAGCAACTACTCAATCACCTTCTCCAGAACAACCTACTTGCTAACTGTCAACATGGCTTCAGACCTTTCCATAGTACCACCATTGCCCTGCTATCATTCACAAACTGCATCAACAATAATCGCAACAATAATTGTCTTTCATCTGCAGTCTTCATTGACTTATCCAAAGCTTTTGACATGGTTAACCACCAACTACTCCTTCATACACTAAATTCTCTTTCACTTGATCCTCTATTTTTGAACTGGTTTACATCTTACCTTGATAACCGTCAGCAGGCTGTACTCTGGCAAAATAAACTATCTAATCACCTTCCTATCTCCCTCAGTGTCCCACAGGGCTCCATATTAGGCCCACTCTTATTTTCCATCTTCATTAATGACCTGCAAACAGCTATTCCATACTCCACCTGCATTCAATACGCAGATGACACTACCATAATCTGCTCAGCCTCTTCTCAAACTGAACTCCAGACTCTTACCCAAAAAGCATTCAACACTGTAGAACAATGGTTCTCTTACCGCTGCCTCCTTCTAAATCCCAAAAAAAACAAACTGCTACTCTTCACACCAACCCAAAAGTCGACCTCTTTACATTTCAATCTCACTTCTAACAACGGTACTCCACCATCATTTAGATGATTGACAAATATATACTTGGAAGGAGGGGGTGAGAAACCTCCACCATCATTTAGATGATTAACAAATATATACACGGATTGAGGGGGTGAGAAACCTCCACCATCATTTAGATGATTGACAAATATATACATGGAAGGAGGGGGTGAGAAACCTCCACCATCATTTAGAAGATTGACTAATATATACATGGAAGGAGGGGGTGAGAAACCTCCACTATCATTTAGACGATTGACAAATATATACATGGAAGGAGGGGGTGAGGAACCTCCACTATCATTTAGATGATTGACAAATATATACATGGAAGGAGGGGGTGAAAAACCTCCACCATCATTTAGACGATTGACAAATATATATATGGAAGGAGGGGGTGAGAAACCTCTACCATCATTTAGAATATTAACAGATATATACATGGAAGGAGGGGGTGAGAAACCTCCACCATCATTTAGATGATTGACAAATATATACTTGGAAGGAGGGAGTGAGAAACCTCCACCATCATTTTAGACGATTGACATATATATACATGGAAGGAGGGGGTGAGAAACCTCTACCATCATTTCGAAGATTGACAAATATATACATGGAAGGAGGGGGTGATAAACCTCCACCATCATTTAGACAATTGACAAATATATACATGGAAAGAGTGGGTGAGGAACCTCCACCATCATTTAGAAGATTGACAAATATATACATAGAAGGAGGGGGTGAGTAACCTCCACCATCATTTAGAAGATTGACAAATATATACATGGAAGGAGGGGGTGAGAAACCTCCACCATCATTTAGACAATTGACAAATATATACATGGAAGGAGGGGGTGGGAAACCTCCACCATCATTTAGACAATTGACAAATATATACTTGGAAGGAGGGGGTGAGAAACATCCACCATCATTTAGACGATTGACAAATATATACATGGAAGGAGGAGGTGAGAAACCTCCCCCATCATTTAGACGATTGACAAATATATACACGGAAGGAGGGGGTGAGAAGCCTCCACCATCATTTAGACGATTGAAAAATATATACATGGAAGGAGGGGGTGAGAAACCTCCACCATCATTTAGACGATTGACAAATATATACATGGAAGGAGGGGGTGAGAACCCTCCACCATCCTTTAGACGATTGACAAATATATACTTGGAAGGAGGGGGTGAGTAACCTCCACCATCATTTAGACGATTGACAAATATATACATGGAAGGAGGGGTTGAGAGACCTCCACCATCATTTAGATGATTGACAAATACATACATGGAAGGAGGGGGTGAGAAACCTCCACCATCATTTAGAAGATTGCCAAATATATACATGGAAGGAGGGGGTGAGAAACATCCACCATCATTTAGTCGATTGAAAAATATATACATGGAAGGAGGGGGTGAGAAACCTCCACCATCATTTAGACGATTGACAAATATATACATGGAAGGAGGGGGTGAGCAACCTCCACCATCATTTAGACAATTGAAAAATATATACATGGAAGGAGGGGGTGAGAAACCTCCACCATCATTTAGACAATTGAAAAATATATACATGGAAGGAGGGGGTGAGAAACCTCCACCATCATTTAGACGATTGAAAAATATATACATGGAAGGAGGGGGTGAGAAACCTCCACCATCATTTAGACGATTGACAAATATATACTTGGAAGGAGGGGTTGAGAGACCTCTACCATCATTTAGATGATTGACAAATATATACTTGGAAGGAGGGGTGAGAAACCTCCACCATCATTTAGACGATTGGCAAATATATACATGGAAGGAGGGGGTGAGAAACCTCCACCATCATTTAGATGATTGACAAATATATACTTGGAAGGAGGGGTTGAGAGACCTCCACCATCATTTAGATGATTGACAAATATATACTTGGAAGGAGGGGGTGAGAAACCTCCACCATCATTTAGACAATTGGCAAATATATACATGGAAGGAGGGGGTGAGAAACCTCCACCATCATTTAGAAGATTGACAAATATATACATGGAAGGAGGGGATGAGAAACCTCCACCATCATTTAGACGATTGACAAATATATACTTGGAAGGAGGGGGTGAGAACCCTCCACCATCATTTAGATGATTGACAAATATATACATGGAAGGAGGGGGTGAGAACCCTCCACCATCATTTAGACAATTGACAAATATATACTTGGAAGGAGGGGGTGAGAAACCTCCACCATCATTTAGACGATTGACTAATATATACATGGAAGGAGGGGGTGAGAAACCTCCACTATCATTTAGACGATTGACAAATATATACATGGAAGGAGGGAGTTAGAAACATCCACCATCATTTAGACGATTGACAAATATATACATGGAAGGAGGAGGTGAGAAACCTCCACCATCATTTAGAAAATTGACAAATATATACATGGAAAGAGAGGGTGAGAAACCTCCACCAACATTAAGATTATTGACAAATATATACATGGAAGGAGGGGGTGAGAAACCTCCACCATCATTTAGACGATTGACAAATATATACATGGAAGGAGAGGGTGAGAAACCTCCACCATCATTTAGAATGGAAACAAAGAGCAGTAAGACATTTGTTGTGAGACTTTTTGTGTTTTCTAATGCCTGGAAGCCCACAGCTAAGATTCATTCAGTGTGACAGATACATGAGAGACTTGCTGAGTGCAAAAAAAAAATTAAAAAAATAAAATAAAATAAAGCATTGTGTCAGCTCAGGTCATAACAGAGGAAATTTCCTTTCTAAGAAATGCACTGACCTTAGAGCTGATTCTATTAATTAAGTGATGCAGAGGAAACAGCCCTCATATAGAGGATATGGGGGGATGCAGTATTAATATTTTAATTAGAATTTGTTTTGGAACTGTGAGCTGAATTGCAAATTTTGATATATGCGAGCACAACATGGAGTCATGCATATTACAACAAACTGTGCAGAAAATGGTAAATTTTATTGGGTATGTGAGAACATGAGTAAAGCCCTGAGTGGAAGTTATGTGAGAGCGCTATATGTACATATGTACCACACAGATGAACACATGCAAGCATACATAAAGGATTATTATATTTGTTCTTTACAGACAGACAGACACAAATGACCCTTTGAATTGCAGAAGATTATTATCACACAGACACACAGTTTATAAAACTTTCTCTGTAGTGTCCACGATAAAAAGGGGTTTTGGTTCATCTGGGACCCCTTCAGAAAAAATTCAAGCCATGCTTTGTGATTTTGTTTGAGAAGGCCTCTGGGCACAATGCTTTAATAGCATGAATTAAATGTTGATGTTGAATTTCATTTTATTTTGTTTACTAATAGGTTAAATAAAAAATACAAGGAAGTATGATTCCCAAACATGATACAAATAAACAAAACAGACCTATAAATATTTACTAATACAGCAACCACAATTTAGGCCTATTAATCAAGCAAAAATCAAACAGAATGTAACATATGGCATATTTCATGATATAAAGTCAAACACATGGCCTAACATTTTTGCTTTTTCCCAAAACACCAATAGTTGACGTGCAGTCATCAGACACAGAACAAGATAAACAGCATAATTAAATGTAAGCAGTTCCATGCTATATTAAAAATGTGACAAAGGTCAGTATATCTTGTAGCCTTAGCTGGAAAAGCTTCTTTTTCTGACTAAGCCTTAGTTGGAAAAGCTTCTTTTTCTGACTACTGTCGGAGAGTATCTATCGGGTCAAGCCTGGTTTGATTAGCCCAATTATATGTCCATGTAATGCAAGTACTCACGTGTGAGTGTGTGTGTGTGTGTGTGTGTGTGTGTGTGTGTGTGTGTGTGTGTGTGTGGCCATGAGCTTTAACTATATCATAGTGAAGCATTAAAACCGGAGTACTTTTATCCTGTTAGCTACTATATTTACACTTTCAAATTTCAGATTAAAAGAAGGGATGCAGGGATAAAGGCAGTGACTATTAAACTCCTTGAAAATAAAATTAGCTCATAAATTTCATTCAAACATTTGTATAAAAACAAAAATTCAAAGACAAATTACTGGCACAGACATCAGGCAGAAAGAAATCTGTTTTTAATTCTGCCCTTGTTGTTTGCTGGCCACTAGTGGCAGATTTAATTGCCTAGCACAATACACAATCTTAACAACTGAAGCAAGAGTGCTTAACAATTATTATAGAAATTCTTAACTGTGTTTTTTTGTTCATTATATTGGAGTGTAATCACCATGCTCCATGACCTACATTATGTTTATCTGAATTTGTAGCATGTATCTGTGTCCTTAAACATATATTTTATATATTTTTGACACTGCAGTTTGTTGGGGTTAAGCAGGATACTTTTGCAATACTAGACTAACCTGAGTATGTAATAGAATGTGCAACAACATAAAAGAATGTAATACAAGCTAACACAAGAGTCGTGACGACATGACCAAGAATTATATTTCTAACACTGAGCATGAAATGACTACTTGCAGACATGTGACAATTTCACCTGTTTAGCAGCAGGAAGACCACATGACAAGAACCTCTGTACACTTCTTTATATTAAATGAGTTAACATGGACTAACGTAGCTTACCACCTCACTTAATTTTTTAGGTATCGCGTCTTAATTCATAGCTTAAGGCAGGGGCTTATGTTTGCATTAAAATGCACTGCATTCTTGCTTATGGTTTGACATAGCATTATCTAGTCTCCACAGTTATTAGTTAAAAGAACAGCATGGAAATATCTTATGCAACATTAACTCTTGGATAGTATCTAAAAGTACAACCTTATTCTGTTGATTTCACTGAAGTGGGAGCTCATATAATATTTGAACCCAGGATCTTGGTGTTATCGATGCCAGACAATTACTTGGGTTTGCTTTACCAGAAAAGTTAATCAGGAGAGATTATGTCATACCATGACCTGTCAAAATACTGACCTAGCTTCAAAAGCTACATGTCTGCTATGTGTGTGAAATGAAAACTATTCATCATTTTTTTCTTTAGACATTGTATAACTGACATAAATCATGCACTAACTACGCTTAATGAACACCAGATGTTTTGATTTCATTTGTTTTCTGAGAGGAGACCGCATGGATGATTATCTATGCTGACTTAACAAAATGCTGCTTCCAAAGTTTACAAATAACAGACACAACAGTCAGTCAGTTATGAAAGCATTTCTCTCTGAACATGTTGCGTATTTTTGTAATAAAAAAAAAAAAAAAAAAAAAAAAAGGCTTTATGAGCTTCACAGCTACTAACAAGAATAGTCTGTTGGCGGAAGAAAAGACAGATAACCCTGACTCTGTTCTTATAATTTATATTTTTCTTGAATTTGTTTTTTTGTATTTCTAAATGAATCCAAAATGAGAGGGAAGATGCAATGACAAAGATCCCTGAGATTCAGAAAGGCTTACCATGATTGATTTCCCGCATGTGGTAAACCATTCCATCTCTTAGACCTGACTACTGCAGATGTTTCCCCACTAGTGGGAGCCTCAACGTGGAGAGTAGACCCACGTGGAGAGCTGCATGCTAAATGTGGGAAACTGGGTGAGGCGCTAATGCTAATTAGCATTTCACTCTCCCTTGAAAATGCCACTAACTCTTGATTTATGTTGAGTGATTCAGAGAATCGCTCAGCTGCTTAATTTGCTACTGTTAGAGGAAAAAAGTGAACATGGTCAAAAGACAGTGGTCATCCATTCATTCCTAAGGAAGTAGCTGGGGTGTAGGTAAGTTCAGCAAAGACATGGGGGTGTTACTGGGGGTATGTGTCTGGATATGTGAGTGTGTACATGTCTGTAGGGGCATAAATTAAGATGGATGAGTTTGTGCATGTGTCTGAGTGCGTGTCTACCTGCATGGCTGTAGTAGGCACTCTAGGTAGGGAATTCAGAGTTTGAATATGTGTGTATTTGTCTGTGTGTGTGTGTGTGTGTGTGTGTGTGTGTGTGTGTGTGTGTGTGTGTGTGTGTGTGTGTGTGTGTGTGTGTGTGTGTGTGTGTGTGTTGGAGTATGTGTGTAAGTGAATGGGTGAGCATTTCAGTGAGTGCGATTGATTGTGAAGGGGCTTGTTTGTTGTTGAGTAGATATGTGTGGGACTGTATCTGAATGACTGGGAGATTATGCATGTATATACACATAGGATTCCACGTGTGTGTGTGTGTGTGTGTGTGTGTGTGTGTGTGTATATATATATATATATATATATATATATATATATATATATATATATATATGGATCTACTTCAGTAGATCGAACTTTTACAAGTTCAAACCACATATGGCCAAGACCATATGTTTGAACTTGTAAAAGCTCGAACACTGAAAAAAAAAGAAAAAAAAAACAACAAAAAACAAAACTAAACATCTGTAGCAGGGGGGCTATGACCCCCTTCACCCCCCACACTCCCCTACTTAAATATACCAACTCCAAGATCTCACTACATTGCGGAAAAGGGAAATCTCGTTCCGCACTGTACGGAGATCTCCATTCAGTCTGATTGGACTTTTACAAGTTCGAACATATGGTTTCTGCCATATGAGGTTCGACGTTGTAAAAGTTCAATCTACTGAAGCGGACCTATAGATATATATATATATATATATATATATATATATATATATGTATACCAAACAAAAAAGTCCTGAAGAATTTGTAGTAGTCACCAGCCAGAGAAACTTTATTCATGTAAAATCCTTAACGCTGAAATTGTACAAGGCGTTTTTGTCCGAGTGTCACCCAGACTTCTTTAGAAATCATACACACACACACACACACACACACACACACACACACGCACGCGCGCACGCACACACACACACACACACATGCACACAATATATCTAATATATTTAATATACTTAATGTGCGTACAAAATCAGCACTCACTGTATCAACACAAAATGATCAGAAACGCAAAAGTGACAGTGCAAAATACTGATTTTAACACTGGCAGTTGAGATCGACACGCAATTTAAAGTTATGCTCTTGCTCAGCCATCTGCAAACTTAAAAAAAAAATAAATTTCTCCCCATGTTTTTGCAGAGAAGCAAGCCCACTGCATCCTGAAAGTGGGAATTGCATCCTATCTCCCCGCCACTTGTACATACCAAGAATGAGTTTGTACAACAGTCAGGAAAAGGGAAAAGTCCCTAAACCTGTCTGTCACATGCTGTCCATCATGTCCACTTTCTGTAAAACACATTAAACTGTGTAAATTCCACAGCAGTCAAGCAACAACACACTGCACATACCCTTTATACTCTGCAAAAATATGACTTTGAAACAGCTACATCCTACCAGCATTCTGCATTGCTTCCCAACATTACCGACATTTCAACGTACCAGCAATATGCTTTCACAAGGTAAGTTTATAAACCGAGCAATTCAGTATTAACAACTGTCAACTATTTCCACAGCCATTCTTTTTGTGGCAATATTATGAATGCTGACATTCAACCCCTTTGATATACTGAAGTGCTATTCGTGTATGCTTTTTATACATTTGGTTGACAACCCAACTGAACGACAAATTTTTGTTGGTGGAAAAATGAGCAACAGCCTTATATAGTCTAGGTGTGAAGGAATATGCAGGACAATAAATATTTGACTGAAAAGGTGGTGGTTGTGAAATAGGGCATGACTGTGGTATAGTGGGCAGTTTGTATGTGTCAGTGCTCGCATGTTAGGATTAGAATTAGGATTAGATAAGGGGATAGATTTAGTGTTGTGCCTGTTTGGTGTTAGGCGTGGTCTCTGTCCTTTTGTTTTAATTAGTGGTACTGTTAGGAAAAGGGATTTTAGTAATATAATGTGTAGGCTAAGAGTTAGGAATAGGGGTAGGGGTAGGATTAGGATTAGGATTAGTCCACATGAATAAGGTGATGGGGGGGGTGAAGCTGTATAAAACATATGAAAACAGAGATTAGAAGCTAACACATTATGAATTTTCCAGCCTGGCAGTAGGAACAACTACAACAAGAATCTCTGGCCGCTCTTTTTTGCAAATGAGTTGATGTCAGCTAGCACAGCTAGCCACCTCATTCGATTTATTTTTTATTCTTATATTATAATAGACTGCATCTTGCTTTTAGTTTAGATTGCACAAATATTGTCTCCTGTAACAGTTACTGGTTAAAAGAACAGCATGGAAATATGTAACATTAAGTCTTGGAAATCATCTGAAAACAGTGATTTTTATTCATTTATTTCTTTTCATCACTGATTTTTTTCATGCATCACTCAAACAGTACTGGTCAGGGGGTGACATAGTAGACAAGAGTGGACTAAGAGAATCAAACCCTGTACCTCAACAATTGCAGCTCACAGCCTTTGCCCTCTCACCAAATGCCAGAGAGATAGATACAGACATAGATATAGATATAGACATAGATATAGATATAGATATAGAGATAGATATGTAGTTGTATAAATGTACACACACACACACACACACACATTCTGCAATTTTTATTTTATAACTGTGACCATTGGAGCATAGCATTCAGTGGATTTAGTCACTCCTTCTGTTACACAATTTTCTTGCATTCTTTTGAGTTCTGCCTCCGTTTTAGACAGCTTAGCAAATATCACTCTTCTGGGTGTGGTCAATGCATATAGAACAGCATTTGTCTTTAATTTATTTTATTTATTACTTTACATTTGTTGACTGGACTAGTCTAACTGGATATATGTCCATTTTCAGTAGAGGCCCGAGGAGAAAAGCTCCAAGAAAAAATATTATTCATAGATTAATTTTATCCTTCCTGCTTCACCAAACACATCCACACTCACTCTGTTTATTCTAGTTATCAGTCTGATTTCTTATGCCATGGCTGTGCTGAGAAGATGGTTTAAATACAGACCATCCAGAACATAAGCCCAGAATTCAAAGTTTTGTCCCTTCCATGCAGACCTGGCTAGAAAATATTCCAACGCACTTGAGTTTGCCTGCAGTGCTATGCATTTCCATCTCAGTTTCATGCAACTGCAGATAATTCCAGAAATAACTATAGGCAGCACATTATGTCACAGTATACTCCTGTGTCAGTCTTGAATCTCACTGGGATTCTTTGAATATGGAATTTTTACTTGCCAATCTGATTTAGTATTAGGCATAGTAGTTGCATAATCCAGGAAAAACACTTTCTGAACATTATTTTCAGTTTTGTTTTCAGAAGCAGTTTCTTAAATTAGTTTTGCCTTACAAATAACAGCAAAATGCCCCAGCCTTTTAGACCTCTTAAACCTTTTGCCTCGTGCGGCACTCTGCTCTGACTCGGCATGGTAATGGTTACATCTCATGTACTTGCCAAGGTTTTACTCCCTCTACTTCTCATTCACATGCTAACGTTGACCAGTATTATTTCTATTTTATAAATTTGCAATTTTCCCTGCTTGACACATTATTTGCTATATTTAAATTACCAATTTGTTTACTAATTCAGGCTCTATTGATTTGTGCTGCTTTTTCTAAACATAATTTTACTTCATACTGAAACTTCCGAGACACTTCAACATCAACCAGCCTAATCACAATTTTGTCACTGATTAGTTTGTCTTACATTTCATTAAACCCACATTTTTCAGCCATTTGATACAAGTGCTTTACATTAGCTTCAACACATTCACCTTTACACATCTGTAAGTATAAAAATTCCTTGTTGGCACAAAATGTTCATTGAGCTTGCTAATTACTACCTCGTATGTAACACCGTGACCTCTGAAAATGAAAAGCAGCTATATACTGCCTCTACCTCCTTGATCATGGAGTACAATTAAGTATTTCAATTTCTTCTGTTTCTTTGTCCAACTTGGGTGCTGCTTTTAAGCATAAACAAAACAGAATCTGGATAATATAAAGGTATTGCCGCTCAGTGCATGGAGCCCTAACAAAAAATTCACTCTCTATAAGCATTCCTTACCCTGGCAAACATTGTTATATGCAACATCACTGAGACCTGGTCCAAAACCAATGAGAGCAATCAATCAATATAGGGTGTTAATGCCTACCACACATCCAGGCACTGAAGGTGGAGCTGTCTCCATATTCTTAAAAGAAAATTTTCACCTCTAGACTCATTAGACAAGATAATGACCTGGAACTCCTCCACATCCAACTTACTATTAACAAAAAACCCTTATCATATCATATCATAACTAACTCTCAGCCCACACCTCCTACCTAACCATTAAGGAGTCCCCCCTATGCATAAAGCCAAACACCATTCTCTTAGGAAACTTCACCTACACTTCCATTAACTGGAAGACTTTTTCTTCCTCAAACATATATCCCCAGATATTTCTGGAGTTTCCCTTAGTTTGTACCCCAGACAGGGGCAATTAAATCCTAGACTTTGTCCTTACCAATATGAGCCAATTTTGCTCCTCACCAACTGTGACTTCCTCCCTGGCTAAATCAGACTACAAATCAGTCACATTCACCTTAAGCCCAAAGCCAAAGATATCTTCCAATACCTCAGCATTCAGAGAATATACCGAGGCTGATCTACTAAAACCAAATGATGACCTGGCCCCTTCCAGCTTGATGATTCCACTGCTTATGCAGAATCCTTTACTGCCAAATTCTAAGCACGTGTAAATAGCTGAATAGATGCATATGTCCCCTTCAGAAGTAAACACCAAATTTTAAAATAATCCTCTATGGTAGAACCCTAATATAAACAGGCTCTATAATAAAAGCAAAAAGACTAATTACATACAAAAATAAATGTAACTGTCAAGATGACAATAATTTTCTTGCCAAACTTAACAACACGAGACCTGATCAAATCACCCAAAGCCAGATGTGAGGTGAAAATAGCCACCCATGTGAAGAATAACCACAGACCTTCTTTAGCTACATTAGAAATCTCAAAAACAATGCACAGCACTGCGCAGAGCTAATAATAAAGGATATTTACATACTCTGACCCAGAGGACATAGCCGATCTACTAGTGGACAAATTTAGTTCAAACGTCACCCCCCCCCCATATTACTAGACCACATTACCTGTCAATAGCCCTCTAATCTACAATTACATTACTTTTGGGGGGCTGTATAACACACTTGGCTGCCTACCAGTCATTCTGAAACATGATTAGTCAGAACTGTTCCAGAGTGTTATTGAATATCAAACTTTGCACTTGATGAATGGAAGACAGCAGCGGTCATCCCCTACACAAATGTGGTTCATAGTTATAGGCCCATAAACCTGACCAGCCTCATCTGTAAGGCTAGGGAAAGGATAGTTATGTAATTAATAAATAAGGACACAAGCATGGTTTATTATGTATTATTTATTTATTTCTATTTGTTGGCCAGGGAAAGTCCAGCTGGGGAATAAAAATTCAATAGAGGCCCAAGGAGAAAAGAATAAAAGGCGCATAGGATAACAACTGCAGTACAAACACATATGATTAAACAAAAACTTTCAGTGAAGTACAAGAATATAATTCAAATCCTGCAACATTGCGATGAAGCCAGATTGATGTACATTAGATAAACATAAATTACACTGCAATATAATAGTAGTACATATTTGTGGGTAATAAAATTAGATACTTTTATTTTATGTCAAAGATCAAGTTGAAGTGGAGAGAGAGAAAGCATTACAGATATATATGGCTAAATGAGAGAGAGAAGTATAGCAGTTGATTAGGACTTTTATAAGCTTTCAAGAGTGAGAAATGATATAAAAGTAATTTATTTTCTGAAACAGAGCAAAGGTTAGGAGGCAGAAAATTGCATATTGTGGCATTATGATGCAGTGAAATAGTAAGAAGTAAATTATTCAGTATTTTTGGTGCTTCCAGTTTTAGTATTAGCCTGGGGTTAAAGCAGGCGCATAGCCATAAGTAATTTAGGTATTGTTTAAGTTGATTTTTGAAAGCTTTCCCTGGGATTCATAAATGCCAACACTAAGTGTACACCATTCTGAGTGAACAGACAACACAAACATAACACACACTTCCTTCCTCCTAACTTTAATTTTCCTACTGATTTTCTTGCAGCTTTAAAGTTTGAGGGGGGATCATAAAGGTCACCACAAAGTGTAGTCTACATGTACTCTTAGTGTATCTTTCTGAGTGATTAGAAAGTGGAAAAATGTGGTTGGCATGTTCTTGAACACAGACCATGCATACTTAGTGTAGGTATTATTAAATATGGCCCTTTGAGTTTTTCAGCTTGCTTTAAGTGTGGTCATAGGGAGTTCCAAAGTTTGTAGACAAAGCAGGAATAGAGTGAGGCACCAGCAGTATTATTAGATTCGGCATTGAGTGAAAGTGATTTATTTTGACAGCATAGTTTCCTGGCTGAGGAATAATATTTTAAGATGTTTTGTAGTGCTGCATTTTTGTAGGCAAACTGGTGGCAAATCTAGTAATTTTGTTGAACAGCTGTTCAACGTTTTTAGTTTCACTTTTTTGAGTGCTAGGAAGGGTAGCCAGGATGGGAAAGACATACATGAGAGATGGAAGCAAGTAAGCTGATGCAGTGTTGTTTGTAGTGCTGTCAGTGAAATATTGTTTACTTTATTTATTTTTATTTATTTTACATTTGTTGACCGGGCTAGTCTAACTGGATATATTTCCATTTTCAGTAGAGGCCTGGGGAGAAAAGCTCCAACATAGTATAAACAGTATTATGCAATTATATAACAAAAACAAGTACAGGTACAGAAAAAATAATAAGAGTTATATACAATCAAAAGAAGGCATACTCAAAGTAAAAATACAAGTAGGTCAATAATATAACAGTTGTGAGATTGTTTGATAAGCAAGATACACTATAGTTCATTGATGGTTAACATAAACACTTGTGGTTATAAGTTTTCGGAGACCAGATATTAGCATACAGAGGGGTATGTAGAGTGAGATGTAGAACCATAGGTAGTAAAAAGAAAAGGTGGTTAATTAATTAATTAATTAATCAGGGTTAGTGCAGGGACAAAACCAGTGTGATTTTAGGTGAATTTTGAGTTTTTGCTTAAAGAGTGACAGTGATGGAAGTAGAGTTAGATTAGTAGGTAGAAGGTTCCAGTGTTTCCCAACAGTATTGGAGAAAATGCTGTTGCCTGACAGGTTATTGGACTTACTTATACTAGCAAGTAATTTACCTGAAGAGAGTAGAGAAATCAGATTATTATACGGGGTAATGAGGTTAGTGAGAATTGGAGTATTATTAGGTTGGTAAAAGATTTTGTGAGCAATGGTGAGTTGGGAAAAAGTTAGCATGTTAGGGAGTTCAAGCCAGTCAAGCTGTTTAAGATTCAGACAGTGGTGTGTTTGAAATGCATTGCCAGTGGCAAACCTGGCAATATTGTTATAGGAGTAAGATAGTTTGAGAATATTATTTTTTTTTTAGATTAGTATAAATAGGAGAAGCATAGAGAAGAGTTGAGATTAAGTGAGAGTGGGCAATGGTGGTTCTAGCTAGAGGAGTTAGGAAGGGTTTGATTCTGTATAAGGAGCCAATTCTTCTGTTCACTGCTTGAATGGTGTTATTTATATGCATATCAAAGTTAAGGATGTTATCAATTGTGACTCCTAATAGTTTGGTAGTTTGTTCGGGAGAGATAAGGGTACTGTTGTTAGATATAATAGAGAAATCAATAGGAGAGGACCTACTGGTGGGTGCAAAGAGTAGAAGCTTGGTTTTTTTGGTGTTCAAAAGAAGGCAGCGTTTTAGGAACCAGTCTTCTACTAAGTTAAATACTTTTTGAGTTAGAGTAGTTCAGATGTGGAGTTAGCAGAACATATAAGTGTGGAATCATTGGCATATTGAATGCAGGTAGCTTCAGGGACTGCTATGTGAAGGTTGTTGATGAATAAAGAAGAAGAGAAGAGGTCCTAAAATGGACCCCTGGGGGACTCCAAGGGTGACTGGTAGGAGGGATGATAGTTTATTTTCCCATAGAAACTTCTGTACAATAAACCATATTTCTGGTATTGTTTAACAGCTTGAAGAATATATAGATCAAATTTTAGGTATTCATCTACTGTGACTCCTAGTAGCTTTAATTGTTGTGCTATTTCTACTTTGATGTTATTTTCAGATAATATTTTGAAATTATGCTTTTGGCCTAAGAAACTTTTGGGGTGAAGAGCATTAGTTTTCGTTTTTAAGACTTAGAAGAAGATGAAATTTTCTTAGCCATATTTCAATTGATGAGAAGGACTTCTGTGTGATGTCACTGAGTTTTGATAGGGTTGGAGCAGAAAAGAGATTGGTGTCATCTACATATTGTATTATGGTTGCATGCTTGGAATCTATTTGAAGTTTATTTATAAAGATATTAAATATGAGGAGACTAAATATCAGTAGTGGCAGGTGACTTAAAATCAAATGGGGGTTGCAGGAGACAGCTGAATGGGTGGGGCCAGTGAGAAGGGGTATGGTCAACTAGAAAAGGGTGGAGCTATGCTAAAATTGCAAAAACTGGGACTTTAATTAAATACGCTGCCATGGGTGCCAAACCATCATTATTAGAGTCCAATCAAGACAAAATGAAGTATAGAAAAAAAAATATTTCAATGCATTAGCTACATGACAGCTTACGTAATATCTAGATGGAAACTAAAAGGTTGTGAGGCATGAAAAAATAAATTACTTTTTAAATACATTACTGGAATGCCAGTCAAAATCAAGTATAAAAAAAAAAACAAGCAGCACTCAACTCAAACCACTTCTCCTCGCACTGCACTTCTAATTACAATTTATATTCACCTTTATAAATGTACCAAGTAACAATAAGTAAGTAGCAATCTCTGTGATACCCCCACTTGTAAAAATGTTTTTTAACCAAAAAGGACCTGCTTCCTAACAAATATCTACTTGTTTAATGGGGAAAACATGATCACAGTAAAAACTGAACAGCAAACAAGAAACAAGCTCAAGATAAAGTGCTTAAAGGATTACTGCACAGGTTATAGACCACACATGATAGATTGGCATTCTGTTTAGTTACGGATGAAGCCTGCAAAGATGACTGCAAGTCTCCAACAAATGTAATGAGGTTCTAAAATACTGTAATTCTGTCCTTTATTACAAATACTGTCATATGCATTTCAATCCCCAAGGCTTGTATGCTATCTAGTTATGTAAATATCTCTGCATGGCAACAACAAAAAGGCTTTCAATGTTGGTAACTCTTTAATAGTATGCTTACTAAAGCTTACTTGCATCTTACAATCTCAGACAAGCTTGCCTGATGGTCATTAAAGCATTGCTACTTAAACACAGACCAACAGGTACTGCAACAACATGCATTTTCTGAATAAGAAGAAGCATAAATCAACAGTATAAAAATATGACAGAAAACCAGAACATTCTGCAAAATCAAGAACAGATGAAAAGCCACTGTAGTACTTGTGCCTACCTCAGATGGGGGGATACTCTGCACACTTACACTGCATAACTGCTCCTTGCCTTGCTTGGACACATCCAGAGTCACTACATGGGGGAGTGGGTTACAACAAGTATGTCACAATTTGAACTGTCTCTGGCTGACTGTGATGGCCTTGACACATTTGTCATACCTCTCAACCTCAGAACAAGAAATCTGTACAAAGCCATAAATAGAAGTGGGACAAAAGCCCAAAAATAAGGCCAATTTTTAATATTGCTCTTATAAACTTAGAAAGATAATAGAATTGTAGGTCTTGTATTAGTATGAATGTTCTGAAAGGTATGAAATCTGAAAATCAAATGTATGTCATTATTTCCTAACTTCAATCTTTAATGATTTGCCACTAATTTACCAGAAAACCACAATTTAGTGACCAACGGACCAAAAACGTGATGCAAAAATATAAAATAGCCACACAATACAGCTGGGAACCAGTCAAAGAAGGGACACTTTTTTAATATTAGTCCTGTTAACTTGAGCATCTGACAAAATAAGAATCGATATGCATTTCTGAAATTAAAAGTAATCTATAACACTGCTCACTATAATTACTAATTGTAAACCCTCCACGATTTCTTCCAAAGTTGCCATTTTGTGGAGGGATTATTAGGGGGAGACAAACACTTTGAGTCAAAATTGGGAACAGTTGCAAGGCTTGGATATACCCAATTCTATAAAGCGATTTATTTGCAAGTAACTCTCTTAATGCAGGAAATCTGGGCAAGGCCAAATAAATTGGGAGAACATACAAACAGTGCTGAAAATTCTCTTGTATAAACTTAGACAGTTGACAGAATAACAGGTCTTGCTTTAGCATGCATTTTTCTGAAGGGTATGAAGTCTGAAACTCAATGTCTGTCATTATTTAGTGACTTCATTCCTAAATGATTTGCCAGAAGACCACATATTTTATGAGGAACAAACCATAAATAAGAACCGAAAATCTATTAATTCTGCAAAAATCTGGACAGTTGAGAGGTATAGTTCAGCCGGGGATGTCTTTGAGTTTGGTCAAATGGGGCCTCCTCCCTGCAGCCATTTCAATGTCCCATTATTTGGCTATTTTGCCCCATTTACCACAAACACTGTAATGTGCATACTGCTTTACTTCTACGATGAACTGGATTTCATTTAAAAGTTTTATTTTACATTTTAGAGCACAAACACTAATAGACATCTACTAAACAAAGCAATGCAGTCTCATAATGAAAATAGACTTAGCATTAAGACTTCTCTGCCCTTGAAACTCACATTCATTGAAACAGCATTGAAATCTAAACAATTCCACATTAAAGAGATCTGTAACTAATGAAGAGCTAGCTACTAGCAAACAACTTTATTTCATTTTTTTCATTTACAAATAAAGTGCTTGTTGCCCTTGAGGAAAAAAACTGTCTATGTTACATTAAAATGATAAGCTAGTAATATTGCAATAGGGACTGGATGTCAAACTGAGAACGGTTTCATAGTTACAAGGTATCTCCACCAAAAAGAGGACATTCTCAGAACTGCAGCATCCACCCCCTTTAAAAGTACAACACAGTACAGTATCAGCAATGTATCTACATACTGTGGGAGTAGAACCCACAGCCTTCTGCATCAAAAGCAAATACGCTACCTGTTGTGCTATTAACAATGGAAGCTGACTCAGCATAAGCAGCACTAAACTTTTCTTCCACTGAAGTTCTCACCTCCTTGTAAAATCCACTCAACATTCAACTGTATATTTCAACTTTGCAGCACAAGAAATCTGGAAAAAGCCAAAGCCCAAAAACCAGGGACACATTTTAAACATTGCTTGTATAATCTTGGAAAGTTGCTAGAATAAAATGCTGCATTACCACCATGCATTTCACTGCCAAGTCCTGAACCCAGGACCCTGTGCACTACAGTGAGAGCAACCTACCACTATGCCAAATCAACTGTTGCTTGAAACATGGGAAGACTGAAACTTAAAATTGCTATAACTTAGTGAATTTAGTTCTTACCATAGCTTTCAACCTGTTAGCACAAAACACCTGGACAAAGCCAACAATGGGAGAATACAGCCCCCAAACATATTCAGTGAATTCAGTTCTCAGCCATAGCTCTCAACCTCTTAGCACAAAACCTGGACAAAGCCAACAATGGGGGAATACAGCCCCAAAAATAGGACAAATTTCAAATATTGATCTTATAAACTTAGAAAATTGCTAGAATAAAAGGTTTTGTGTTGTCATGTACTTTCTGAAGAATATGAAGTCTGAAATTCAAATGCCTGTCTTATTTAGTGAATCAAATGCAGAAAATATAAGGCAGAAATTTGAGCAGTTTTCACAAGTGATAGGGGGTAGGAAATTCAGGCTCTTGCTACCTACACCCAAGGTACAGGGTTTGAGGCTGAGTTATTCTCTAAAAAATCCCCCAGATAACAGTAATGTTTAGAGAATAACTCAGGCTCAAACCCTGTACCTTGGGTGCAGGTAGCAACTTATCTTGAGCTTGTTTCTTGTTTGCTGTTCAATTTTTACTGTGATCACATTTTCCCCATTAAACAAGTAGATAGTTGTTAGGAAGCAGGTCTTTTTTGGATAAAAAACATTTTTACAAGTGGGGGTATCACAGAGATTGCTACTTTCAGCATGTTATTTGGTACTTTTATAAAGCTGAATATAAATTATAATTAGAACTGCAGTGCAAGGAGAAGTGGTTTGAGTTGAGTGCTGCTTGTTTTTTATACTTGATTTTGACTGGCATTCCAGTAATGTAGTTAAAAAGTAATTTATTTTTTCATGCCTCACAACCTTTTAGTTTCCATCTAGATATTAAGTAAGCTGTCATGTAGCCAATACATTGAAATATTTTTTTTCTTCTATACTTCATTTTGTCTTGATTGGACTCTCATAATGATGATTTGGCACCCAGAGCACCATATTTAATTATTGTCCCAGTTTTTGCAGTTTTATCATAGCTCCACCCCTTTCTAGTTGGTCACACCCCTTCTCACTGGCCCCATCCATTCAGTTGTCTCCTGCAGCCCCCCTTTGATTTGAAGTAACCAGCAGCCACTGCAGACATCCTACTGCATATTTCATGTTTGTTATAATTGATAAAATTCAGGGTGAAATGAATAATAAGGCAGGATGGCACAATATTTTGAATAAATCCTGTCATGATACCCACTTCTAGTTACCCAGTCATGTTGTATGGCAGGGTTAATAATATTAGGATATGGTAAACCGGTAATGGCAGCACAGTAAAAACAATGTTAACAGCTCACTCATTATGATAATACTGGAAATTGATAATAACCTTGGAATAGAAATCCAAATTATATAAAAAACAGTAAACTTCAAAAAATACCTGCAAATACTGCACACAGCTAATATCCTAATTCCAAAGCAAAATTCCACTGGCCACCACAGTACAAGAAATCCACATCAAGTAACAGGACCTGTTCAGAATGCTGAACAACTGTAATTGCCACACTTCAATACGTTACAGTGGTGAAACTAAAAAACTAATGTCTTTCGGCTTTTCCCAGTTAGGGGTCGCCACAGCAGAACTCCGGTCCGCTAATGACTGGCAGTGGATTTTTATGGTGCTGAGGTGCCAGCCCGACACCCAACCTTCAAAGAAGGCACACCCATTCACACACACACCTACCTGCATGTCTTTAAACATCACTTGACCATGTGGAGGACATGCAGACTCCACACAGAAAGCACTTCAGTCGAGAATTGAACCAGCGAACCTCTTGCTTTGAGGTGACAATGCTAACCGCTGCACCACCGCAGCCTATCACAGAAAAAAAAGGTTACATAATAAAATATTTCACACAAGGAAAAAAACTCTTAAAGGCATGCAAACAGAATTAAAAATTCATAATGTACAGTTGTCATAATGAGCCTGGTAAACTTAAACACATAATTACAAAATATTGTAAAAAATGGTTTCTTGTTTGAAAAATAATTATACATAAAAACATTATAAAAATCATTCTTCACAACCTGGCCATTTTCCTTCTTAAAACATTCACAACAGATATGTTGCCATTGAACTCTGGGAAGACTCAGACATTGACGTTACCTGCCATATTAATTCTCTATAATCAAGCCGGGTTGTATGCAGTCTTTGTAGTGATTTTTGGCTGTAGACTTAATATATTATAGGATGCAGTACTCCTTAAAATTACAGTGCTATAGTACATATTCACACTATACAAAGACTTGTAATACTTCCACATCACATCTGTTATAAATATGCAGGATTCCTTCTATCTCACTTTTAGTGTTAATTCTTCTGGCTATTCTTTTGCACTTCTTGCAGTCTTGGAACTTCAAAAAAATAAAGGAAGTAAAAAGAAAAAAATCATACTGCTCATTAAGTAATTTACTTAGAAACAAACATCCAGAAATAGTGTGTTTTCCCAGTCCAAGGTGGCCACCTCTAGTAACATAAACAGCAGAAACTATGTCACATACATCAAATGATATATGAACAGAATGTTCTAGTGAAGCAGAAAAATAAGAATTAGTAAAACTGAGATGAATTTCATACTCCACAGAAAAGATGCTGAACTCAGAAAGAAAATCGAAGCAAAACCTCATTAAACATTGTGCAAAAGACAACTAAAGCTCCCTAAGAAAGGGTATCCTGATGCAAATATTCTTGGTTTGATTTTTTTATTTAAAACAAGCAACTGTAATCATGCTGTCCCACAAAACCACCTTAAGCGACTCCCGAAATATGAAATCAGTCCTTTAAACTCACAAAATGGCTGTCCAAGACCAAACTTTATCAAATCAACTGAAACCAAACTGGCCCTTTGACATAGGGGTATGCAGAGATGTCAGTTTGGTTTTAATTGAGTTAATTAATCTTAGATGTAATCTTATGCAACCAGTTCATGTGTTTAAAGCAACTGCAGTGACTTGTAATTTAACCATATGCTTCCTGTTTCATCTCAGGTTTCACCTCTTAAAGTTCCAGTGAGTGAAAATAAAATTATTGGGAGTCATTTATTGAACAGCCTGCTGCCTGAGTACTGTCAGTGATCACAAATCACCATCACTGAGAACTAATGTATTTGCTTTCCAAGATGGAGATCATTTGCTTGTTGTTGTTGTGTCTTTCAGCTTTTCCCGGTTAGGGGTCGCCACAGCGGAACTCCAGTCCGCTAATGATTGGCAGGAGATTTTTATGTGCCGAGTTGCCGGCCCTGACGTACAACCTTCAACGAAGGTACTCCCATTCACGCATGTCTCCACACAGAAGACGCTCTAGCTGAGAATCAAACAGGACAACGTCTTAATGTGAGGTGACAACACTACCACAGCACCACCACCGCACCATTTAAAATGTCAGGACCCGCTATAGTGAGTCCCAAAATATGGAGACGGAATCACTAAAAGAATGGGCTTACATATACCAACTCCGAGATTCCATTTCTAGGAATATTCTCTTTTCTCTGAAATATGGTAATTTCAGAGTTGGTTTATATAAATTTGGAGTGTGTGGGGGGTGAGGGTTTCAGGGGGAGCTTGCCCCCCTGCAAATAGAAGTTTTACGAAGAAAAGTGATTTTTGAGATTCAAACTTCTCCTGTGTTTTCAGTCTTTTTTTTTTTTTTTTTTGCGGCTTGTAGGCACTTGGCATTTGAAATGCTGACATTTCAAAAGGAAGTCAATCATTCAAGAGTGAGCATGGAAAAGTAGAAGCAGTCGATATCGCATTGAGTGATTCCTTTTAATCTTAGAGTTAATAGATATAAGCAACAACCTGTATCACTACATGACTGATTATAAAACCTAAAGATCAAAATAGTGCCTTCCAATAACATCTCCATTACATTTGCTTTTCCTGACATGCAAGTTGAGATGTGGGTATGGGTGTGTGTCCATGTGTGGGTCTCTCTGTGTGTCTGTGTGTATAAGGCCGTATGTAATACATTAGTGTGCCTGTCATTTGTGCATGAATGTCTGTTGTGCCTTTTTTGTCTGGAGTTCACATTTTTACTTTGTAGAAATTCCATGGTTTCCAAAACCACTGAGAAAATGGGTTTCCAAACTAAGACTTTTATTACTAGTAGAACACAAACATTTTAAGTTATTTTCATTTTGCTTTTGTTTACCAGGTTTTTTCTAACTAGGCTTAGTCAATAACCTCTTTTTAGTGGTGGTCTGGTGAGAAAAGCTTCAACATATTATAAACATTTGTAAACAGAAATTTAGTAATGCACATGTACAGACATTAAGTAATATACATTAACAATTACACATACATTTTCTAACTAGATTACATTTATGAGAAATAAAGAAAACTTTTACAGTATAAAAGATACTTATGCATTTAGCACACACTGAACATTTTTCACTTCAACAGGCATATTAGTGGGTTTGTTAAATAGATAATCGAACCTGTGATTTGTGATTAGAAATTCAAAGAATTGGACTCTTTGAGGCAGAAAATTGCAACAGTATAAATGCTAGGTAGGGCATTAAGCATGTTTAGGGACAATTTGATATGGTTATCTTAATGTCGATAGTAGACGTATAGGGTGGCGAGCAGTGTTGCAAAACTATGTATGCGGCTGGGCGATGTTAGTAAAATTGTTCCGGTATTGCTGAAGCCTGGTTGTGGGGCATAGGGTTCTGAATGAAAAATAGTTTGACAATATGGCAAACTGAAGATTACAGTACCATTTATCCTGGAGATATAAAAGAGCAGACCCATTAATTTGATATAGGTGAAGTTTTAGTTATGTTTTAAAATAAGTTTGCATTCTGAATTGATTTCAGTGGTAGTGGTATGTGGTTCTGTAGTTTAGCTAAAAATTTGATTATAGAGAGTCACCTGCAGTATTTGATGATTTGGCTAGAGAGTAAAATCCAATTGGGGGAGTAGTGGTATATTAAGTTGTTAAGGGCTGGGCAATTTTCTGTCTCATAGAAAAGTGTATTGTGGTTAGCTGAGAAAGGACTCAGTGGTGTGATAGTTCTAAGCAGGTTCATTCCCTGAGTGCTAGGCAGTGGTGATTTATTTTTGTTATAGTTTACAGTAAATGTGGTATTTTATTATAAAATTGCTCAAGTCTAGATAGTTGTAAGACCTGAAGGTTAATGGAGATTGGGGAACCATAGAGGAGAGATAGCAGTAAGGAAGTAGAGGCTATACATCTTCAAACCAAACATGATTTCTTTTAGAATAGAATTAAATGTTTTAAACCATTTTTCTACATGTTATTTGTCCAGAAACAATATTTGTGAGTCTAAATCACAAAACAGGCTTATAATGAATCATTTATACTGTTTATCTGTTTTATACTAGGATGGACTATATAGTTTTACTTTTACAAAATAACCATTCTTTTCAGCTTTATCTGTGCATGGCAAAGTAGTAATAAAATATAGACCTTTTAATTCAAGTGAGACTGGCATCACCTGAAAACAGATGTGGTACTGACTAAATTACCCAAAAATACAGGCGAACAATATAGTGTGTGTTTATTGTTACTAGAAATGCTAAAGAAGTAAAAATGTTCATCTGTCAAAGATTGTTGTTGATATGTTTTCAGACACTTATTTTCCATCTTCAAGTAATTTAAGTTGAACTATAGTTTCATGATGTGGATCATTTGGCATCTAATGTCAGGGACAGACAGGGTGCTGCCAAAATGGTACAGAGAGGCTGATGGAGTGGATTGCTTTAATGATCATTTGCTTGATGTGACAGACTTGAAAACCATTGATTTACTCATTGGTGGTCTTTCAAGTCACCATCACTTCAAATTCTGGAAGGATGAAAAATGACTTCTTTAATGAATGCTCCTATTGAACAACAGGTCTTTTGTTTTGTTTTTTTCTTTATCAAGATTGATGGGCAGCCTTGAGAAAACTATGCATTAAAAACATTGTATCTTAAAAAAATACACATGTATCCCAACCATAAGTTGTCTAAGGGTGTAACAATATTATATTAACACCTAAATAGTTAAACCAGCAATAGTTTATCCAAAGCCAAATTTCTTCTGCGTTTCAGAGAAACAAAGAGAGAGGAGGAAATAAAAACCAACACCAACACCTAAATTAATAACAAATAAAATTCCCATCCATGCCTGAGCAAACAAGAAACATCTCACACATTCCACTCGATGTGTACTAAATTAGTGGTTCGGGCTCTGCAGGAGCCAGTACTGGGGAGACTTGAGGTCTGTGCTCAGGTATTTTGGTGAAGACCTGTGATGTCCACAGGCTTGGGTTGTTCAGCACTGCAGCCAATGAAGCATGCCTACATTTAACATTACAAACCATTGGTTCAACAGTCATATATCAAGTCACATAGAAAAGGGCAAACATCTATGAACTCATCATAGATAACAGTAATCTGTAGTTCTGAACTCTCAACTCTGAAGTCAAATGAGATAGTGAAGATTTTGACCCGGGGGGGGGGGGGCAGCAGAGATAGGGGCTGACGGGGTGATCAGAGCAGACAGGGTTAAGGGGACACAATAAAAAGAGGGAACGATGACTGCAAATCTGTCTTTTGACTGACAATTCTTGCATGCTACCTTTTTTCATCCTGAACAATTGTGGCAGCCTTCAGAAAACATTTATAGAAGGTGTATTGGTCCCAACATTACTCAAATCCTTCTGCAGTGGAAAGCAACTTATCTTAAAGCTACTAGTGCACATTTGTGAATGTGAATTTTGGCATGACTAGGTAACAAGGTTTCAGTAATACTTAAAAAGTTAAAACAGCAAGCAGCATTTTCACTTAAGCTAAGAAAGAAGAGAAATATAACAGATTTATAAACCTAAGTTAGACTGTTTTGAGTCTATGAACAGGCAGCTAACGAGGAATATTTGCTGAAAAAATGTGTGGGGGGTTACAGTTTTAAGAAAAAGTATGCTGTATTATCTCTGTTCAAAACTTGAAGTTTGGCAAACATTTAATCATACGCTCCTTTCAAAACTTCTCTTTATACTTGTTAAAGCTATGCAATAAGAGGGGTGTAGTAGGGCAGAAATGTTCATAGTACTCTCAGATGAGTATCCAATGAAAATTCAACTGTGTCTGAGGCAGTAAACTCCTTTTTCTGAACTGCAAGCTCACTTAAACGTTTGCCAAAATGGTGGTAATGATTATGATAATTTCAGCAGATATATTGGCGGGAAGCATTACAGATCTAAGAATTAAAATACACTAAGAGTAAACAACTGGTTAAAGCGCAAAATAGAAGAGTATTTTATTTTGTTCAGTGCATACCTGTATGATTCATTGCCAACAATTCACAGGTCACAGATGTACAGTTAGGTCAAACAGATGCAGATGCAGAAGTTGTTAGCTCAAATAGTTACACAAATTATGCATTGTCTGTGAATGATAAAGAGCTTGATAACCTCAGGTAGGAAGTAGTTAAAAAGGAAGTGAGTTGAAAGCGAAACAGAAATTCTTATAGATTATTTGTACTCTAAACAACTTATTCCTCCATAATAGTGACAGCTCTGCATATTTTTTCATGGTCTAAGAAATTTAATTTGCAAACCACTTACGGAAAAAACTGACAGTGAAAGTATCATTTTGCCTAATGGAAGGAGAACATTTAGGCATAAACTTCAAAGCTTTGTTAACAATGGTAACATTGCTTTGATCCTTGTGCTAAATGCAGTTCAAATTATGGTACTTAAAGTTAGTCAAAGGTTGTCCATTGTATCAGACATAGATAAGGCATACTGAATTAAGCCAGCAAATGGTGACATTTTAAGTCTAGGATAGTGTTTACAAGACCCCAGTACAGCATATACAAAATCACCTCGTAATGAAGAGGCATTCTGTCTGAGCATGCAGAAGTCTGTGCAGTAATGTCAAAAACCACAATTAAATGTTTTGTTCTTCAAGGAATATAAATGAATGTAAATACTTATTTTCTGTCAATATTAGCGGTGTCTAAAACGGTCATTGTTTTCTTTTATCTGTTACAATACTTGACTTAATAGACTGAATTCTGTTAAGACAAGTAAATAACATAATGTCAGCGTCAAACTGAAGACTACAAAGGCATTAAACATCTGTTTCTAATATTTATTCACAAAAGTGGAGATGGGACTTTATGTCTATATGGGATCAGAGTGTGGAGTTCAAAGCACTGGGCAGATACAGAAAGTATCGGAAGACTGCCTCAAAATCTAGAAAGCCCAAATCCAGACTTAACGACCAAATGAAAGTTAATATTGCAGAGATGATAAATATTTTAAGAGGGCCCTTTTCTGTTTCTTCAGTTGTTCCCTTAAGTCACATTAAGTAATGTGTCTCCAAAGTCGGTCACATTACCCTTCTATTAAGACAGGAGCGGTCAGGGGAGAAGCCAGTAAAGTACTGGCCAATTATATCAACATTCTGCAACTTGGAAAAGAGTAAAAAGAATCCTAGAGAAGAGTGCTGTTGTATTATTTGGGAAAACAAGCTGCAGATATTCAGGAAATATAGAATTGTTAGGTCATGCAGCAGAACTTTTCTCCATTATTATGTCTACATCAGAGAAAAAGAAAGTGACGTATAAATCTAACATATAGAAGTTAGCATGGCTTTAAACACACTTCCACATGAAAGGTATTTTCGTCTCCTAAAGCTTTTTTATCCAGAATGAATTTGCTTACTAAATTTTAGTGATATGCAACATATGACAAGATGAAAGATTGTTTTTTTGTGTACTGATATTCCCTCTTAACATTGCATAGTACATCATAAAGTAATATGAGCATAAACTTAGTGTATAAAGTTCAAGGGGGGGATGAAGTATTTTGCTGCCCATAAGTTGGAATCCCATGGACTACACACCCGTCACACATTCATGTTATGTTTAGTGTGTCTTTGTGTGTGTCCAAATGTTTGCTTGTGTGGTGTATGCGTATGTGTGCACTTGTGCATGTATGTAAGCTCGTATGTGTGGGTCCACTTACATTACAATTGTGTGTGTGCATGTTGAGTCTTTGGTGTGTTACGTTTGGTGTGTTGTGGCTCAGGAGAGTGGGTTCACAATGTAGGAGAAGTAGAGGCATTACATGTGGAACGTGAAAGACAAAAGTGTGTCTTTTGTGTGGATGAGCTAGTATGTAGATAAGGAGGGTCTATATCATAATATCGAAGTATTAAAAGTTCGAATCACTAAACTTCGAACTTTAATGATCGAACCTTTAATACTTCCAATGTAAAAGAAAAAACATTTTAAGCTAAAAAAAAAATGCTCTGTGCAGGGGGGCAAGCCCCCCTGCATCCCCCACACCCCCACTACTTAAATATACCAACTCCAAGATCACACTACAGTGCAGTAAAGGGAAATCTTCCCTTCCCGCACTCTATGGCGATCTCTGTTATATGATTCGAGGTTTTAAAACTTCGATCATTAAAGGTCGACCTTTAGTGATTTGAAGTTTTAAACCTTTGAACATATGATAGGAACCCAATAAAGAGATAGTTATCAAACAGATTGCAGAGGGGAAACTAATGGCAGAGAAAAAAACTATATTCACTAAGAACAGTGACAAGTGATCACAGAGGGAAAGAGTATTGGCTTAGTCTTGTTTACTTTCTCAAAATCTGTTAGATCTCTGTAAATAATACAGTGATCCTTTTCAAAAACTTAAGACAGCAATAGATCTACAGGAAGGGGGGATCATCTCAAGGGAATCTGCATGACCCATGGAAATGGTGTGAGAAATCAGAAATGCAGTCAAGGGCAGCAGAAGGTATGGGATATAAAGACTGCTATGCTTTGTGTCTGTTGTTGACAGAAACCCACTCACACTACTACTAATGTACCCTATCAAGGTGTGTGATATGTAAGTTAAATCGCTGTGTATTTTGTCCTTGAAATGGTCCATGCCACAACTGCATAAAGTGAGACTGATATAAGGATGCACAGGCTGCTATACCATATGCTTTATCTTGTTGCTGTTCTGCCCAATATCTTCACATCCCATTGGACAGTGTGCTATGCTCAGTGTTCTACTGTGATTCATGTTATACATTTGGCATCCCATACATCACAGTCACTTGCCCAATGACCATGTCTTGATGAGCATATGAACTTATTTGTTAATTGCACATCTTTGAATGCAGGTGACAAGACATCCTCCACCCCATCCTTTGCCTGGTTCACAGGACACTCTGCGTCTGTGACTCAAACTGCAAACATTAAAATGCAGCATGCATCAGCTCTTGTAATAATAATAATAATACCTAATAGTTAACCAGGTAGGCCTACTGGACATACACAGTCCCTTTTTAGGTGTGACCAGGAACAATGTCTAGTTAAGTGACTTGCTCAAGGTCCCCTAGTCAGCAGAGAAAGGATGAAGGACTCAATCCCTGTTCCATAAGAACTACACTTCACTGCCTTAACCTCTGTGCCACCTAATACATCTCAGTTAGCTGTAAAATAAAATATTACAGAGATGTTCCACAGACTTATTTAATGAGTCTTATTAGCAAACTTGATGACCCTCCCCATCCTCATATGCCAGCCTGTCCAGCTGGTCAGGGACCTGCCCAGATAATAAGGTCATTCTGTTTTAAACAGGAGTAGTAATCTTTTACTTTTAGAAAGTCTACAGTACTAAAACAGTTTTATTCCATTACACTGCTACACTGTCATGATACAGTGTCTTCTGTTCCCAGGGAATATGATGACTTTGTGAATGTTCCTGCTCTTACTGTGATGAGAGGTGTCTTGAACTTGTCAGCAATGACATTAAATGTATTCTATTTATGTGCACTAGAACACTTTTCATAAGCAGCAAACAGCACTTTAGAGTCACCTGATTTTGAACTCCTGTCAGTTATCTGCCAAGTTAAATTTCTGATGCAGACTGTTTCTCCAGACAATAGTTCCCCAGGGCCATTCAGTCATCCATCCTGGAGTTTTTCTTAAACTGTATTTTTTATTGCACCTTTACTAGCCATGTTACAGTTTGTCTCATGGTTAGGAATGGGTTAGCTCAGTAATTCAGTATTCTAAACAGTTCTCTCTGTACTAACCTCTCCTTTTTAAAGATTTAATGATATTGGTACAAATGCAATGTTCTAAGAATTCATTTATTTTGGGGTACATTAGGATGTGGGTAATACAAATAGCACCAAAAATATTTTGAACTGTAAACCGTTACAAATTGTTAATATATATATATGTATATACATGTGTGTGTGTGTGTGTGTGTGTGTGTGTGTGTGTGTGTGTGTGTGTGTGTGTGTGTGTGTGTGTATGTATATATATATATATATATATATATATATATATATATATATACATACATACATACATATATATATATAGGGTGTGTGTGTGTGTGTGTGTGTGTGTGTGTGTGTGTGTGTGTGTGTGTGTGTGTGTGTGCGCGTGTGTGTGTATAGATATATATATATAAAATCTATATTACAGCTGTAGCTGTATCTATCTATCATCTATCTATCTATCTATCTTGCCTATCTATATCCCTGCATAATGCTCAGTTACTGCAGTTGTGCTGTGGGTGCATTGACAGGTAAGAGAAGCACAGCCAGACAGAAAATTACCATTTTTTATATTCTGTGATCTGCCTTCAGTAAATACTGATTAGTAATTTCCTTTGTCTCATTAAACTTTTTGTTAATCTTCTGATATTAAACTGCCCTTAATATTCTTCCAGACAATTAATTCTAGCAGAAATCCATAAATCAGTAAAGATAAAAGTTTCATTCTATATTCATTCATTTATTAATAACCTCTATCAATACCAGATAATCAGACATTTGAAAAATCATTTTGCTTCAAGAAGAGCATAAACCTAACAACTTAATCATTCTATTAAATTGTGATTATATACTTTCAGCTAAAATGATAAATAATTAGACTGTATCTACCTTATTCAAAATGAAACTAAACATAAATTTCATTTCATTAAAGACTCCAGATGTCAGTGGCAGGAAAAGACATACAGGGACTAACTTACATTGTTAATTATAATTCAGCTTATAAAAATATATTACTTAATTGCATCAGATATATATATCAAACCATTCATTTAATAATAAAGAAAACTTTTTCAAGATGTTAAGCTACAGTATCTACAATAATAGTGCCTGAAATAGGAAGAATGCATAGTTTGGTACAACACATCTCTATTCTAGTTTAATGAGCAATAAGCAAGCAGCAATTTGAGCAGATTAGCAGGTAGAATTTTTGCCTCTGGTGCTTAAAAATCAGACGTCTGAGTTCTATTCCCACACCAAGCAGTTGGCTCAATATTCCAATTCTAATACAGCAGTACAGCATAAAAGGGGCGCCTCACTCTTAAGTCTGCCAATCTGTCAGATGAGGTGTTAACCAAGGTCCCATCTGACTGAGTTGGTGGCAACTCACATGGATATAGAAGATCCCATGGCATTTATCAAATGATATAGGAGAATGTCCCCATTACCCTTGCCAAATTATTGTTAGTATGAGCATTGCTTTGGGTTCCCCCACAAAAATGCCATTTGCCTGATGGGACTAAACCAGTCAACAAAGTGTAAATAAATAAAACAAATGTCAATAATAAGTATATAATGAGGATTATCAACAGTCCCCTTCATCTTCCACCTAATTTATGTTATTTGCAGAACTTTTAAATACCAGCTAAAAGGCTGGAAAATGAAAAAATAAAGATAAAACAAAATAGACAAGATTACTATTTTTGCAGATTATATATACTGCTCTAGTACAATGCTGTCTAGCTGCATATGGCTCCTATATCTGTCCCATGAATGCTGCCATCCATAATTTATTAGATAACTTATGTGGGAAATTCAACAGTTTCTGTGAAGCTTCATATAATTAATTTGCAGTTCTGAATCTTTTTAATTATATAACAAATTAAAGCAAACGGCTAATAAGAGAACATCTAATATATCAAGAGGAACACATATCAGGTTGCCAAGGATGTGGATTTTAGATAGAAATAATATAATAGTAATCTTCCCTTATAAATTTTTAGTCTATTGTAAAGCACCGAGACTTGCTTTAAGCAGCCATGAAATGCAAACTTCAGAAACTGTAAAATACTTTTAATGAGGAAGAGAACAGAAAAAAATAAAGACATTACTATAAAAATGATTTTTGCTCACAAGATTGTAAGACAAGGGAGAACAACACCCAGAAGCATGTTACTGTAAACTTATTTGTAATATTACAAAGAAATAGATGTAATAGCAGCCATAGGAAGCCATCTCTAATATTTCACCTTCAGTTCATATCAGTAATACAGTTTAGGATTATGGAAACTATAACTTTTTTGCAGATATATGATCTGATTGGCATTAGGCAGTATTTGGATAAGATGGACATTAGGCAGTATTTGGATAAAATGGGCATCCGGCAGTATTTGGATAAGATGGGCATCAACCAGTATTTTGATAAGATGGGTATTAGTATTTGAATAAGATGATAGGATAGTTACACATAGTCAGGCCCTTAATGTCTACCTCAAACTATTG
The DNA here is from genome assembly GCF_019279795.1 of Protopterus annectens. Lineage (NCBI taxonomy): Eukaryota > Metazoa > Chordata > Ceratodontiformes > Protopteridae > Protopterus > Protopterus annectens. Next base: position 761,227,271 of record NC_056731.1, on the reverse strand, counting down.
CATGAAAGTAAGTATAACATCTTTGATACCATAACTTTACCATAACTCCACTTTCTGGGCACTATTCTGACTTATATATTCATGCCAATGCCCTTAACAATTTATAAAGGACTGCTGTATGTGGTCTTACCCCATTGTGTGCATGCTGTATGCAATCCACATACCACATCTGCTAACCACCCTTTCTAGAGATTGTGCACCGTTAACAAAGAATACACCAGATGAGTATGGGCTGGTCCCTGTATGGTAATTTGTTGGACTCCATCTGCTCTCACATGTACTCTATGAGCAAAATGTTTCCCCTTCCCTGATGGTATGTTGCTGTGCATACAGAGCTTTGCAACATATCAGTGCTGAAGTGAAGCAAAAACTCTGTTGCATGATAGGAAAAGTCCTACTGACAATGGGCTTCCTTATGATGTAGACATGTCTGCTACCACAACCATGCTTATCTTGTCAATGCACCATGGTATGATTCTATAACCATCTGGATATACAAAGCTGAGATAAGTATACTTTTTTGCACTTGTTCTGTTTCAGTGATAGTTACCAAAACTGTACTGCATTTATTTATTTGTTTCATTGAATATTTATTGAATATTGGTGGTCTCTCTCTGCTGTTTGTTTTTTTCACCACCCTTCAGCCCTAGTGTTGTTGTACTGTTAATTTTGGTATCTTTGGAATTGCCCGCCACTGCTGTTAATTTGTCTTTAGACACTCCTCCTAGCCGCATCTCATTTGCTCACTCAACTGAGTACAGTGAGATCATTTGAGAAGGACTACCCCCTTACTTCTTTGATTTCGGACACTAATACCAGTCCCATCTCATCAGCTCTGTCTACTGTGTAGAGAGAGAGCATTTGGGAAGGCCAACCCCCTTAGTTTCTTAACCTTGAATTATCTTCTGTTTCCTCCCTCACCACTTAACAAAAAAAATTACACTTTATTCAGCTGCTCTTACTGTAACTGTGCTCTACCTACCTTATTACCTTATTTTGCTTTGCTGTGTGTTCTTAAGTGTTCAAGTGCACTTATTTCTGCTGTATTTATTACTGCTTGTTAGTAGCCTGATTAAATTTATCTGCTGTTCTAAGCATCTTAGTTTTGGTTTTAGCAATTATGCTTCAAGCCAGTTATTTTACATTTAAGAAGGTTTTTGTGGTCTACACTCTTGTGGACAAACCCTTATCAAAACCCTCTCTCCATAAGTCCACCCAAGTATTCAGAACAGTATGTCTGGAAAATTCCCATCGGTTTCTCCTGCCAGCCTGGTCAACATTGGCACACTGAGACAGTGTAGCAACTGCCTCATGTTCACTGACAGCCCTCTTCTCCTAGCACATAATTATTCTACTTGCGAGAAATGCATCTACATCAGTAACCTGGAATCCAAGCTTTCGCACCACAGTCAATACTCCTGATAAAGAGGAGATTGCCAGTACAAACACCACACCACCCACATCACCTAGCCAAGCCCATGACACACCCACCTATGCAGAGGTCCTCAATAAAACCTTACCTAAACAGCAGAGACCTCCAAAACCCACTCACAAACATTCCAAACATTCCACACACAGCACCAAATACACCACACACAGCAGAGAACACAGTGGTGTCTCAGAAACACAGCCCATAAGGCTTAACAGTAAACCAATGCAGCCCATAAGGCATAACAATAAACCAAACATACTAGTCATTGGTGACTCAGTTGTGAGACACACCGATGTCCCCCTCACCAGGCTCGACAAGGAGAAGGTCATAGTCAGTTGTCTGTCAGGTGCCAGAATCTGCCACATCACGCATGCACTTAAGTCTCTCCACAACAGCTACTAGTATGACTCTGTCATTGTCCATGTTGGTGTGAATAACTTAAGATGTACCTCCCTGGACTTTATGAAAAGAGCCATGATTGAGCTCTCAGAGTATGTATCCAAGGCAGGTATGACCCTAGCCCTAAGCAGCACCCTACCTTCACCAAGAATGATACCACAATAGCAGCAAAAAATAATTGACTTCAACAATTGGCTTAGTTTCTGGTGTCTTTCCAAGGGGATCCAGTATCTGTCTGCCTGGGGTGACATGGTTGATAGGCCTTGATGATTTGCCAGAGATGGCCTCCACCTGTCAACCCTGGGATTCCAGATCCTGGCCAAGGCTCTTGCCTCCCCCATTGTGCCCTTTTTAGGCAATGTTCCAAAGACAAATCTTCCAACATAAAAGATCTGTCAAAAAACAAATTGAATGTCATGCTTCTTAATGATAGGAGCCTTAATCTGAAAATGCACTCACTGGAGGCTCTCCTCTCACTGGAAGATGCCGATGTCAGTGCAGTCACGGAAACTTGGTTCAAGGCTGCAGACAGCATCCCTGCCTTACCAGGCTATACTTCATTCCGCACATTCTGACCCCAAAATGAAGTCGGGAAGACTAAGCTAAAAAACTTCCAATGCCCTGGACCAGCTCATTCTGACCCCCACTAGAGGAAGCAACATTCTCTACCTGGTTATCACCAACATGGGAGACTGTTGCACCACACCTATAGTAAATTCCTCCCTGGTTAAATCTGGCCACAAACTGATCACCATGGAAATCTCCATCTCACCTACACCCCCCGCTAAGGTGACCACCCTGAAAAACTTCTCTAAAGCCGACTTTGGGCTCCTAAAAACAGAGGTGGCTAACTTCTCGGCACCCATGCCAATGGAAAATAGCTGGGTGACTGCTGAAGCTTACACCAATGCACTGTACAAGCGTATACACAAATGCATGGACCTTGCCATACCACATAGAACTAAGATGCTCTCCTTCAAAAAAAGGAAGCCAATCTGGTGGTCGCCAGCCATCAATAAACTCTACAACTGAAGGAAGAAACTGTTGCAGAAAAAAATGAAGTCACAAGACTGGAAAACCTCCCTTATCAGTCTCAACAAAAAGCTGAGATCCTTTATCAAATCCTCTAAAACCAGCTATGAAGGCAGAATTGCGGCTGACACCAAAAACAACCACAAAACCTTCTATAGCTATATGAAAAACCTCAAAGGCAATGCCCAGATTTGCTCTGAGTTATTGCACAAGGGTGCCTCCTATACTGAGCCACCAGATATAGCCCAAATACTGGTCGACAGATTCAGTGCCAACTTTACCCCCCAAGGGCCCTTTCACAATACCAGAAGAAAGCCCGGTACCCACCATTTCTGTGACACAGTTAAAAGCTGCATTGTCCATAGCCAAGAATACAGCATCTATGGGACCTGATAATATCCCTGGCTGCGTCCTACATGAGCCACAGAATGAACTGGCACCACATCTATGTGCCTTGTTCAATCACAGCCTTACCTCAGGCTATGTTTTTAATGAATGGCGCACTGCTACAGTCATCCCGCTCCATAAAGGGGGAGCAACTATAGACCCTGGGAACTATCACCCCATTAGCCTGACAAGTCTAGCATGCAAAGCTATGGAGCGTATCATCCTGGACCTGGTTAACAAAGATATAGGCAATCTCCTAACTCTTGACCCCACACAGTTTGGCTTTGTCAAGGGGAGATCCTGCCTGCTGAACCTGTCTGACTTCTTCGAGGCAATCTCCAAGGCTGTGGATGAGGGTAAGGCAGTGCATACAGCCTACCTCGACCTGGCCAAGGCCTTTGGTACCATTCTCCACTCAGGTATCATTGATTAACTCACCAAACTAGGCATCAATCCTTACATCACTAGGTGGGTTGCAAATTGACTCACAGACAGGACCCACAGAGTGAAAGTTGTGGATTCCAAGTCAGACTGTCGACCAGTCATGAGTGGAGTCCCACAGGGCTCAGTCCTGGGCCCTCTCCTGTTTGGCATCTACTTCTCAGAAGTCCAGGCCAACGCAGAAGGACTTTGGCTGACCAAGTTCACTGATGAATGCAAGCTAGGAGTCATTATCAACTCTCCAAGTGATGCAGACATCCTACAAAAGGGCCCCTCTGAGACCAATGACTGGTGTCAGAACCAGGGCCTGAAGCTTACCACCAAAAAATGCGTTATCATCCCCTTTGGAAAAAACTCAGTTCCCATGAATTACCATGTTGATGGGAGCCCACTGAACACTGAAGGGGCCATAAGAGACCTGGGCACCCAGGTCAACAGCCAGCTCACCTTCGACCACCACATTGCCACTGTGGTCAGAAAGTCTTTCTACGTGGTACATCTTATAACCAAAGGTTTCACATCCAAGAAGAAAGAGGTCATCATCCCTATCTACTCATCCCTCATTAGACCAGTCATTGAATATAATGCCCCATTTGGCATGTACTTGACCAGACACCTACAACAGCTGGAGAGGCCAAAAAAATACCTCACAAAAGGATCCTAGGCCTTAAACACATGTCCTACATGGACAGACTCAAGAAACTTCAGCTGTTCTCAGTCTCTTATCATCTACTTAGAGGTGATCTCTGCTTGACGTACAAAGCCATGTCTGACCCAGCCCTACTTGAAATGCTACATCTAAAGAAATCCCAATCCCCCCACGTAACACACTCCAGAGATCACAACCTCATTACTACAATTAACAGAATATGGTGGAGGGACAGGTTCATCTCCCAAAGACTGCCCATACTCTGGAATAAGCTTCCCATTCATGTCAAGCAGAGCACCTCACTGGCCCTCTTCAAGAGAAATCTTTTTTCTCACTAAATATTTTTTTATTATTTCAAATAAGATGTCTTAAACATTACATGAAATAAAGATAAATAACATATTTACAATTCTAAAACATTACTAACTTCAAACCATTATATAACTATTTACATTGGTGTCTATGCAAATAACATTGAAATTCTATATTATATAGAGTTAGAAACATAAGATGATATATCTTCTTCGATATTTTCAAGTATTTCCAGTACTTTCATCCAAGAGTAATAGTAAGAAGTAGATCTTTTAGTTCTGTTCTTCACTGTTAATATTTCCATGTGAGCAACTGTTGTTGTTAAAGTCTCAAATTCCTTGAACGTGGCGAAGCCTCATTTTTCCAGTGTATAGTTATGATTTTACGTGAAATTGCCAATAGTGACCATAGGATTTTAGTGTCTTTTTTGGTACACAGTTTGGAATAGGAGAGTTGAATAAAATTAAAGACTTTGTTAATTGAAAATTATCATTATAAACAGTCTGAAAAAATAATTAATGGATTTCCAGTACATATTGAGACATATACATTCATAAAAACATGCTGCCAATCTGCTTTTATCTTGATATGGCATCTCCAACATTGATCTTCAATAGAATACATTTTGGCTAACCTATGTGGTGTATAGAAACTTCTGTGTAGATATCTCCAAGTGAATAATTGCCAGTATTTTGATAATGTAGAAAATTTGGAAGATTTTACAATATTACTTTTTTCTTCTTCAACTGGAGGATGGTTGTTTATTAAAGTATAATAATCCCAGTATGATTTTTCATGATAGCTTTTTGTTTTAACAATTTTATAGATATTAGACAAATAACCTGTACCCTGATAAGGCTGTTTTGTGATAAGAATAAGGTATTCAATGAGTTTTGGAGCTTCATGTCTAACTGAAGGTTGCATTTGTTCTATTTTATTTATAAGAAAATGCCTTAGATTTTGTAAAACAGCCAATTGTCTTTATTTATATTATAATTATAAATTATCTGTTCCTTTGTTAGAATTTTCCCTTTCTCTATAAGTTGATGCCAAAAGAGTAATGTTTCTTCTTTAAGTATATTTATTTTAGATATTTGGAATGTATCTAGAATATTTGGTGTAAAAGCTATAGGGAAAATAAGAAAAATCCAAGAATTAATATTTGGTATTTTGTTTATATATGTTCTGAACACTGAAAGTGTAGAACTTACATAGTTTGATGGAAATTTATTAATATTATTCCTTTTCCCTAAAAAATAATCTTTTAACATCCATGTAAGGGGTGATGGTATTACTATTAAGTTGTCTTGTATGTGATTATAATTGATTTCTATGTAAATCTGCTCATGGGCTTGTTTCCATATAGGTGTGTATGAATTATTTAACCATAGTGTTATGTTTTTAATAACAGATGAGGTAATATATAAATCAATATCCGGTAAATTAATTCCACCATCTTCCCAATCTGGCAAATGTTTATTTAAGGCTATACGGGGTTTATTTGGAAACCATAGAAAATTTAAAATTAGTTTATTGTATCTTTGAATAATATATTTGGGAGGTGGCAATGAAAAATTTTTTATTAAGTATAATATTTTGGGAAATATGATTATTTTAATAAGATATAATCTGTCTGCTGTTGAAAAGATATATCTATTCCAGTAACCAATTGTTTGTTCTATTTTGTCTAGTATTTTATTATAGTTAAATATTAGAGAATCTGTTAATTCATTGAGTAGATTTATTCCCAGATATAATAATTTACTTTCTGTTACTATATATTTGGAAAATCTTTTGTTTATATTATTTTTTTTTACAATTACAGGGCATAATTTTAGTTTTGTTTTCATTAAATTTTAAGCCTGAAATATTTTGAAATTTATTCATGGAGTTAAATAGAGCATTCAAAGTCTCATTTGCATCTGAGAGAGTTAATAGTATGTCATCAGCAAAGAGTTGGATTTTAAGGTTTAACATTTTATTAATACAAATGCCCTTTATGTTATTGTTTGATCTGATTTGATTTGCAAAGGGTTCTATGAGTAATGCAAATAACAATGGTGATAAAGGGCAACCTTGTTTAGTTCCCTTTTTATTGTTATAGGGCCTGATCTATATGATCCCAGTTTAACATATGCAGTAGATTTTTCATATAGTATTTGGATAAGATTATTAAAATTAGAAGGAAAGTTATATTCTTTTAAAACTAGTGAAAGAAAGTTCCAATTAACTTGAATCAAAAGCTTTATTAATATCTAATGAGATTACATTTAAATTTAGGACTTTATGTTTGCTATAATCTATTAATGTTAGTATTCTTTTAATATTATCTGAAGTATTTCTTCCTTTAATAAAACCTGTTTGATCTTTGTGAATTAAGAAAGGAAGAAAGTGTTTGATCCTATCTGCGTATATAGCCATAAACATCTTGTAGTCTATACTGAGTAATGATATTGGCCTATATGAGGAACACTGTTTCTCATCTTTATCTGGTTTGATAATTGGGGATATCAATGAATATTTCCAAGAGGGTGGTATATTCAAATCTTTATTGGCTATATCATATACTTTTAATAATAAAGATATGGCTTGATTGGGTATTAATTTATACATTTCTGGTAGCATATTGTCTGGGCCAGGTGCTTTATTTGTCTTGAGCTTTTAATTTGTGATTTTAATTCTGTCATATTGATTGGTTTGTTTATAATGTCTATTTGTTCTTGTGTTAATTTAATATGAATATTGTTTTCTAAGTATTTTTTATATCCTTAGTAGGTGTATCTTGAGTATTTATGGAATTATCAATGTTAAATTGAGTCTGAATGCTTCTAAAATATCATTTAGTTCCGTAACTCTTTTGTTAGTATTGGGAATAAATATTTCTTTTATTTGCTTAGATTTAATTATTTTTTTGTTCTATTAGTTAAGTATCTCAGGTGTGCTGAATTAGTAGAGTATGAGTTTATTTTTATCTTTTCTAAGTTAATCATAATCTTATGGTGTAGCAATTCTGTATACTTCTTATTGATTTGTGTAAGTTCTTGAACTTGAGTAGCATTACCCTTTTGTATTTCCAGTTTCAATTTATCTGCTTTGTTTTGTAAGTCTAGCATATCTTTATTCCATAACTTCCTTTTATTTATGTACCAGGATAATATCTTCCCATATGTAACTGCTTTTAATGAATCCCAGACATATATTTCTGAAATATCTTCTGTGTAATTTATTTCTAGAAAGTTTTTGATTGTTTCTTCATAAAATTCTTTGAAATCTCTCAATTTTGTGATACAGGAAGGTATCCTAGTAATGGGATTTGAATAAAATGGTGTAAGCTCTATCTCAAAGACTATGGCATTATGATCAGATAAAGGACAATTTATGATTTTGACTTTGTCAATTTTTGTTATTAGGTCATTGGCAACATATATTCTATCAATTCTAGAGTTAGTTTTATATCTATGAGAATAAAATGTGAAGATTAGTGAGTCTGGTTCTGCAAATTCATTTATATCTTTTAAATACAATGTATCTATAAATTTTGATAGTGCTTTAGAGATGGGTTGTTTTCTTCTTTTGGATTTAGAATCTGTATCTTTTTCATTCATTATACAGTTGAAGTCTCCTGCCAATATCAGGCTACCCTTAGTTAAATTAATTATCTCTTCAAAATGCTGTTTAACTGTTTTAATCCTAGTCCTGGGATCCAATATAGATTTACTAACGTATAGATTCTCTTATTTAACTCTATTGAAACTAGACAAAACATACCTGATGTATCTTGATGAGTAGTAATTATTTTAGGTGTTATAGTTGAGTTGCAGTAGTATAGCTACTCCTCTTTTTTTGTTTTGTATTGAGAGTTTATTAGTACTGTGTAATTATTAATATTTAAGTTGTTTATATCTCTATCTAATAAGTGTGTCTCTTGTAAAAAGACTATTTGTGGTTTATGTAAGTTTATGTACTTGAATAGGCTTCTCCTTTTATTACTATTATTTAGACCATTAACATTTATGGATAAACATTTCATTTCCTAGTTTTGAGTTTGTTTTATGTGTGAGTTTATGTAAATATTGTTTATTCTTAGTTCCATCTTGGATACAGAATTCAAAAGTTTTTCTTGTATGATTTTTGCATGTTTCTGAGTGACACCAAAGTGATAGAATAAAAAAAAACAAAGAACTTCCAAACTTGTAATTCTTAACCTTAAAACCATTCCCTATTGCTATGAGGTAATATACCTCTTCGTTTGGTTAGTGAATCTAACCAAACAAACTTTCTACCCTCACAAATAATATTTGGATTAGTTTCTCTTATCCTCTTAGTTTTAAATAAAGATAATTGAATAATATATTAAGATAATCTAATCAGCTAAAATATATACATATATTCTTTACTCATCTTATTGTAATTCAATAATACTTACTTCTAAGCAGGTTTCAAAAGGTACAAATATTTAGATTAAGGTAGTATCATTTCAAAATAATTTAGGGTATTAATAAACATCATGTTAAAATCTATAACTGTATATTTCATACATCTGTTGAAAACTATTTACTGACATTACTGTATAATACAGTACCATTGTTGTGCAATTGTTTTAGACTACTCAAGTCGAAACCAGTGTTTAAATTAATATTTGCAAAGTCATATTGGAATAAAAACATGAATAGTTCTGAAACCACATCATATTTCATGTTTAACATAAACTGAAATGCGATACAATGTATAAGTATATTAATATTTCTTTAGTAGACATTAAATATGTTCCTCTGATTGCATTTTTCAGCTTTTCAATGACAATTCCCATGGCTGGAGACAACAAGATCACAATTTAGACAGCTCCCTTATCCAAGAGACCACTCATAATGTTGTTACCTGATTGAGTGTCTTGTTGCCAACACTTCCATCAACCCTCAGAGGGACCCTGCACAATGAAAACTGACACAGTACAGAGGTAAAACTGCAGCGCACTTGACCACACCCTCAAAGCAAACATCTATGTATATCACACATCAACTCCCACAGCTTAGACTGACACCCAACCAGTGAGTCTATCTGCTGACAACAAGTGCTGGAGATACAATCCTGACCTACTCAACACCAGTAATTCAATCCTATGACTGAACAAAAGTATACTGGAGAACACATCAAAACAATGGAAGCTGCCAAGATTCAAACCACCATGTACGAAAATATTACAGGCCAAAATTCCCAACCCATTTTGCAGCAAAGAGAAAAACGTATTCAAACCATGGGGTAACACCTTTACCACGTCAAAAAGGTGTCCAAGAAGCTTGTTTTTCCTCCAAAATCGGAGGACAGCCACGATGATCCATGCACTGCAAGAGTACCATTTTATCCTGGCAATTGCTTCACGACTGTATATAGAAACATTTAATCCAAATCATTAACTGGCACCACAACAATATTTCTCAGAAAAGCTGTTTTACAGCCAATGACCAGACAGAACGCATCATTGAGAGGATACATTTATCAAATGTCAAGTGCCCCAGCCATAATACAAGTGTCTCCTCAAATCAATCCCCAACGAATCTACTGCCCACCAAACTTGCAGACCAATACTGGCATCCTTTCATGCAGTCACATTGAAACACAAAAATACAGGTCCGCTGATCAGGAACAACCAGGCTCTCAACTGCCAGACAACACACCCGTCTGCATAAAGGTCCAAGAATCATAGTTGCATTGTCAAGCATCCTTGTCCACACTAACAGTAACATGATATACTCGCATACACTAGTATTGTGTCATTCTTGATAATGTAAAAAGCCAGACAATATTATAAGAAGGGTGAAGCCACAGCCAGGCAACATAACAAGAAGAGCACAGCCGCAGTCACCATTCAGATGAGCAAACGGGAACAGCATGAGCCATCTAAGGATGGATAGCCCGTTGAGTACCTGCCACAATGCATGCCCATAATGCATGGCAACCCAGTAACAAATTAGGGTGTGGGCTAAGCCTCTCCCCCTTCCACTCAAATCAGATCCAACACAATATGTGTGTAGAACACAGATGCTTCGACAAAGCCCAAAGCCACATGGGATATAAACATTGTATAATTGACACACCGGGTCAAATCCGCTGTTGTTATGTTACTCATTATAGTTGCCTATACAATCATTGCTTCCACTTTCTCCATCTAGTATACCATACCGCCATCTAAATGTTTGATTTGCCAAATGCACATCCAACCTTCTTGTTGCATCCCACCTGCCCACCCGAGGGCATACCTTGGCAGCAGGGCATCAGTAGTATTCTGCAGGAGCACCAGCGTGGGAAATGGCAACCCTCCCCAAAACAAACCTGTCAGTTGCTTGACATTTACTAGTTTCTTTAGAGAATTTGTAAAACAGCAGTGATTTTATTTGCTGATGATTAATTTCTGCTTTTAAACTCTGCTGTATAAAACATAGTAAGGGATAGCTAAAATGTCTGGAAATCTAAACTGATAGAAAGACAAGCAGATATATGTCCTTATCTATCAAGGTGCTAGAAGACATCAGTAGCCATAAACTGAAAGTGCTTCAAAAATAAATATCTGTGTATATTTATATGAACCTTTTATATTATTTATGTTTCCTTAGAAGGAATTTAGGTTTCTGTATCTTTAAATGTGAACCTAGCTTATTTTCTGACTAGACGTCAATTAGAAAGAGTCAGGGGATGGCGTACACAAGTAAATGCGACAAGCAATAAGTAACTCAAGTTTCTAGTGATGTTTGTGGCTGTTAAATTGTCTCGAGAACCAAGCAGGAAAAGGTATGTGTTTTTTCTTTTTTCTTTTCCCTCCTCTTATTTGGTGACAAACTCATGTAGTGTGCACGCAAGCACTCTAGTTTACGGAGTAGTGTTCACAACTGTCAAACTTTGCATTTTAAACATGCTATGCCTTATTTCTCTACAAAAGAAAAGACAACAGGATATCTAAGCTAGTCACAAGCATCTTTCAACTCCGGATGTCTGGAGCCACAACACACATGACTTATAGCCTCAAAATATCACTTAAAACATATTTTTCACTGGACTATATCAGTATGTGCATATGGGTCAAAGGCAGAACATCTTTTAAGATTATTTAAAGTAGTCTTATGATACATCCTAACTGAAATACTTCATTTCAAAAGCAACACATTTCTGCCCAGCATTAGCGTTTATCCAAACAGGGACACTTTTAACTTATAAAAGTAATACTATCAGGGATGTAACTAATAATAAGTTATATAGCAGCCATTACTATACCTATTAAGCAATATAACCATATACTGATTAAAGTATTATAAGTTAATGAAGATTTTATAAAAGAAGAGAACAAATAAAAACAACAAAACACAAAGAGAAAATAAATAAATAAATAAATAAATAAACTATTTGGGAACATTATTATGCATTGATTACTCTGATTAAGAATATGAAAATAATAGATGGATAATAATGAAAAATAGAGTAATGTTTAAATTATGCTTAGTATATTGATGTGATTTGAGATAAATGTATTTACATTTATGCTAATTTTGACATTTAAAATATAATTGAAAACAGTACCTGTTTTGGTGTAACTTGAAGACAGTAAGAACTTTTCTTTTGTTGTTAGCATTATTATTTAGATTTTACAGAATATAACATATGTAAGATTATTTGTCCTTTAGTTTTTTTCTTTTGCTCAACAGTTTTCCAATTATTTACTTCAGCATTTCTCTTGATTGTACTTATTGTCCAGTCCATAGATTCTTCATGTGTTAGGATGTTGTTGTTGGTAAGGTATTTTATTGCTGAATCTACTGTTTCAAAGATTTTTATTCCATTTGGTAGAAAAACTTTCAGTCTTGCTGGAAATAAAAGATGGACTTTCAGTTGCTTTTTCTTCAAGGTTTTTTTTATTGGTAGAAATTCTTTTCTTTTTGAAACCACCTTTGTAGAATAATCATTGTCAAATCTTATTAATGAATTATTGTATTTGATGGGAGAATTTGCCCAAGCATTTCTTAATACAAGATCTTTATCTTGTGTAGAAAAAAGTCTCACAATTATAGATCTCGGCTTGTTCTTACCCGGAGAAGAAGCATTTCCAGAAGCTGCTAGTGATCTATGCGCCCGTTCTATACCATATGAAAGAGCTTCAGGTATTTTTGTTACATCTGGTATCCAGGTGGTAAGAAAGTTTATCATATTGTCCCCTTCAGATTTTTCTGGTAGACCATATATTCTAATATTATTTCTTCTTGTTCGGTTTTCCATATCATCAAGCTTTTCTAGTAAACATGTATTCTGTTGAAGTAAGAATTCAGTTTGTTGTTCTTCTATTTGGACTCTAGTGTCAATGTCACTTAATGACTGTTCAATAAGTGATATCTGTCCTTTCTGCTGTATAAACATTTCTTGAAGCTGTTCCAGTTGTTGTGAGCACTTTTCTTTAAAAGTATCTATTTTATTGTCCATCTTGTCGATTTTTATTTTAAGTTCCTGTATATTTGTAATGAGAGACTGCAGGTCTTTTTTGAGAGAAGAGTCTTGTGCTGTATTCCTTAGATGACTCATGCTGTAGAGCTGATATTGGTGCTGATTTTCCAGTAATTAATTTGACAGGAATTATTCAAGTTCTGACAATAAAATTTTTCTTATAGATGCTCAGAGTTATTAGAAATAAGTTAGTAATAAAAATTTCTTCAAATTAAATATTATTTTGTAAAATTCCTGTCAGGAATTGTATTGAGGTAAGAGAGCTGAAATGAAGTGCAGCTATCAGTTCAGCATCCTAGCCACGCCTTCAAGAGAAATCTTGATGTGTGGATAGGTAACAGAAAGTTCACTCCTGGGATCATGCCGTTTGCCCTATTGGATAGGGGCACTGTGAACCAACATTTGGTGGCATGGTGCCTGGGCAATTCCTTTGGGCTAGGCTTGTAAAGGCTCCAGGGCCATTAGCCTAGTACACACATATGAACCTATGCACCTATGGAGTCACTGTCTTCATTAAGGACAGGCACACCTCCAGACTCTTTTGCCAGTATTACACACTGGAATTTCTCCAGGTGTAACAGACAGTTGGCAAGACACCCATCCAAGTTATAGCCATCTCCCTCCATGACTCAGGACACCCACTCCTCCTACCTGGACCTACTTGACTCCATCAAGGTACCCCCTAACACCCTGATCCTTGGTGACTTCAACTACTCCACCATAGACAGGGTAAACTATTCCTGCACTAATACACTCATCCAGTGATTCCTTGACGTCATCACTTCTAACACAATAGACCAGCTCGGCTCATTCCCCATAAGGGGAGATAACATTCTGGACCTGGTTCTCACCAACATGGGTGACTGCTGCACCATTCCCATAGTATGTTCTTCTCTGGTGAGATCAGATCATTGGTCTGTCTCATTCGAAGTTTCTATCCCACCCAACCCCTCCCCACAGCTGTAACCAAGATAAAAAAAAAACTTCTCAAAAGATGACTACAACTTCCTAAGGGAGGGTATCAGTTGCTTCACACCACTGCCCCCCTCAGAGCATGCAGTCAACTATGCTGAATGGTATATCAATGCAGTATACAAGCAAGTGTACAACTGCATGGACTCAGCATACTGAACAGAACTAAAACCTCCTCCTCGAGGAAACACAGACCTGTCTGGTGGACATCCTCTATCAACAGGCTTTAAAACAAAAGGAAGAAATTGTTGTCCAAGGGTAAAAATGAAAATCATTCCAAACTGGAAAAACTCCCTGCTCAGCCTCAACAAGCAAATTAGATTACTAGTGAAAAACTCCAAAGCCAATTATGAATTGAAACCTGCCTCTGAAACAAAGGGAAACCACAAAGCTGTCTTCAATTATGTCAGAAACCTCCATGGCAAAGGCCAGGTTTGTTCCAAATTAGTACTTAACCGTACCACTTACACTGATCCTGTTGACTTAGCCAACCTGCTAACAGATAGGTTCAGTGCAAACTTCACCCCCCCCCATCCCCCTCAAAGGCCCATTTGACATCCCTGATACTTATCCCACACCTCACATCTCCATAGATCAAGTGTAAAAGGCCCTATCTAAGGCAAAGAGCACAGCTTCCATGGGACCTGATAGTATCCCAGGCTGTATTCTGCATTATCTCCAGCAAGATCTAGCATCACCACTGAGCACCCTACTGAACCACAGCCTAAGTACAGGTTTCATTCCAGCAGAGTGGAGAACTGCCATTGTCATCTCCTTGCACAAAGGTGGTGCCACTACTGACCTGGGAAACTCTCACCGCATTAGGTTGACAAGTCTGATCTGTAAATCATGGAGTGTATTATTATGAATCTCATAAACAAGGACATAGGCAATCTCCAAGCACTTGACCCCACCCAGTTCAGATTTGTCAAGGGCAGATCTTGCCTGTTGAACCTAGATGACTTCTTCGACACTATCACCAAGGCCCTGGATGAACAAAAGTCAGTACATACAGCTTACCTTGACTTGGCCAGGGCCTCTGACACAATTTCCCCACTGAGGCATCATCAAAAAGCTAACACAATTTGGCGTAAATCCCTATCTTATCAGATGGCTGGCCAACTGGCACACCAGTAGGACCCACAAGGTTAAAATAGATGTCTCCACCTCCAACAGCAGATCTGTCACTAGTTTTGTTCCCCGGGGATCTGTCCTGGGGCCCGTACTGTTTGTCTTTGCTTGGACCTCTAGATGCCAAAAGGTCTGTGGCTGACCAAGTTTGCAGATGCTGAGTGCTGTCACTGACTCCTCAAATGATGTTAACATACTGCAAGAGGGTTTCACAGCACCAGTTGACTGGTGCCAAAGTCATGGCCTTAAGTTAAACACAAAAAATGTATTATCATACCATTCAGCAAAGATATGGCCCCTACTGATTACTACATCAATGGCAGCCCCCTAAGCACACAACCTGTGGTGAGAGACCCGGGTGCTCAGGTTGACAACAATTTCACATTCAACCATCGTGTAGCAGCAGTTGGTCAGAAAAGTCTTTTACTTTGTTCATATCATAAGTAAAGGGATTGCATCTAGAAAATAGGAGGTTATTACCTCTCTGTGCTCCTATAATTGAGTATAATGCCCTGTTTGGTATGTACCTCTCCAAACACCTGCATCAACTGGAAAGGCCACAGAAATATCTCACAAAGAGAATCCATGGCCTCCAACACCTGTCCTATGCGGACAGGCTTAAATCACTATCACTCTACTCGGTATCCTACAGATTGCTCAGAGGTGATTTGTGTTTCACCTACAATGCAATATCAGACCCTGCCCAACTAGAGATGCTCCATATACGTAAATCATACTCCTCATGCATTACCCACTTGAAAGGACTAAATCTAATATGCGACATCAACAAAACCTGCTGGAGAGACAGGTTTGTCTCCCAGAAGTTGCCCTGTCTCTGCAATAGACTTCCCATACATGTCAAACAGACTATCTCACTGACCCTCTCCAAGTGCAACCTTGATGAGAGATTGGGAAACCACAAATTTGTCCCAGGGGTTCCACCTGTGTTCCTCATTGACAAGGGTGACAGGTGCTGACTGAGATATCTTTTTTGGGAATAAACTCTTGGCTAGGCTTGTAAGTGTCCCAAGGCCATTAGCCTAATAACCTCCTATGATCCTATTAGCCTATGATCCTATAGTATTGTTCAGCTTCCACCAATGTGGGATCTTACAACACCAGATTCTTTCATTACTACATTATAGTAATGACCTCCTTTTGGCATACCCAATAAATGAATAATTTTTGTAAATCATCTTAGCCATGAGAATAGATCATATTACAACTGGGAATAAAAGCTTAATAAGGTATAACATACCCGACTAAGGAGTTTACATACTGTATCCTACTAAGCTTGCATGTTACACTGCCCTTTTTCTCAGCTAAGCACAAGAATCCATTGCACATAGTGGTGTGCTATGAACTGCAGTCTGCCATTCAAGAATGTTGTTAGGTTTGTCATACACCACCAGTGAGTATCTCAGTAGTAGAAGGCAGTATACTAAAGAGAGTGTGCAAGATGCATCAGTGCATCCGTGCGCTGTTACTAAATACTAGGGTCTGACAGCATGATACACATTTTTATGAAGTCTTTCATGATGCTATTTCAAGTGCTTTGCACTGTCTACAGTAAAGCCTTCAATAAAGTAATATTAAATATTAATTGTGGGCCAAGTGAATTCTTGTATTAATGAGGCACTGAAGTAGTACACATAACCTATTATACAGTGAACCCCCCGAGTATTCCTAAGTAAGCTTTCCTCCAAAAGTGGTTGCCCATATGACTAGATGTGACGAGATGGCATAAAGTTCTATTCCTACACCAGGTACTTAGAATATTTTCCAGTACTGACACCACAGTGCAACTTGGGGGGGGGGGGGGGTTGCAGCACTTCTGAGTGTGCCATCTTTCGGATGAAATAGTAAACCAAGGTCCATCTTTCTCAGCAGGTGGTAGCTCAGGTGGGTATAAAAGATCCCATGGCACTTATTAAAAAAGAGTAGGTTCCTTAATACTATGCTCATTTTTACATTATTTACATTTTCACACAATTCTTTCACTTTTGGTTTCATATTAATAATATTTACACTGTTCATGTTGTCAGTATCACACTGTCATCACATTAACAATGTTCCCTTATTATTTATTTTAACTTTTTACCCTTCCTTATATGCCCCATTCTTTCTTCCATAACCTTTTCCTTTATTCAGCTTGCACATTTTCTTATTCTTTATTACACAATAATGTATTGTATCCTCTTTTCCACAGTACCCATATTGCTGCAAATAATATTTTGTCTCATTTGTCAATATCACATTTGCTTCCTCTCATTCTTTCTGTAAAATATCATATCAATATTTTTATTTCTGAATCCTTGCCATTTATGCTTATTTTTAAACTTTCTAAAAAATGTCATTCTTTTTATATTCCAAACTATTGTGTTGTTTTTTTCTTATCGCATTCACGACATTTCTTTTCATCTATTACTTTATATTTTACATTACCTTTTACTATTAATCTATCCAGCAAAATTCTCCATAGAAAATTCCCTGGATCAAAAAACATCTGAAACCTTTTCTTTCTAGTATTCTTTACCTCTTCCTTTAATTCTTCCCATGGATACACCAAGTAGTATTTTCCCATGACCATATCATGCCTTTCTATTTCCATCAATGTCATTAATTTATAACTTCCATAACGTAACTTTATTTTCATATTATTCCGTTCATTCTTCGCATAACATTTTCCTTTCATTTTTGTTTCTCTCTCCCTCTTTTATATTCCTCATTACTCAAAACAGATGCATAGATGCTAAATATACTATAAAGCTTTTACAATTAAACCTCCTTTTTGTTTATTCTGTATCACCCCTATTTTAACAAGGTTCAATAATGACACAAATAAAACTGAAAAATACCTCTAACAGTTATTTTTCCATCTTAGCTGGAAACATACACAGCCCCAACATATTCTAGTTTTCTCACTATGTACGTATTTAACATATATAGCTTTTGTAAGTGATAAACAAACATTTCTACCAAACAAGTAACTTTTTAATTTCTTCCAATATTTCCATTTGCCTGTTCACCTTCATATCCTCCAAATTTCATCCCCAATGCACTTATTTATTTTTTGATATAGTATGTGTTTTTCATTTTCTTAATTTCACCAAGCCCCTTAGTCTTTCATTTGTTTAGCTATAATTACGATTTTGTAACAATATTTCAATCCTTATGACAATCTCACTCATTTAAACCTTCTTTTAGCCACAGTAACCAAATTATCTACATATAACAAAGATACATATATTACAATTCCTTTCTTCATCTCCCACCTTCTTCTGTCATGCTGCAAATTTCCATTTGTATTATTGCATTCATCACCAATATAAAACGATGCATGCTCAATGGAAATTCTTGTTTAACTTCTTGATTAATTATTAATTTTCTTCCCATCCTTTTGCCATAATTTCCACACAGGATTTTTCATAGCACATTTTTATTATACTATTTGCTACTGTTCCCCCAATCCTGTGTGCCTCTAATATGTTTCACATTGGCCCATGGCTTACACTGTCAAATCCTTTTATAAACTGCTTTACTAATCTTACCGCTTTAGTTTCTTTCAAAATCATATCCACCACTTTCTTTACCACTACAAACCTGTTTCACCTCTTCTCCTTTTTCATCAAAAAACAATTCCCTATAACTTTGTCCAATATTTTCTCTATCCTTTTTTGTACCATTTTTATAAAAATATATAATCTGTATTTCCTAGTCTTGTTGGCCTCAGATTTTCATATCTTTATATCTTTTCTTTCAATTATATTCCATGTAAATTTAATCATCCTACTGCATATGCTTTCTTCTTTTATGCCTTTTCAAAAGAATCAGTCAGTATTTTAATAAACACCTTTTTTCACTTTCATCCATTCATTTATAATATGCATAACTTAGTCCATCTAGTCCTAATTCTAATTGCTCTTTTCCATTTCTTACAGTTTCTTCCATCTCTTCCATTTTCATTTCTTGGCATTTCCAGATATCATTTGCACATTCCATATTTCTCCTTCTCCTTTGTATATATTCTATTTACACATTTCTCAGCCACCTTCATCATTTCTTCCTATTTATATTTTATATCAATTTCTTCATCTAACATTGCATCCATCTTCTCTTCTCTTGTTTGAACTTATTTCCCTAAAAGTGTGAAACCCCCTCTTTTTCCCTTTTAAAAATAATTTTTGTCTATACATCATTGTTTTCATGTTCGATCCATTTTTCATGCAATTCTTTGTTCCGTTTGTTTATTCTATTATTATCTTTTTCTACATCTTTATCATACCTTCTTAAGAAGCTTCAGCTTAACTCTTTTCATTCTGCTCTAATCTTCTAAAAAATATGTGCACTTTTCCTTCTACACCACCTAGCAATATGTCCAATTTTCATACAGCACTGTCATCACCTCATGTTCTTTCCATAAATTTTATGTTCTTCCTTCATTTTGTCCTTTTTTGTTACCTCACTGGTTAAACTTTTTATTTATTTTCATTCCTTTATCATCTCAATGTCATCCCCTATTATGGCCCATACTGCTCTATAATCTGAAATTTTGGCCATTTCCATCCTGTCCCTTCCTTAATTTATTTTAATGTATCACATAATCTATTTCAGATTTAAAATCTCCTGTTCTGTATGTCCAGTCACTATTTTCAACCATTACCCTTTTTCATCACGTTAATATCTTATGTTATGTTCCCTCTTTCCTTTCTTAAGTTGCAGTGAAAGTTTCCCACCATAATTATTGACATATTTACTATTACATACATGTTAATTTCTTCAAACATGATTCTCCTTTCAGACATATTGGTATATACAGATATCACTATTAACCTGATACATCTGCTCCTTCTTCTCATAATCACATATTACCACCCTTCCAGGAACTACCACTATCAAATCCAATATTTTAACTCCTCACTTCTTATCAGAATTTCTGTCACTAACCATGTTTCATTTCCTATTGACTGTGTAACATGGTATTAGAAACCCATAAAATCTTCAACTCTTCCTCTTCCCCTGCATACACTTCTGTGTCTGCAGACCATCGTCTCAACATTTACCCCTTCATTTCCAGTGTTTTCTACATTCGTTTATTCACTTATTTCCCCATAATATTTTCTTCTTCACAAATATCTTCCATAACATTTAAAATTAATTGTACCTCTTCTCTACTATCTCCTTCTTCATTTTCCCCTTTCTTATTCTAGTTTCTGGTAGTATGTCCTCTGTCCCCTACACCATTGACATCTTCTTTTGCTACAGTCTTAACACCAATTGTACTCGTTCTTCACACACATAAAAAAGCTGTTGGCTGTCCCCAGTGCTTAGCAGTGTTTTTCCCCCCATTTACCATTATTATGTTTGGTACATGCTGCATTTTTCCTTCACTCATACTTTGCATCCTCCTGTCAAAACTTTTCTTTCACCACACAGTTTCTTAACATCATGTACTTTACTATAAACAGATAAAACATGTTCCTCTCCATCTAATGCTCTGAACTGTATATTTAATTTTCTTTTCAATTGCATGCTTAAATTCTGAAACAGAAGGTCTTTCTGGATTTCTCTACTTCATTCACAAACCATTCTGCTAACAAATATGTTTTAAATGTCACTTCACAAAAGTTTTGATTACCTAAATGAATTAATGCTCTTATGACTTTTAAATCAGAACCCAGTGGCAAAATAATATTGTTCATAGTGTCATGCTTGTTAATAGCTTCATTGTTATTTTTTTTTGTTCTGATTCTTACCTCTGGCTCTGCACATTCAGTCTCCCAGTGTTACTTTGCAGGCCTGCACTTCCTCTTCCTACATACTTCTGTCTGTGTGACTCATAATTTTTTAGTAAACCTTAGTAGTTCTCCTTTCTGTGTCTTTAGTAGTCCTTCTCCACTAGCCAAATATACACCGAGATTTACTCCATCAATTCCAGCATTTGTTTCCTTCTCTCCCAGCTTATCACCAGCGTTTTCAGAGATTTTCTGTTCCTGAAGCTTTTATTCTATCATCATATTCCAATCAGCCTCATCTCCATCCTCTGGTTCTTCTTTGTGGATTAAATCCAATAAGACATACATCTCAAATCCTTCACCATCAGAATGGTTACAATTGTATTTGACATCTTTGCATCAGGCTGTACAGGCCATGTAGCATTCCTAGCTCCATGACTGATATCCTCTGCAGTGTTGGAAGTGTCTGATCCCAGTAACATCCCACTGATACAACAAAGCAGCTCAGACTAAAAAGAGTAAGATTAATTCCCCAGTGCCCTCTCCAAATTTCCCATAGTCCATATGAATCTCCAACTCAGGTCTCCTCTGAAAAGGGGACACTGTCCTAATAGGATTAATCTGAACAACAAAGAGTAAATAAACAAATAAATAAATAAATTCTTTGTCTAGGAATAATAATCTCTGCCCTCAAAGAGAGAAAGTGCTCTCTTATGACCCCCTCTTTACACCTTCCACTTCAGCAAGGGGTGTCAGGGACTTGGGCACTTGCAAGATTCACAGTGGTTTTGGTTTATGTATACATTAAAAAAACAGTTATGAAGCCTCCACTCAGCAGAAACTGTATCCATAAATCTGACAAAAGTCCTTCTCAGCTGCTCTGTCTGACATTCTTTTATCCTGTCTTCTAAAAATGATACCTTTTTTACTGAAGATAACACTAGCTGATACAGAGAAGAAGTGAAAACAGTATAAGAGAGAAAGGGAGGAAAGAAGGGAAGACAGAAGATGAATTCCCTATTCTGTACTTAAGCCTAGCAGGATTATCCATGAGTCTTTTTTTTTTTTTTTTGAGGGAAGATGAACTTCTGAGATCCATCAATATTTGCCTCAGCTTTCCCTGCCACAAAAATGTACCATTCCTCTCCCAAATGGCTTATTCCAAAAGAGTTCCAAAGAGCCATATGATAGTGGTATCCTTTAAAGGAAAACCCCACCTTCTACAGTTTAACTCAACTCTTAGGTTGCTTTCTTCCCTACAATATGATTCCAGTACTGTGTGGGTACTTGAAACCTGCCTGTACTTTACAATATAAAATTTTCTTTTTCTCACTTTGGTATCAATGGAAGGGAAAGACGACCCACTTGCATGACATGCCACAAAGAGAAATCAGGAGCTCAGGCTACTGTAAACAAGACAGAGATGTGTGAAACTATTTTCCGCTGTCTTTATTGCAGACAGGAAGAGAACTTACACTGATTTACAGTTGCTTCCAATGTAGCCATGCCTTTCATAGCAAAACAGAGCAATTAGATCAGTCAATGGTTCGAATGCAGTTGTCACCTCTTTTGACAAATTTACATAAGCAGCATCACAGTATTGAAATGCTAAGCAAAGCTTTAAACTTTAAATGTTTGTTGTTTATACTGCTTTACATTTTAAGAAGACTTGAATGTAGTATCAAAGATGTATGTGACATTTACAGAAAAGTCAGAAAATATTTTGTCTTGTAATTCTTATAAAGTTATCAGCACATTTACTAAAGTGTAGGGGGAGGGGCTGTCAATTTATATTGGACTACAAAAATATATTTTGAAGAAAGGCCTGTAATTTAGCAACTGTTTTGGTTGCAGCTGTATAATTCCTTAGTATACTATAAAATAAACCCTGGGACACACAAATGAGAGTCATTCAGTTACAGACAATATGTAAGATGACAGTAACTGACACTAATTCCATTATATGTTAATGGAATGGGAATACACCACTACTTCCTTATGTCTAGCATGACTCATATAAAGCAGACTTGAAATGGATTATGGGAAAGAGAAAGGCTTGAAGAAAAATAAGATGACATTGATATTTCAAGCCCCATTGACATCCATTTTGCAGAAAACATTAAAATTATATAAGAAGTAGTCAAGAGTGATTTTTGAGATGTTAAAATAGCTTAGAAAACAGAGACAGGGTAAAAAAATAGATTTTTTTAGTTCTAAGACAGTTTTCCTTTAATGGAAAAAGGGAATTATCCTCCAACACCCACCCAGAGCTTTCATCTTCCCCTTCTACAGATGGTTAACCAAAAACAGTAGCTTCTTTTTCAGAAAGGAATATACTTGCAGAGGCAAGTTTTTTTGCTGAATACTATATAATATATATAAGGCTGCTCTTGAAGCTGATGATGTCTTCTGGGCATCAAACTCTAACCTCCACCCTTAAAACTGTAATAAGCAGCATGTTATGAACACATAGCTGCAAGAAACAAGTTAGAAACTATATTCTGCACAAAGAACATTTATTATCATTTTCCATACACAGCTCTTTTAACGTGGACATTGTCTAATATATCACATCACTTTGATAGATAAGTAATAGCTTCTCGGTGTCTATAAAATTGATTTTCTTTTTTACAGCATCAGATACCTTCATGTCTTTTTCTTGGGGAAGGACACATTGAATATGACCCTTTTTACCATATGTTAATGCTGAGGCTCTGCTTGTACAAGATCAGTTCTGATAGACATGAACTATCTATTACCTTTTGCTATGTTTAATAATCAGAGAAGTAACATCAAGATACCGAAAACCGTCTCTCCGCATGTCTTTTAAGGGGGTGGGATTACAGAAGGAATAAATACTAAGAAAACATTGCGTCAGGTCATGATAAGGTTGTTCATCAGACTGCCACTGAAAATGTTTAGCCATTAAATACTTTACTAGAACAATAATAATCTTCATAAGTCTTCATTCTCTGCAGTATCATCAGCCCTCTCATTTCTCTTCTCTTTGTTGCCGTTACTTCACCCCATATGAGAAGGGAATTCTCTCATTTCATCTTCCTATAATAGTTAAAATAAGTTTAGACATTATTGCAGCAAATTTATCATAATTCAGCAACACAGTAACTGCTCTCTGGCTTACATTATTACGGTCCTTTCACATATTAGGTATATTACCTTTCTCAAGCCTTTTAGGACCAAGTGAATTAGAACTACAGGTACCTGCGCTTCATTTTAAATGTCATTTTAAATCTTAATCACTTTCACTGCAATGAAAAATGATTCTTTGTTGTCTTAGTCTGAGGTTTTGACCCCAGGCTAATCAAGTATTTATTAAAGTACTGACAAATCACTTAAAATACAGGAAATAAGCACAGAGCATTGCAGGAGAACATCTGAAAATAGAGACTCACTCCATTGTTTTCTAGGACATTTTAACTGACTAGCATACCAGAAATATCACATACAGACATGTTCTTCCTAACACATTTCACAATATTAATAGTCCCTGCATAGATACTGTCAAATCCAGCATAAACTCCCACAGTCACAGATACACAATGCAGTAGGGAGTTTGGTAAAATGCTTTGGTCTTTATAGGTCGGCCTCACCAAACAGTCCAAACATTGGTAGTGCTCTAATTTCATCTTTTTACAGCTTGAGGCAGAAAAAGTAGGATAAGAGATAAAAAAAAAAATTAAAACACTGTGACATATGCTGCTGTTATAAAAGTACAGGCTTATTTTCTGTTCAACTTTTTTCACTGCACTTTAAAATAACTAGTTAACAGGTAGAAAAACAACATGAGTAAAACATTTGATAATCAGAATAATTTTCAACTCAGTTATACTTTGATTATATGCTCTTCAAGAACCCCAAATGGGAGCATGTCCTCCAACTCCATGGCCATCAGGGCTGAAAGAGATGTCCCTCCTAGCAGCCTACGTGATTAATGGCCTGGGGCTAGTGTCAAAAACAGTGACATAATTGATTGCATCCATTGCTTAAACGATGTGGGGCCAGTGTAATAGACAACACCCTGTGCTACTACTTCGTAGTAAGGATTTAGAGAGGCAGACATTCTGGAAAACTGTCTATACAGTTATATATACAAACAGCTGGTAATGTACTCAGGATGGCTACTGCTTGTACTCCTCACTTCTGTAATATCAATGAGGACATTTTTTATCTTTCCTATAAAATATAACTCTGTTTCTAATGGGAATCACCCTCGGTCACACCTGTAAAATGCCATCATCTCAGAGGGATTGTCTAGTCAACAAACATAGAAATAAACGCTATATTGAAAGCACAGGGCAAAACTACTAAACAAAAAAAAAAAAAAAACCACTAAAACTGTAAACAGAAATCCCTGTCTGGAGAACATAACCTCATCATTTCACAATTTTAAATATGTCTGAAAAGAACGTTCAGCAAACTCATTCTTTCAAACCAGTTCATAAACCAGACATGCAAACCACAGCATTTTGGACCCTGAGAGAACTTTGTAGTAATGGTCATACCTTTCAACCTCTTAGCTCAAGAAATCTGGACAAAGCTTAAAATAATGGAGGAAAATAACAGGATTTGTGTTAGCAAGCATTTTCTGAAGGAAATGAAGTCTGAAACTCAAACGTATGTAATTATTTAGTGACTTCAACCCCCAATGATTTGCCAGCAAACCACACATTTTATGAGGAACAGACCAAAAATAATTAGGCAAAAAATTCTAGACATTATGCAAAAATCTGGACAGTTGAGAAGTATCGTGATGATTCATGGGTCTATATCACCATATTGAATGGTAATAATGCCGGCCGCTCAAAAGAGCGAATATTCACAAGAACGAACTTGTGTTTTTGAGGTCGCGGTACAGTAAGGATTGGAATATTTGCATTTTCCTCACTGTAGTACGACCTCAGAGTTGGAATATATATTTAGCAGGGGGTGTGGGGGGCACAGCCCCCCACAATAGCAAGTTCGTTCTCGTGAATATTCGCTCTTTTGAGCATTCAGCATTATTACCTTTCGATATTGTACTACAGACCCATGATTCATAGATTAATAGACTGTTACTAGGCCTATGACCCAGGTGGCCTTTCTAAGCCTAGACAAGTTTTCTCGAAAGAATCTACATCAATCAATAAAGGGCATAGGTTCCAGGCCCAGTGTAAATTTCCTATTCCACATCCACTGATCTAATTTGTGCTTACACTGGGTACTAGACAAACTCAGCTTCACATGAATGAGAAGCCTGTTCCACAGGAGGTATATATCTGTCCCTGCAGCATGATCTGCTTAAGCCACTGAAAAAATATGGGTCCCTAGACCTTGTATTTCTGGTATTGTTTGACTTACAAATCTACAGGAGATTCATAAGTGTGGGGTTTGTGGTTGCCTTGTAAGCCAGGCATACATCACCCCCTCAGCAATCTAGAAGGAGACTGAGTAGACGGAACAAGCTTTAAGGTGCTCTGCGTAAGGCTGGTTTGTTACACCTTGTGTTCTCTTTAAAGGGAAGCTCTGAGGTTGCTCAAGTTGCTGCATATGACACTGGATGTAGCATAGCAATCCGTAAAATGTGTTATATCTTTATTTGTTCTGTAGTGTGGTGCCCATACAAAACAAAAACTAAAAACTTCTGAAAGACTAGGATTTCCACTAGATCCTTATACTGGCTTTACAAACTGGGTAATTTGTAGGATAACAACTACCAGAACACTTAAAAGAAATAGTAGTGAAGAAACATAACCATGTAAAAATCACAATATTGTTTGAGTATAACAAACCGTAACACTCCTGCAAGCCTCAAATTGTAACATTTTAGGAAGTGGGATTTAGAGCTTTCAGCCCAAAATGTCATTCCTGCAGGCCTGTTAGATGTACAATAGAGAACAAGATTCATTGCCTTCTTATTAGCAGATACTGAATCCTTAAAACAGATAGAGGGATAGGAAACAGACATTCTTTACTCCTTTCTGGCAGCTCTCAGTCAGTACTAGTTCAGGCACCAACTAAACTTAACTTCTTATGTCATCTTGTAAAGAAAGATGTTTTAAACTGACAAAGTCTGCAAGAACTTTACACTTTGATAATGTTCCTAGAAGAAGGCATAGCTTAAATATGAGATCTCAACTTGCTGTCTCAGTCAGACATTGCACATCTGAGCCAGGCATAGATCTCCCTGCTCCTGAATGTAGGAAAAACATTCAATAACAATACAATTACCAAATCTCTTAATGTCGAAGCAGGATCCACTGTGACTCTCTAGAGGCTGGGCGCGGGGGGGGGGGGGTCAAGCTCAGCTCTGTCTACATTTATTCACATTAAAGAGTTGAGTTTAGTCAAATAACGTGAACAATTTTGTAAGTTACTGAAGTAAATAACAGGATGTTTTCTCATTACGAATGAGAATGAAAATGGTTCCATCACAACCCCCTCAGGGCACTTCATACCTGATGCCTTCCTGAAAGAATCCACATCGCAATCTCAGAGCACCAAATATCCTGTCACCTCTCCTCCTGATCATGCTCCATATACTCCTCTTTTCTATAGATTCATAGGTAGGTACTAGGCTATCTGCCCAAAGGCATTTATAAGCCTAGCCGGAATGTGTTGGCTTTTGCCGCCCCCTTAGATTAGTTCCCCGTGCCTCTGTCCAGCAGAGCCACTGAAGTGATCCCCGGGGTAAACTTTCTGTTCCCCATCCACTCGACAAGGTTTCTCTTGAAGAGAGTTAGTGAGGCGCTCTGCCTAATGTAGATTGGAATCTTGTTCCAGAGCATGGGAAGCCTCTGGGACAGGAATCTATCCCTCCAGCACATCCTATTTATTGCTGTGGTGAGGTTTAGCTCCCTGGAGTGTGTGGCTTGAGGGGATATGGATTTCTTTAGGTGGAGCATGTCCATCAATTCTGGGTTGGACATGGCCTTGTATGTCAGGGAAGAGATCACTTCTGAGTAGGTGGTATGCAACCGAGTACAGCTGGAGTTTCTTCAGTCGAGCTGCATAGGGCATCTGCTTGAGGCCAGTAATCCTCTTGATGAGGTACTTCTGTGGTCTTTCCAGTTGTTGCAGGTGTCTTGTAAGGTACACCCCAAATGAGGCATTGTACTCTATGATGGGTCTGATGAGTGACGCGTAGAGGGGCCCAATGACCTCTTTCGATCTAGATGTAAACCCTTTTGTGATTAGGTGGGCCACATAGAAGGATTTTCTAACCACTTTGGCAATGTGATTATCAAAGGAGAGGTTACTATCTACTTGGGTCCCCAGATCCCTTATAATGTCTTCCATATTTAGGGGGCTACCGCCTATGTGGTAGTTTGTGGGTACTTTGTTTTTTCCAAAGGGGATGACTATGCACTTTTTGGCATTTAGCTTGAGGCCATGGTTTTGACACCATGTATCTGTCTCAGTGAGACCCTTTTGGAGGATGTCTGTGTCAGCCGGAGAGTCAATTATAGCCCCTAATTTGCAGTTGTCTGCGAACTTGATCAGCCATAGTCCTCCTGTGCTTGCCTGTACCTCTGAGAAGTATATGCTGAACAGGAGGGGTCCTAGGACTGAGCCCTGGGGAATGCCACTTGTAACCGGTTTAGAGTCAGACCTAGCTCCCACAACTCTTACCATGTGGATTCTGTCCGTGAGCCAGTTGGCAACCCATCTCGTGACATAGGGGTTTATGTTCAGGCTGGTGAGCTTGTCTATAATACTGGAGTGGGGAATGGTGTCAAAGGCCTATGCGAGGTCTGGGTAGGCTGTGTGGACCACCTTTCCCTCATCTATAGCCTTGGTAACTGTCTCAAAGAAGTCCATCAGGTTTAGGAGGCATGATCTGCCCTTAACAAAGTCGAATTGGGTAGGGTCCAGTGTTTGAAGGTTTCCAATTCTCTGTTAATGAGATCCATGATGATGCACTTCATAGCCTTGCAGACCAAGCTAGTCAGGCTTATAGGGCAATAGTTCCTGGGGTCCGTTGTGGCTCCACCTTTGTGGAGCGGAATAACCATTGCTGTGCCACTCTGTGGGCACGTAGCCTCTGGAGAGGCTGAGTTTAAACAGTGTGTTTAGGTGAGGGGTTAGTTCATCTTTGAGCTCATGTAGAACGCAGCCTGAGACACCATCTGGTCCCACTGATGCTGTGTTTTTG
Source organism: Protopterus annectens (assembly GCF_019279795.1). Lineage (NCBI taxonomy): Eukaryota > Metazoa > Chordata > Ceratodontiformes > Protopteridae > Protopterus > Protopterus annectens. Next base: position 761,198,145 of record NC_056731.1, on the reverse strand, counting down.
GCTTTGGAGAGGGCTGCTTTAACCTCAGTGTCTGTGATTTCAAGGGCACTACATTCTTCTGGTATAGTTATGGGCCCTTTTGGGGGTGAGAGGGGGGTGAAGTTTGCACTGAACCTGTTTGCCGGGATGTTGGCTATATCGGTCGGTTCAGTGTATTTTGTGCCATTCTGCACTAACTCCGAGCAGATCTGAGAATTGCCACTTAGATTCATGACATAGCTAAAGAATGCCTTGTGGTTATCTTTGGAGTCCATGGCAATTTTTCTTTCGAAGCTAGCCTTGGATGATTTTATGAGGGAACATAATTTCTTGCTGATACTGATCAGGGACGTCTTCCCTTCTTGGGATTTTACTCTTTTCTGTACTAGTTTCCTCCTTCTGTTGTATAGCTTGTTTATGGCAGGGGTCCACCAGGCTGGTTTCCTGTTCTTGGAGGAGTGAGTCTTGGTGTTGTTTGGGATAGCACAATCCATGCATTCTTGTAGGTGCCCATAGAGTGCATTAGTAAAGGATTTTCCAGCTTGAACAGCGTTATCCTTTAGCATGGGGACTTTGAAACTTCCCACCTCGGTCTTAAGTAATGTGAAGTTTGCTTTTTAAAAGTTTTTCAGGGTGGTTTCTTGACCGAGGGTGGTGGCGGAATGTGGATATCCAGAGTGATTAGTTTATGGTCAGATCTAACCAGCAAGGGGTTGACCTCCGGTGTGCAACACCGGTTGCCCATGTTGGTGATGACCAGGTCCAATATGTTGTCACCTCTGGTGGGGGTGTTGACCAGTAGATCCAGGGTGTTTGAGTTTATAAATTCTAGGAAATGTTGGGCAAGGGAGTTTGTACTTGAGTAGTTCTCCCAGTTAATGTTTGGGTAATTGAAATCACCCAATATCAGGGTGTTTGGTAGCACCTTTATGTTTCCTAGTGTTTCCAGGAATGCGGAGTGGAGGTCCTGGGACATGGTGGGTGATCTGTAGCAAGCTATAATTTGAATAGCAGTTTTGCCCGTTGTTAGTTGCACGCGGATGATCTCTGAAGCATCGTGCTGTGCCACTAACCTGGAGGTGTAGGTATCCTTAATGAATATGGATATTCCCCCACCTTTTGTATTTTGTTCTGGGTTTTGTGGCCAAAATGTATGGTATGAGTTGTAACCTGGTAGTGCTGGGGTGCCCTCTGGAGTCTTAAATCAGGTTTCTGTTACTGCACATATATCAATTTTCTCCATACTGAGGAGTGCCTCGAGTGCATGCATTTTGAGGTTTAGACTTCTGGCATTGAGTAGCATTACCCTCAGTTTTTTGTTACTTGTGCTATTTACGGCAGTGGGTTTGTCTTTTGAGCCTTGCCTAAAAAAGGCACTATGGGGGTGGCAAGAGCCTTGGCCAGTATTCGAAAGCCTAAGGGTGACAGGTGCAAGCCATCTCTAGCGAAGCAGCGTGGCTTGTCGAACATGTCATCCCAGGCTGACAGACACTGGATCCCCTTTGAATGACACCAGAAGCTTAGCCAATCGTGGAAATTGATCATTTTTTCTCTATACCGTGGTATCATTCTTGGTTAGGGCAGGATGCTACTCAGGGTCAGGGTCATACCGACCTGGGCTCTGTGATCAGGGAGCTCCTCCATGTCTCTTTTCATGTAGTCCAGGGAAGTACAGCTCAGGTCATTCACACCAACATGGACAATGACAGAGTCATATTTGTACTTGTTCTGGAGTGAGCTGAGTGCTTGTGTTATGTGTCAGATCCTGGCACCCGACAGGCAGCTAACATTAACCTTCTCCTTGTTCAGCCTAGTGAGTGGGACGTCAGTGTGCCTGACTACAAAGTCACCTATTACTAGTGTGTTGGGTATGTTATTTTGCCTTAAGGGCTGTGATTGTGTGGCACACTGGTTTTGTGAAGGATGTGTTTCATGGTTTGTGTTGAGGGGGGGGGGTGAGGTTGCTCGAATGTCTGCCCTGGAGGTCTCTGTTGCTTTTTCAGATTTTTATTTAGAGCCTCTGAGTATGTTTTCATGTATTTATGTGTGTTTTTTTGCCAGTGCAGGTTTCATAGGTCTATGTGAGACTGATGGTGTGATGCAAGTAATTCCCTTCTCCTCTTGACTGCCTGGCCCAGTCTTGGTTGAGAGAGCTTAGCCTCGAGTTTGGCTGTATAATTGCATCTCTCGTATGTATTAGTGTTTGGTGGAAGGTGGAGAGGATTGTCTGTGTACATGAGGCAATTGTAACATTGCCTCAGAATGCCCAGATTCACCAGTTGGACCGGAGAGTACACCTGAAACTGCACTTTGGACATGCCTGGATAGATACAGTGAACTGTTTTACTGATTGGCTGGTAAGGTCGAATAGAGAGCCTTGTCCTTCTCTACAGTATAGGGGGGTCTAGTGCTAAGGTTTATTAGTGCTTGCTATGAGTTTTGAGCAAGTGCCAGGATGAGTGCTTAAGTTGAACGTTTGTCTAGTTCCAAGGGAAAAATTGAAGTGTGGACTTTGTGGAGCCGGGAATAGTTATACCTTAGCTAACCGGCGCTGCCCGGCACCCAAAACTGCGCAAATGTGGGTTTTATAGCAGGGAAATGAAAGAGATAGAAATTAGCCCAAAATGGTCAATAAACTACTAATTTCTGGGCTGAAACCACTCCTCCTGGGACAGATAGGCTGCTCAAAGCTCCCTCTCTCACAGTGAACAGAGAAACTTCCTTCTATCCAAGTAAGGTATGGGCAAACACAGAAACTTGTAACACAGCCCTGAATTCAGCACTAACCTGAAAACTGGACTATACTAACTTAGAAAGGTGGGAAAACAAGTATTTTTTTTGTTTTTTTGTTTTTTTTTTCCAGAAAATAAAGCAGATACAATCAAAAAACACGTTAAATGCATAGAAATGGCTATCACACTTGAGTGTGTAGCCTACAACAGTTAAACAGGTAATTTAAACACAAAATCAAATTTGCTAAAGTGCAGGTAGTAATGTAAGTACAATATGTAGCTGAAACAAGCTTTTTAAATCAAAGAAACTCTAGAAAATTGGCGTTTTAGGTAGAATTATCTAAAGGCAGCAAGAAAATGCAGACAAATTATACTTAATCACTCCAAAGTCTCTCTTTTGTCTCTCTGCTGCTGTAGAACTCTGCAGGGCACCAGGCAGGAGCTTGCTGAGGTGTATGCTAGCACAAAAACCTTGCAAATATGGGTTTTATAGCAAGGAAATGAAAGAGATAGAAATTAGCCCAAAATGGCCAATAAACTACTAATTTCTGGGCTGAAACCACTCCTCCAGTGACAGATAGGCTGCTCAAAGCTCCCTCTCTCACAGTGAACAGAGAAACTTCCTTCTATCCAAGTAAGGTACGGGCAAACACAGAAACTTGTAACACAGCCCTGAATTCAGCACTAACCTGAAAACTTCTACTTCTCCAAAGTAAGATTAAAAGAAATTGAAATACTACTAGATCAAAGTCTCACTTATGCCTCACCAGGTGCTGATGTTCTCCTTCCATGGTTTATAATCTTATAGTTGCTCCTTTACTTCACAGCTAAACTTCAATCTGTACTATGACTTATTGCCTGGCATATGGAAACAGACCATCATTGCTCCCATCCCACAAAATACTCAAACCACACTCCATCAATGACTTCAAGTCAGTTTCAATTCTTCCTCAAATAGGTGAGCTACTGACAAAATTAGTATACCTGCGATTAGCCAATTACTTGAAAAATTCTTCATTACCAAGTCAATGAGAAGGTTTTAGTCAGGGAAAAGCATACTAAGTGTCTTATATACTCATACAGATAGCATTCTCATACACATGGACAAAGGCAATCTGACTGAGCATAGACCTAACCAAAACCTTTGTCCTGATAGATGATATGCTGCTGTTCAACTCTCCTACAGCTGTTAGTGATAGTGGGGATTTGTTCAACCGGTTCAATAGCTGTATTTCCTACAGAGCATCAGTAAATATCCCCTTACCTGCACTCTGTAAAGGAGCACCACAAGTCTCCATTTTACCATTACTTTTACTCTCATTCTTTATCAATATATTCCCTTTTGACTTGCCAGATGTGTTTTCTTTTGTGCTTGATGCTATGGAAGTCTGCAGATCAAGCCCTTCCAAAATTTAAAAATTAACTTGTGGCTGGCCTTAATCCAGTCTTAAGCTGGCTCCAATGAATGAATCTACTCCTCGACATACAAATATTAAGAACACTACAGACATGACATTTGACAACCAGCACAAATTGGTTTCTGTCTAAAACAAATGGCAGTTAATACATAGCAAAGCTGATTCCAATAAACTATCTAGTACATTCTGTTATCTATGTTTTTGGTTAGATTCTCAATTTGCTTTCCATACCAACTGCACACAACAAAGACAAAAAGTTTCTCTTCTGGGCCAGAAAAGTCCCTCTTGACTTTTCCCCAAGAAAGAAAAAAATGCAGCTGGTAAGGAAGTCTTACTTGTTGAATTATAGTATGCTTTCCTTTAATTTATTGCTTCTTAAAGAAAAATATTTCAGCAGTATAATCAATATCAAAACAGATCTTTAGATTAGGGAAAATCACTGCCTCACTTATTTTTAAAGCAAAATGGTTACCATCCACTGTTATTCAGTTTTGTATTATATAAGCTCCTAAACTTTGGCACATTGCTATTTGTTGCCAGCCGTCTCACAGTCAAAACTACAAATTACAGTCTTTGATTCTTCCACCCTGATACCACTTCATTATGGAGCCCCTACAACAAACTGTGCAAGACAGAACGCAACTTCTCAGTAACGGATCCTCAACTTCCTTCCACTCTCTAATCTCTGCACCCCCCCCCCTTTCCACTCTGAGATGATGAATCCCCTTAACTGTAAAGCCAAACACTCAAGTTTTTACGTAACCATTTCATGGGTATACTTTTCTACTCTTACCTTTTCCTCAGACCTTTTCCTTAAATGGAGTAGATACTCTGCCAGCATCTAACTGATACACATTTTATAAATAGTGTATACTAGTATAAATATTGTAGTAGACAATTTCATCAGTTCTAAATATTGTGGCCTTATTGCTATATCCAAAAATAATTTCTTTTTCACAATATTTGATTATTATTAGAATATTAAATTAGGAATAATTGGACAAATTTTGAAGACTTTTATGTCCACATCTGGAGTGGAGGAGAGTAGAAAAGTCCACACACTTGTGCCTCACAACCACTAAGGTTTCACCATAAACCCAACATATTAGTCATAGGAGACTCCATTGTGAGACACATAGATGTGCCTCTCACCAGGTTGGATAAGGAGAAAGTCACGGTTAGTTGTCTGTCAGATGCCAGAATACGCCATATCACACACTCACTCAAGTCTCTCAACAACAGGTACTATTATGACTCTGTCATAGTCCATGTTGGTGTGAATGACTTGAGACATACCTCTCTGGACCATATGAAGAGAGACATGATTGAGCTCGCTGATCATGTGCCCCAAGCAGCTATGTCCCTAGCCTTAAGCAGCATTCTGCCATCACCCAGAATGATGCCTCAGTACAAACAGAAAATGATTGACTTTAACAATTGACTTAGTTTCTGGTGTCATTCCAGGAGGATCCAGTACCTGACAGCCTGGGAAGATATGATTGACAGACCACAATATGTTGCCAGAGGTGGCATGCATCTGTCTCACCTGGGATTCATAGCTTCTGGCAAAGGTTCTTGCCTCCCCTACAGTGCCTTTTTTTAGGAAAAGTGCTGAGGTTAAAACTACCAACATAAAAATTTCAACAAAACACAAATTAAAGGTCATGCTGCTAAACACTAGGAATCTAAACATGAAATTGCACTCATTGCAAGCATTCCTAACCCTGGAAAATGCTCACATCTATACAGTCACAGAAACCTGGTTCAAAGCTGCGGAGAGCACCCTAGCCTTACCTGGTTACTCATTCTATCATACATTCAGACCCCAAACTGTGGGCATTAAAGCCAAAGGAGGTGGAGTTTCAATATACATTAAAGACATACAAACCTCCAGGCTGGTCAAACAGTATGAGTCACAGGAGACACTCCAGGTGCAGTTAACAATTGACAAGACCCCTATTCAAATCATAGCCAGCTACTGGCCCCCAAATCTGACTCAAGATGTCCAATCTGCCTATTTGGACCTGTTCGAATCTATCAAGATTCAACCCTTTACCTTGATCCTGGGTGACATTAACTTCCCAAACATATACTGGAAGAAGTACTCATGCCAGAACACAAATGCCCAGAGGTTCCTTGATTTTGTCAATGCAAATGGTTTGGAACAGCTTGTTGATACCCCCACAAAGAGTGATAATATCTTGGACTTGGTATTAACCAACATGAGTAACCACTGCAGCATCCCTATGGTATCATCCTCCATGGTAAGATCCAACCGCAAAGCGGTCACTTTCAAAGTCACCATCTCCCCCAACCCCCCCCCCCCTCTAGCTAGGATCAGACATAAAAACTTCTCCAAAGTTGATTACAGCCACCTGAGGGATGGTATAAACAGCTTCACAGCCCCCTCCTCCTCTGTAGTAACTGGCACCGATATCCAAAACTACACCAAAGCACTATACGAGCATTTATATAGATGCACGGAATCAGGAATACCAGACAGGACTAAATCATCCTCTGCAAGGAAGAGTAATCCTGTCTGGTGGACATCTGCAATAAATAAACTCTATAACAAATGGAAAAAAATTGCTGTCCAAGGCCAAGAAGGAGCAGATGCCCAACTGGAAGCAATGTTTCCTTAGCTTGAACAAGCAAATAAGAGCACTAGTGAAATCCTCCAAAGCAAACTTTGAGTCCAGATTGGCCACATCTTCTAGAAACAATCATAAGGCCTTCTCGACATATGTCCGCAACATCAAAGGAAGCACCCAGACCTGTTCAGAACTGGTGGTCAAGGATACCACATATACAAATGCCATAGATATAGCAAACTTTCTGGCTGACAGATTCAGTGAAAACTTTACCCCTTTGTCCCCTCCATCAGTAAATCAGGACATCCTCAGTACCTGCCTCCTTCCCCTTATATCTAGGGAACACGTCATCACTGTTCTCTCAAAGGCAAAAAATACAGCCTACATGGGACCTGATAACATCCCAGGCTGCATCCTACGTGAACTCAGGCAGAACTTGCAGCACCATTAGGCACCCTATTCAACCAAAGCTTGAGTACTGGCTTTGTCCCAGCTGAGTGGAAGACAGCCACTGTCATCTCTTTACACAAAGATAGAGCATCCACCAATCTGGGAAATTATAGACCCATCAGCCTAACTAGCCTGATCTGCATTGACCTCATTAACAAGGACATTGACAACTTCCAAACACTTGATACCACACAGTTTGGCTTCATCAAGGGAAGGTCATGTCTGCTAAATTTGGTTAACTTCTTTGAGACGGTCACCAAAGCCATGGATGAGGGGAAGATGGTGCACACCACCTACCTTGACCTGGCCAAAGCCTTTGACACTATTCCCCACTCGGGCATAATAGATAAACTCTCCCAACTAGGCATCAATCCATATGTTCCCAGATGGGTAGCAAACTGGCTCATTGATAGAACTCATGTAGTCAAAATAGGGGAAGCCACCTTAAGCAGTAGACCTGTAACAAACAGCGTCCCCCAGGGTTCGGTCTTGGGGCCACTGTTATTTGAGATATACTTTTTCGAGGTGCAGGCCAAAACCAGTGGGCTATGGCTGACCATGTTTGCAGATGACTGCAAGCTGGGTGCTGTCGATTCCCCTAGTGATATGGACATCCTCCAAGAGGGTCTTACTCAGACAAATGACTGGTGCCAGAAACATGGCCTCAAGCTGAATACCAAAAAATGCATCATCATCCCCTTTGGGGAGAGTGACATCCCCACAAATTTTCACATTAATAATAACGTCCTAAGCACTCAATCAGTCATGAGGGATTTGGATACTCAGGTTGATAGCAACCTCACTTTTGACCACCATGTTGCTTCCGTTGTACAGAAACCCTCCTACATGGCTCACCTCATAAGTAAGGGTATCTCATCCAGGGCCAAGGAGATCATAACATCCCTGTATTCTTCTCTTATAAGGCCCATTACTGAGTACAATGCCCCTTTCAGCATGTACCTCACAAAGCACATGCAGCAGCTGGAGAGACCACATAGGTTCCACACCAGGAGAATCCAGGGCCTCAAACATCTACCATATACAGGTAGGCTTAAAGCCCTATCCCTCTACTTGGTTTCATACAGACTCCTCAGAGGTGACCTCTGTCTGGCATACAAGCTGTTCACGGACCCCACATTAATGGGACTGTTGCATGTCTGCAAGTCAAGCTCCACTCGAGTAACCTGCACACGTGACCTCAACCTGGTCTGTGACATCAACAATACTTGTTGATGGGACAGATTTGGGTCCCAGAGACTTCCCCATCTATGGAATAGACTCCCTTTCCACATCGAGCAGAGTACCTCTTTACCCCTTTTTAAACACAACCTGGATAACTGGATGGGAAACAGAAAATATACCCCTGGGATCCCACCCATGTCCCTGTTGGACAGGGGCATCAGATGCTGATTTGTCTAAACATGGGCTAAACTCTTGGCTAGGTTTATAATGGCCTCAGGTCCAATAGCCTAGTAACCTCCTATGATCCTATGATCCTATAATGCATTTATGAAAATGATTGTTTTTTTGTAGTTCCTGATCAGGCCTGCAAATGGTCTAGAAAGATCAGTGCTCTACCCCTTCAATAAATTTAAATGAATAAAGAAATACTGTAGATTATTTACAAAAATGTACAAAATAAAGTTACATGATACCAAAGGATCTGAGAAAAAATATTTTCCCTTTTTTTCAGTAGTTTCCTGCGCTGAACATCCTTCACACACACATAAAAAGTAAGGACTGTATTTCTGAACTCCAAAATTTTCTAACATTAGCCAATACCAAGAACCCACCCTTTTCTCCACACTCTTCTCTAGCAGAGAGAGCAAGAGGAAAAGGGAGAGGGAGAGAGACCAGTTTGCACATGGAGGAATGTCTGTGTCTGCAGTCTTGCCTTTTTGGTCACTGCTTACAACTCAGGACCAAGCATGAGGATGGGGACCAGGACTGAGCTGTATACTGAGAGCTTCATCCTGTGTCTCAGCACACACATACTACCGTTCTGTGCAATGTCTGCAGCACTGCTACCAATACACCCATTCACTAGGCAGTGTCCTGAACCACCCCCTTTATCATCATTCATTATCAAGAGCTTAAGTTACATAGCCTTCTCCACATGAGATCACTGCCCCCCCCCCACCACCACCACCAATTTGCACAGGATAGGCCACTCTTTTACAGGAGAATAGCATGGCCTCTGATTTGGAGGTGCTTCTTATCATCCCCCTCAGCAGGCTATTATAACTCCAGTGCGTCCTTGATATCATGGTCCATGAGATGAATAGAGCAACATCATCTTCAAAAGCAGCAGAAATACCACCCTTACGTCCCCAAACTGCAAACTCTCCAGACTTTGGCTATGCCTGGGCATCATGTCCATGAAAATTATAGACAGGAAGGGAGACAAGGCATGGCCTTGGTGGAGTCTTACGTCCACAATACATACATTCAGTTCAACTCCACAAATGTGGACCCAGGTCTCACTCCTCAAATGCAAGGACTGAAAGGCATGCAGCAATGGCTGTGAGACCCCTACTTTTGCAGCACTTCCCACAAGGCATTAGAGGGTACACATCATATGCCTTCTCTACGTCTGCAAAATACATGTAGACAGCTCTAGCAATCTCCCATGACCACTTCAATATATGCAAAAGGACAAATATCTGCTGTTCCATGCCTTTTATGGAAGCTACATTGTTCATCTTGAATCAAAGACTTGACTTCTGGATGAAGTCTCCTTTCCAGCTCCTTGGCATATGCTTTTACAAGGTAGCTGAGAGGCAGAGCGGACATTACCATTGCCAAAGATCCTCCCTTTTTTCAAACTCCTCTCTAACAGAGAGAGAGAGAGAGAGACGGGGGAATACCAGTTAGCTACTATAACTGGAACACACCCTTCTGTCCCTATTTTTGAAAGAGGATATCAATACTCCAGTTTTCTAATACAGAGACAATATATATGCCTTCCATTCATAGGCAAAAATGCATGCCAACCACAATGTGGATGCCATTTTCTAGTGAGTGACTGCCTATCCTAGCATGTAAGTGCAAAGTGATTTTGCTTTTATCTCAGGTTAGTTGGTCTGGTCTTATTTTCTTTTGTTTTCTGTGCTAATACCATATTAAGAGTACAAGAAATGTATAGTATTTTATAACACATTGATGTTTCATAACTTACGTTTTCTTGAAGCTTAATCTGTGCCTATTTTGCTTGTAAATTCACTCCTGGGAAATATAAGACAACTGAGTTACAAGAAGATTTACCCACATGCTGTATATCCCTTCTCAAGAAGGGCAAAGCAGGACATTTGAGAGTAAAACCTACTTATTGAATGGCATATCAGTGTAGCCATTCATAGGTTAATTTTTCCTAAACACAATCCCTGGAATTCATGCCTGTTGTACTGGCCAGTTCTGTGTTTCCAGCTACTTTCTGTGACCTTTTGCCATTGCTTTGGCTCACCAGTCTGTAATATGCTGTACTCTCTGGTGAAATAAATCTGTTTTAAGTCTGCAGTTTGCTCTAGTTCTGCATACTGCACAGAGGCTGCATTGAGCTCCAAGTTTATTACGCGACTTTGTTGGTGGTGTCTTGACTTATCTTTTACAGCTGAGCGGATAGAAAAATGTGCTGTTCATTGTTACCTCTGGAAGAATTTCAGTAGAAGATTTGTATTAGCATTTAAGTGTTTGGATTTTTGGAACTGTGTGCATTGTGTCATATAGTCAATGTTATAATCTGGGCCTGATATTGGACTCCATTTAGGAGCATTTTGGCTTATTCCATTTCAGACCATCTGTTCTTGTTTTGCCTACCTTAGGTTTCTGATTCGGGGCTGGAGCTCCTTCTGTGTGGAGTCTGCATGTCCTCCCCGCAGTCAAGTAACATTTAAAGACATGCAGGCAGGTGCGTGCGTGAATGGGTGTGCCTTCCTTGATGGTTGGGCATCAGGCTGTTAACTCGGCATCATAAAAAAAAAAATCTACTGCCAATCATTAGTGGACCGGAGTTCCGCTGTGGCGACCCCTAACAGGGAAAAGCCGAAAGACATTAATAGGTTTCTGGAATTTTGCTTCTGCCTTTTACATGCCTTCTTATATGGTTCCTAGTTCATATATATATATTTATGTGACATAAAAAGCCTGTTCAAACTGAACAGATATCTGGAACCTGGGCAATACTGGTTATTTTAAAGGTGCTATATTCCAGTGCAGGTCCAACCACAATAAGCTAGGCATTATCCCTAACTTGCTATGTGATGTTGCCCTGACTTTTATTATGGATTTGTTTAGATGAAAATTTTAGTCCTGTCTTGGTGGTCACCGTCCTCTGTGGGTTACCTAAAATTTAGTGCTGTAATTTGGATGAGACTGGGAGTAGGGCAGCAACTTTATGTAGCTCTCCACTGGGGCTAACAAAGATGGACTGCGCTACAAACCCATCGAAGTATGCTGTAACAACAGCAAGAAAAATTGGATTCCTACTCCACTACCATCCAGCTAGTAGTATGAGAACATCTTTTATTATTATTTTTATTTTGAATGTGTTAACCAGGGTAGAGCACTGAACCCATTAGACCTACTTCAGTCTCAGTCCCAGGAAAACACAACAGATAAATGACATTATATACAGAGTGAATGACAAAATGCAGTATATATACATATATTATACTCATATATTATATACACAGTGAATATCACAGTTGGCTTGAGAGCATAAAGGTGCCAGATAAATTACATTATTTACAGAATGACAGAAAAAACACAGTATATACATGTATTATGTATACAGAGAGTGGCATCAGAGATGGCATGTTGAAAGAATCACAATCAAAAACAGAGTCAGAGCAAGATGTGTAGACAGAGGGGAATGATAAGAATGCTATATGTCCAACATTCCTACAAAAATACAAAGATTACTTTTGACTCAGTGTTGGTGTTTCCAGACTAGTTATTCTTTGCAGATTTCAGTATCTGTACTGATAAGTCCACAATATCTGTACTGATAAGTCCATGTCTCTAACCTATGAATTCAGTTGCATCACAAGGTGATTTGGCTTTGCCTAGGTGGCTACCTCTGTTAACTACTGTTAGCTACCACTTTGGACATACTGTTGATCTGGTGCTCCCGTTTAGTGATTCCACCTCTGATTTTACCTGTCTCATAGCAAGACCATCACCTTGCTTTGTGTGCTGTTGCATAACCCACACTTTTTCTCTTAACCCCCAGCATTTTTCTTTACTCATTTTAAGCATGTTTTTCTATAACTGTAACTTTCATTCCTTAAGGTTCATTAATCTACAATTTATTCTTTGCAATTAACATTACATGATCTGCATTATACTTAATAATTCACCATTAATGGTAACACTCCACTTGTTTCATGCTTCCATCTTTCTTGTTGCAAAATACTGGAATATTCTGCTATTGTACTCAGGAATAAAGTAAAACTAATATTTCATGGGGAACCTTTGGTATACCACTTTGCTCACTTTGATTCTGTTAGTCAACTATCCGTCAATAATACCCTAACCCATGTTCTGCAGAAACTGATTTCAATGATCAAATTACTTAATCTTGTTTTATAAACATGTTACCATTATAGCCTAATTTTTCATCATGAGAAGTAGCAGTGGTCATATCACAAGACACTGTTCTTTCTTTCTTGTCTCTCAATCTGCTATCTACCAGTGCTTTCAAAATAATCCACATTCCCTTGTCCTGTTTCCTTTAATAGAACATACACCTTTGTTTATTAAATCCACATCACATCAAATTGTTTTTTGCAATTTTTCATTAATATTTTCTAATCTACATTATGTAATATTATTGGCCAGTGGTTTTGCATTTTTTCTTTTTATCATATAAATATAAGTACTACCAATATAGATTTCTTCATCCTCAGTACCAGTAGCTAACAATTCATTCAAAATTTTCACAATGATTTGTTTTTCTTCTGTATTTCTTTATGTATTTCTCATAAAACATATAGTCTGGGATTCAGAAACATGGTTCCCACAATCTTTGCCAAATCAGACAGTATTTGCTAGTAACGTGCGATGCAGCTCTAAGATTATTAATGATTAATAAAAATAGAAGCCACCTAAAAACAGGAGCTCAATAGAAATCCAGCTTGTGGCTAGAATAGGGGCTGTGGTGAAGGAACGTAACTCCAGTATTGACTGAGAGATGCGACAAGCACATCAGGTGGTCATAGCACATGCACTTGCCTAAAAGTGTTTCAGTCCTGCCATGCATGCATAAAAGCAACAGGCTAGGAAAAGAAGCTGTCACAATCAAAAAGGTCCACAACATTATTTAAATCTATTTTTAACCAAGTGAAAGAGTGGAGATGAAAGAACAGGGCAGTATATCAAAGGGGGAAGAAAGCAAAGTGAACACATGATAAACTGCTTAAAAAGAGAACAAATTGGAAGACTGAAAGGAGATTTTTTTTTTGAGCAGGCATCCATTTTATATATATCAAAGAGAAATACTTCTAAAACTGATCTCAACAAATTGTGACAAAAACGTCATAAATTTTAATAACAGGCAAGTGAGGAAACTCAGGGACAATTTAGAAAATATAACCAGCAAATAAAGACTGGGAAGTAATATGTAGTGTCACAAGCATAGCAAGGGTGGGGTGAAGGAAGCAGCCACTGTGGACACAAGGTGCTAGGGGATATAACTGGCAGATGCCGATTTGTCTGTAAAGTATAGTACCAGCATTTAGAAATTGCTTATAGTGTCTGGACTAAAGTGCTTGCGTCAGTGCTTAATGTCTGGTATAAGCTGTAGTATGCTGCTTACTGCAGATGTAGCAAGCAGTTTTCTACAGCTATTTACAGGCTTTAAAAATAGAGACAAACTTTTTAATCCATGACTACTGAGGGGCAATGGACTTTGGCTACTAAAGAATAAGAAGTGCTACAGTGCTAGATCAAGAATGGACCTATTTTTTACTCCTCGACTTAGGGGCAGCAGATCATGAAGTGGCACTGGGCTTTAGATGTACAGTGTCAATTGTGAATTCAAATGGTAATGGAAGAAGAGGTGATTAGGGATAAGCATGGACAGCTGAGAGGTATGTCAAGAATGGTTGCTGGGGAAGGACATGAGGAGAGGTGATGAAATAGAAAGACGTTTAGGCAAGTGAGCAAGGGCAAGTAAAAACACACACAGAAGGCAAACAACATTAACAAGAGGGATGCTGACATAATGAGGTAGGGGAAGTAGAGATACCCAACAATCAAAGAAAAGGCACTGATGATAGAAAGGATTGGACAACAAACAGGAAGGAATACAAACAAAAGAGAGGGAAACACGGGTAAGAGGGATAAGATAGGATTGTCCTACTGACGTCCCTGTCCATCTCCCTGTCCACCTGCATCCCAGTGGGAGCCTAAACACAACCCTAGGTTCTCTCACCACTGAGCCCTGGCTTGGATGGAGCCATAAGTGGTGGGCAGCGATACAACCCAATAAGCTGTAGGAGGAGGATTTCAAGCTGGCCAATGCAGGCATCAAGACACTGATTGTCCATGTTCCCAACAATCTCTTGTCAGCTGTCTTTGGGTGACATACTGGTCATTTCTACTGCCATTGTCATCAACAGGAACAGCAGGTCCCATTTATGTTGCATGAGTGGATGGGCTTCTGCCACAGGTGATGTCTGGGTTGGGTAGGTGACCCTGGCAAATGGGTTTCACCTCATGGGGGGCTGGCATTCTCCAATGTATTTACAGCCCAAGGTCTAAAACCTGCTGCATGTAACTGTAAAATAAACATAGAAAAATAACATAACAACCAAACCAAAAGTATGTAACAGAAAGGATATTGAAAAAAAGGATGAGAAAGAGAAAAGCACACACACAATGAAAAAAATGCATAATATAGGAGTTATTATATCATTGGTTGATGGCCAATATAATTAAAAGTACACCAAACTCCCTACCCATGTGTTTATGTAATTCCCCATCTATGCTGTTAATTAAACCCATATAAACCAGCATGTACCACCTAAACAGTAATGCTTCAACACAATGAGCTACTCTGACAGCACAACTGCAGCACAGTAAGTACCAGTCATCAAAAATCCATGTAAACCACTTGATGAAATGTCTCAGGAATAGAGCAGCTCCCAGGCTATACACAGAAAACAATTTACTTGTACAATACCAAATACAGTAAAGCCCATACAGAACCTATTCTGTTGTATGCAGTATCGCCTAATTTGCAGGAGTGTGCTGCTAAAGAATTGAGCAGATCCATACCTCTAAATGTGTGTGGCAAACGTGTGAAACTGTACACATGGAAGGAAAGAGGTCCATAGCCACAGAGTTGTAACTTATTGCATTTTGTACAAGCATTTAAAGAAAAGGTGTTGCATCATAGTGCATATTGATAGTATTGACCTATGGTAATTGGAGTTGATTTGCCAGTAAATGGCAAATGCTATGTGCTGCTCTTCTTGGTTTATAATTGAAGATGAACAGGTGGGGTAGTTCATTTATATGCTTTATTACATAGAAACACATTAGGATGGATAGCAGCAGTATAAAATATAAATGAACTGATTAACTGACAGACTACACAGGCATACATGCTTACATCTCAACAGCTTACTACAAAATGGCAGTCAGGCTAGCATGCGCTCAGTATTTATACACTTGTGCAAGCCCTTAGATAGCTTCTTAAAGGTATACATACATATTGATCTACATCCTCCCTCTTTAATGAATTGCCCACAGTATAATGACATTTGAAAAGAAACATGCAGTTGTACAGACAATAAGAAATAAACACAAAGTTCATGTCCAAGTTGCTGTGTATCTGGAACATGGTCTAGAAATGTGACCTGATCTAGTGATACAGCAATCAAAACTGGGTTTAGCAACAGGGACAGTCATTGGTAAACAACTTGCTTCAGGAGTATCGGGATTCTTTTCAGGAACAGGGAAATTTACTGGAACGTCCTCTGGAACTGGAATGCTGGATAATTCACTCTGAGATATAGAATCTCTCTCACAGGTACGATACTGCAATACAGGCTCAGACACCTGGACCAAATGTTTCCGATTCCACCTAAATTCTGCTCCTTGTGATTCCACAATGTACGATCTTGGCTCTGAACATATACTCTTCATGACTTCAATCCGATCAAAACCTTTAGTCGTCTGCATCATCACTATCTCCCCTTCTCATAATGGATTGAGCAGTTTGCGGGAATTGTCATAATAGGACTTCTGGGATAAGTGCTTCTTTAAAAGATGGGCTTTCACTGATCTGTTGTTCTTAACACATGGAACCAATAATGTACTACTAATTGGTAGTGTGGTTCTGGTTTATCTCAACAAAAGTTTCTGTGCAGGTGAGCCAAGATGTTTATCACGAGGAACATTTCTGAGATTCAAGAGATTCAAGAAAACATCGCTATTGTCTCATTTTGACTTCTCTAGTAATTGTTTCACACTTTGAACTGCACATTCTGCCAAACCATTTCATTGCGGATACTCGGGGTTACTTATAACTTGAATAAAGTCCCACTCATCAGCAAATCTTTTGAACTGCTGGCTTGTAAATTGTGTACCATTGGCAAAAATAACTTTGCACAGACTCAGCCATGGTAGTCCAGGAATCTGGTTTAGCTGAAGTGGCTCTTTCTACTGATGTGACTTTGTACTATTACATATAGAACAAGATGAAAGTACTCTCTCGATATCCTGTGACTTACAAGGCCAAAATGCTACTTCTCTCACCCTTCTTTTGGTAGAATCAGTTCCTGGGTGGCCACAATGCAAAATAGTAATATACTCTTGTTGCAAGGACTTTGGAACAATCACTTTTGGACCTTTTGTGATAATACCATTGTCAAAAATCTCATCTCTGTAAGGAAAATAAGGCTGCAATTCTACTGGTAAGCAAGATTGCTTTGAAGGCCATCCTTGACTGATAAAGTGGTTATGCTTCTGAAGAACTAGATATGTGGCTGTATGGCTTCTAAGCTAATCAAGACATGTGGAAGAAATATTTCTCACTTCCATGACTTCAAATACAAGTTTCTCATTTTCATGTTGTTCAGTGGTAATTCTGGGTGATCTGGACAATTTATCAGCAAGATAACAAAGTTTGCCTTTTGTGTACACAAAATTAAATTATATTTCTGCAATTTCAACATCATGAGTTGCAAGCTGGCAGGGGTTTTATGCATAGGCTTTCTCAAAATAGTGACTAGAGGTTGGTGATCTGTTTCAATCTGGATAGGTTTACCATAAATATAATCATGGAATTTCAAACATGCAAACACAATTGCCAAGAGTTCTTTCTCAATCTGCGCATACCGCATTTCAGTTTGAGTAAGAGTTCTGGACACATAGGCTACTGGTCTACCCTCTTGAAGAATGACTGCACCAAGACCAAATGTCGAAGTGTCACAAGAAAGAGTAACTGGTTTGTGAACATCATAGTATCTGAGAGTTGGTGGATTGGCAGTTCTCTGTTTCAGGACATCAAATGCTCTCTGGTGTTGTTCTAACCATGACCAGGATACATCTTTGCATGTTAGCTCTCTGAGCAGTGCTGAAAGTTGGCTCAAGGCTGGAATGAATTTGGCTAGGTAGTTAACCATGCCAAGAAAACATAATGCTTGAACATTGTCTGGAGCTGGCATCTCAAGAATAGCTATGTGCTTAGAAGGATCTGGTCGTAAGCCTGAACTGGTAAATAAATGACCAACATAACTAACTTCTCATAGCTTGAATTTGCACTCCTGAGGATTCAGCTTAAGATTCACTTGACGTGCTCTTTACAGAACTTTCTTGAGTCTGTCATGCTTGGCTTCACCATTACCTCCTACTAGAATATAATCTAGTATAATAGCACACGGATACCCAGAAAAAAAATCTTCCACGTCACATTGGAAGACTTCACTGGCAGAATTTATCCCAAATGGCATTCTCAAAAATCTGTACCTGCCAAAAGAAGTACTGAAAGTGGTTAGCGATGAAGGTTTTCGATCAAGCAAAATTTGCCAAAATGAACTCTTTGCATGCAATACAGAAAAAAAAAAAAGTGGCATCTGGCATAAGAGCATTGACTTCTTTGACTGTACACATTGAATGATAAGGTCATCTAAGCTTTTCTTATGAGCTACGGCCATGGACAATACCCATTCAGTAGGTTCATCAATTGGACAAATTACACCTTGCTGCACCATTTTATCTAGCTTAGCCTTGACTCTGTTCTGCATAGGTACTGGAACTTTCCGTCTGCCCTGACAACTGAGCTGACCTCTGGGTCTAACTTCATAGAGTATACAACTGGGAGTTTGCCTAGTTTGTCTTCGAAAAGATCAGCATAGGTAGAAAAAATAGACTGGGCAAAATTAGAACAGTTTTCTTTTAAGCTTACATGGTGATCTTCCTTATAAAATGAAAGTAGTCCCATTTTCAAACTGTCTCTGGGGCCTAATAATGACTGTACGTATCTTTTGACCACGTAAAATTGCAAGTCATAGCTGTTCCCAGCAGAGTAACATGAAAGTACTACTGAAACTTCAGTATGAATTTCTTCACCATCGTAAGCAATATGCTTCGCGCACTTTACCAGATCAAGCTTCTCACCAGCACATACTCTAGTAAATGTTTCTGCTGGCATAACAATGCACTTTGAACCTGTGTCAACTTTGAGCTCTGTGGGTTTCCCATTTATCTGAACGGTACAAAATACTTCATTCTTTGTCCATAAATCTACTGCATTGGCTGTTTCATTAAACAAAGACACACCATTAACATAATAAGTAGGGTCACAGCTTTGTAAATGATCAACTTGTCTCTGAATTTTCTCTTTTAATAAAAGAATGTCCCTTAGATTTACAAAAGCTTTTGAAATGATTCCACTTATTGCATTTGTGGCACTGCTGACCAAAAGCTAAGCACTTTTCTCTTTTGGGGTCATGATTTTACCACAGTTACGACAGTTGGCAATGAAACTGGGTAGAGGCTCATTCTTTGAGTTTGATGACTCACTCCTGTGCTTCACTGAGATGAGACTGTGCACATTCTGGAATTTGCTAGAAAGGTACAGGGTTTCCCAGTGACTGTTGCAGGGCTTACAGTTGCTGCCATGTGCTTGGGCCTATTTCTTTTAACCATGTGCTGCATACTATCAACATGAGCACTAGAAGATAATGGAAGCATGCATTTCTCATTTGTAAGCATATTTGTGTGCTTTTCTGTGAGCTCATATATCTGACAAATCTCAATGGCCTTATTCAAAGTTAAATCACTGTCACAAAGCAAAATCTTTCTCACAGCATTATCTTTAATACCACACACCAGTCTGTCTTTTATCAGCTCATCCCTCAAATCACCAAATCTGCACATTTTAGCTTTATTTCTCATGTCAGTTATATATGCTGCAAAAGTTTCACCAGGCTTTTGATCCCTTGTGTAAAATAAGCACCTTTGCATTGTAATATTTATTTGGGGGGGTTACACATTTCTCTAAATTTACATTTTAAGCACTCAGGGTCTTCACTTGACTCAGACGGTACCACTATATGACAGTTTCCCCCCTCTTCTGCAAATACAGCAGGTGCATACACAAATGAGTGTGCACCAATAGTCAACTCCTCTCTGGTTAGATCAGACCACAAATGAATCACCTTGGAAATAGACACCCCCGCCCACCCCCCACAAAGGTAACCACCATGAAAAACTTCTCCAAAGCTAATTTTGGGCTCCTAAAAACAGAGGTGGCTAACCTCACATCACCCATGCAAATGGAGAATAGTTGCATGACCGCTGAATCATACATCAATGTACTGTACGAACACGTACACAAATGCATGGATCTTGCCATACCCAACAGAACCAAGACTCTCTCCTCCAAAAAAAGGAGGCTAATCTGGTGGTCCCCTGTCATAAACAAACTCTACAACAGAAGGAGGAAACTGATATGGAATAAGGTGAAATCCCAAGACTGGAAAAACTCCCTTATCAGCCTCAACAAAAAGTTGAGATCAAATCCTCTAAAGCTAGCTATGAAAACAGAATTACAGCAGATAGTAAAGATAACCACAAGGCCTTCTATAGTTATGTAAAGAATCTCCACAGCAATACCCAGATTTTCTCTGAGCTACTGCACAATGGTACCTCCTATAGCGAGCCAACAGATATTGCCAATATACTGGCCGACAGTTTCAGTGCCAACTTTAGCCCTCTCACCGGCCCAAAGGACCAATCACAATACCAGTAGATTACCAGGCTCCCAGTATTACTGCTGCACAGGTTAAAACAGCACTGTCCAAGACCAAGAATACAGCTTCTATGGGACCTGACAATATCCCTGGCTGTGTTCTACATGAACTACACAGTGAACTGGCACCTCACCTGTGTGCTCTGTTCAATCACAGCCTCACCTCAGGCTTTGTCCCTACCAAATGGCACACTGTCACAGTCATCCCTCTCCACAAAGGAAGAGCAATTACAGACCCTGGGAACTATTGCCCCATTAGCCTGAAGAGTCTGATATGCAAAGCTATGGAGTGCATCATCATCATGGACCTAATAAACAAGGATATAGGGAATCTCCAAACTCTGGATCCCACACAATTTGGTTTTGTGAAGGGTAGATCATGCATGCTCAACTGGGTTAACTTCTTCGAGTCAGTCACCAGAGCTGTAGATGAAGACAATGTGGTTCATACACCCTACCTTGATCTGGCCAAGACCTTTGATACCATTCTCCACTCAGGAATCATAGAAAACCTCACTAAGCTAGGCATCAACCCATATATCACTAGGTGGGTCGCAAACTGGCTCACAGATAGAACACACAGTGTGAAAGTAGCTGAATCAAAGTCAAACTGCCAACCAGTCATGAGTGGAGTCCCACAGGGTTTGGTCCTGGGTCCTCTCCTGTTTGGTATCTACTTCTCTGAAGTCCAGGCCAATATGAAGGGACTTTGGCTGACAAAGTTCGAAGACGACTGCAAGTTGGGAGCTATTATTAACTGTAATCATAAAGGAAACATACCAGGACCAGGGCAAATCCAAAAACTGTGTAACGTATAAAAGTCAAAGATGTCCAATAGGCTGAAGCTGTTGTATAAAAATATATACTTTAATAAAATAAAATAACAAATGAAAACAGGTGAGCGCTTTAGCAATATTATCGCTTCTTCAGACCATAAAACTCTAGTTCGCAACCCACTCTACTGCCACACCGTTGCCAGAAATTGGAACTCCCTTCCCCATTCCTTCTCCACTGCCCTTTCCATCTCTATATTCAAAAACTCCCTCAAATCACATCTCCTTAGTACCTGGTTATGCCCTTGAATCACATACCCACACTGCTATTAACTCCCCCACTTGTTTTCTGGTCACCTGCATGCTTTCTTTATTTGAAAAGTCAAACTTTTACCTCTTGAATTACTTGACATATTTCTTCTCATACCAAGGGACTACAATGTATAATGGCTATTGTCATTCTACTCATTTTTCACATCACTGTTTACTTGGAGTTTTCAACAACTTCTTGTTTTATTACTATGTTCACCACATATGTTGTAATCAGTTTACTACATTTTATTTGTGTATTATACTTGCTGTATTGTTTTTGTATAACTAAATACCTGAGCTTTTCTCTCAGGGCCTCCGCTGAAAATGGACCTGGTCCAGTTGGAATTTCCCCGTTAACAAATGTAAAATAAAATAAATAAATAAAAATAAAATAAAACATACACTCCAATAAAGCATTTAAAAACAAACTTTTAGCCAATCAAAATGAGGGTGTTAGTCATATGACATTCTTTTTAAGGTAGGCTTTAAAGAAATAGCACTGCTAAGCCCTGGAAGCACATCTGCTCTAAAATCCAAGATACATTTCAACTCCAAAAATTCAGTTTCATTAGTGACATCACCTTCCCTAATATTGACATTAAATTGCTGCAGAACTAGGAACTTAAATTTGTGAGTTTCATCAAAATCTGACACATGCTTAGCTAGTGCATTATTGGATTTACCATTCTGTATATCATTAGTGTGTTCCAGTATGCGTTCTTTGAGGGTACAGTTCATTTTCCCTGTGTAGAACATTTCACATGCTATACACTGTGCCACATATGATTACTACTGTTACAGACTGTGTAAAAGCGAAAATAAATGTCCTTAGATATTCTAGGATGAATGATGGAAGTGATGGACCAAATAAACCTACATGCCTTACAAGACCTACAGGCATAGATACCTTGACATTCAGATTGTATCCTAGTGGGCCTAGGTTGTTTATAACACAGGAGTTGTTTTAGGGTTTTGTTATTTTTAAAAACAAATTGCAGGTTATCACCAACAATTTTGTTATATTTTCATCCATCATTGAAATTGACCAGTTCTTCTTCATAATATCACACACAAAATTAATATTATTGGAATAAGTTAGAACCACTCTATTTTTATCAAATTTATTAACTGGTCGTGGGTTAGTTTGTTGTATCTCAGGCCTCCTAGAAAAATAAGGTGTAACTCCTTTCATACTAACCTCTTCTATGGCCTGCAGTAATACTCCTATGCTATATCCCCTTTCCAATAGTTGAATGTGTAAAGTATCTAAGGCTTTGCTTAAAGATGAAGCATCTGTATGCAAATGCATTAATCTAAAAACCTGATTCTTGACTACATTTCTGACAATGTGTTGGGGATGCATGCTCGTATTGTGTAAAATATTATTTTTCTTACAGGGTTTCCTGTACATGCTAGTGGGTAGGGCACCTAGATCATCAATGTTAATCAATATATCTAGGAACTCGATGCATGTTACAGAGCTATGCATACTAAAACTAACATAGAATGTCGTATTCTGCAAATAATCAACAAACTGATCTAAAATATGGGAGGGCCCTTGCCAAACAAAAAGATGTCATCTACGAAACGTCTGTAGAACTTCACATAACTAACAAATAGAATGTTAGAAAAAGCAGATTGTTTCTCCCACTGAGCAAGAACTAGGTTGGCATATGAGTTAGCACATGCTGGCCCCATAGCCATCCCTAGTTTCTGCAAAAAGTAGTAATTTTCAAATGAAAACATGTTATTTTCCAAAATTATCTGTAATAAGGTACAAATGAGCTCTATCTTAGAATCCAAGAATGTCGTCTCAGATACAAGAAACATTATAACACTGTCAATCCCCAAATCATTGGGGATGACTGTAAATAGAGAGTTCACAGCTAAGGTTACAAGAATGACACCTTCTAAGCTATTAGACATATTAGACCTTTGAAACAAGTCCTAAAGAAATTTTTTTGAGTCTTTCAGGATACTTACAACTAAATCTAGGGGCTGCTTCAATTGTTTTTCCACATAAATTGACAGTGGTTCTGTTAACCATCCCCTCCCTGACACAATTGGTCGAAGGAGTGGGTTAACTGCATCTTTGTGAACCTTTGGCAGGCCATATATCAAAGATATCAAAGGATGATCCACTGTAAAATAAGTGTACAAATCATAATCTATCTGAGCAGTCATTAATAAATCATATAAGTAGAAATTGACCCTATTAATAATACCAGTAATTTGAAATTTCTGTAGTTTCAAATATACAGCTTCATCTGTTAGCATAGCCATCATTCTGTCATTATAATCACTTTTGTCTAACAAAATAATTCCACCTCCTTTATCTGCTGGCCTAATGCTGAGCTGTTGCATCTTAGTCAATTCAAGCAGTGCTACTGTTTCATTAATTGTTAAAAATTGTTATAAAATTCAGTCTCATAACTTCGGGACATATATCCAGTTCTTAAGTCCTTCTCACACATATTAATGAATGCTTCTATGGCTGGTGAGAACTTTGGTGTAAATATACTAATATACTAGGCTTCCTAAACGTATTAGGCATTTTATTCCCCCCTGGGAAAGTCAACCCCAGCATTAATTTCCTGGCAAATAGTCGTAAATCTAATAGTACATCTGTTAAGTTAGTGGCAGTAGCTGGAATAAATGAATTTCCTTTATTAAGGACTGCAGTTTGTTCTGGTGTAAGTGGGAAAAGACAAGTTAAAAATCAAGTTACTTCCTACCATTTGAGTCCAGTCTCTTTTGTTTGGTCAGCGTATCTGATCTCATGCTCTGCCTCCCTTGCCTGCTGTGCGAATGGCCTTTTTTCTTTTCTTGCCTTATTGGTAGTGCTTTCTCTAAAAAAATTGAATCTTTAGGTTGAACACTATCATTTAGAGTAGTGTTGTTTGGCAGGCAGGGCCTTACCCTATATGTGCTTTAGGACTCACTACTGGCACAGCTTGAGTGCTTATTGTGGATTCATTAAAACAAACAGTTGTGGAGAAAGACAACTGCATTTTCTCTGCATTTGGAAGAGTTATTCCATGTTCCGCTGTTAAAACAACATCGGGGGCTGCTGTAGTGGCATCTACTGTTGATGCAGAATATCTTTGATGCTTACATCTATCCTATCATGCCCTCCTGATAGAACTGAGTCTATCTGACGTTATGCATTCACTGTGGGTGGATTCAACCCCTCAGAATTGCTCTCATTACTCCTCATTGGTATACTTTCTCTGGGCCAAGAAAACACATTCCCCTTTTGAAAGTCTTTAACATCTCTCTGCAATTTTTTATGCTTGTTGCTTTGAGTTTTCCACTCATAGAGCAATATATTACACAGCACTTCATCTAAGAGTTTAATGTACATGTCAGCCTTATAAGTGTCACTAATATATATAAACAACTCATTAATATGGCTGGCCAAAGATTCTTCTTCAGTATAAAAGAATTCATTCAGTAAGTGCATATAGCTAAAACTTAACTGTAAATTCAATACTTGAGAGTGCTTCAGTAGATCAGGGTAGCTGACCCATATGAGGGCATTTTAAGTACACATAGCCCTCTGGGATCAGTCTTATGATGTAAAGCTGCTTCCATGTAGAACCGTTGCCATTGTAATCTTTTGTACTTATAAAGATTATCCTGCAGTGTTCTAAGTGACATCCGAAAAGTATTCATATTGTGTACCTCATTAACAGCATCTACAGAAATTTCATTATCCAAGTTAATGTCCAAAAAGGGATTAACAGTTATTTTCATCAGTGAAGTTAGCTCCATTTTAGCAGAATAACTTGCAGGCATATCTAGAGGGCCATTTTCCATCATTCTAGTGGTTTTACCACTAGGATTATATTCCAGTTCTATGTCCAAGCTTTCAGCCATAAGTCCTGTAATGACTGCCAACACCAAAATGTAATAATAAAAGAAGCATACAAGGACCAGAACAGATCCAAAAATTGTGTAACATATAAAAGTCAAAGATGCCCAATAGGCTGAAGCTGTTGCATAAAAATATATACTTTAATAAAATAAAATAAATAAAAACAGATGAGCGCTTTCGCAATATTATCGCTTCTTCAGACCATAAAACATGTACTGCAACATAGCATTTAAAAACAACCTTTTAGCCAATCAAAATGAGGGTGTTAGTCATATGACATTAATCAGTGATTTAACCCTCTTTTTTTAAGGCAGGCTTTAAAGAAATAGCACTGTTAAGCCCTGGAAACACATCTGCTCTAAAATCTAAGATCCATTTCAACTCCAAAAATTCAGTTTCATTAGTGACATCACCTTCCCTAATATTGACATAAAATTTGTGAGTTTCATCAAAATCTAACACATGCGTAGCTAGTGCATTATTGGATTTACCATTCCGTATATCATTAGTGTGTTCCAGTATGCGTTCCTTGAGGGTATGGTTCATCTTCCCTATGTAGAATATTTCACGTGCTATTCACTGTGCCATATAAACAAGATTACTATGGTTACAATCTGTGTAAAAGTGAAAATAAATGTCCTTAGATATTCTAGGATGAATGATGGAAGTGGTGGACCAAATAAACCGATATGCCTTACAAGACCTACAGGCATAGGTACCTTGACATTCAGATTGTATCCTAGTGGGCCTAGGTTGTTTATAATCACTGAGACCAATGACTGGTGTCAGAACCATGGCCTTAAGCTCAATGCCAAAAAATGTGTCATCATCCCCTTCGTGAAAAACCCGGTTCCCATGAATTACTATATTGATGGTAGTCCACTGAACACAGAAGGCATTATAAGAGATCTGGGAACACAGGTTGACAGCAACCTCTTTTTTGACCACCACAATGCCACTGTGGTCAGAAAATCCTTCTATGTGGCACATCTCATTAGTAAGGGTTTCGCATCCAGGAAGAAAGAGGTCATTGTCTCCCTCTACTCTTCACTCATTAGGCCAATCATCGAGAACAATGCCCCATTTGGCATGTACCTCACTAAACACCTGCAACACTTGGAGAGGCCACAAAAGTACCTCACAAAGAGGATCCTAGGCCTTAAACACTTGTCCTATATGGACCGACTCAAAAAACTCCAACTATTCTCTGTCTTATATCGACTACTTAGAGGCAATCTCTGCTTGACTTACAAAGCCTTGTCTCACCGAGCTCTGTTAGAAATGCTACCTGTAAAGAAATCCCAATCCCTCCAAACCACATGCTCCAGAGACCTCAACCTCATTACCACAATCAACAGAACATGCTGGAAGGACAGGTTCATAACCCAGAGACTGCCCATACTATGGAATAGACTTCCCATACATGTCAAACAGAGCACCTCACTGGCCCTCTTCAAGAGAAATCTTGATGAGTGGATGGGAAATAGAAAATTCACCCTGGGATCACTCCAGTGGCTCTACTCAACAGAGGCACTGGGAACTAAGGTCGGGTGGCACGATGCCAGGGTAATCCTATGGGCTAGGCTTGTAAAGGCTCCAGGGCCATTAGTCTAGTACACACATATGAACCTATGAACGCTCTCTTTCTATGGCTTCTGAACCAGCTAAATTAAACAGAATAAATGCCTTTGTATGGTCAGCTTTATCAGAAAATGCAGCTTGCATGAAAATATTGTACATTTGCTGAAACACTCTCCAATTCTCTGCAATATTATTATCAAATACAAGTGGAGCTGGTTTTTGAAATCCATCTGCCATTCCAACAAAGTATGCCCAAACACACTGAAAAACTGTCCCTTGTAATTATATACAAACATGCACACACAGTCAGTACTTGTAATAACATTCAAATGCACAATAAACTCTTCAAAATACTGTACTTTGCAAAATATGCATTGAAATGGCTGTATTTTGTGAAATTGCACTGTAATACTGCACAAACATGCAAACACTTTGTACACCGGATATCTTTAATAACTTTAGTTAATGTGAAAAACTAGCTCATAGTGAAAAAATGCAGTCATTTTCCTTATTTTATTCATTTTATTCAATTCGGATTTTGTTTCATACATTTTCCATAGTTATTTGAATATTTTTATCAATACTTCGCAGGTTTGGACATTTCATTTAACTAGCAACTTGTTTAGAGGATTCTGAGTGCTGCATTTTATATTTTGTAAATAAGAAATCATTTAAGTAGACTTTGATATCTGAAAAAAGTTTCTGACCTGTTTTTGAAAGATATACATGCAGTAGGGATGATCCATACCTCTATATTCCTCCACCATTAACCAAGTGCCTTCTCAGTCCTGAATCTGGATTTCTGGATCCCAGTTCTGACACCATGTCACTCGTCTTTGTTTATAATTGAAGATGAACAGGTGGGGTTGTTTGTTTATATGCTTTATTACATAGAAACACATCAGGATGGATAGCAGCAGTACAAAATATAAACAAACTGATTAACTGACAGACTACACAGACATACATGCTTACATCTCAACAGTCTACTACAAAAAGGCAGTCAGGCTCACATGTGCTCAGTATTTATACACTTGTGCAAGCCCCTAAAAAGCTTCTTAAAGGTATACATACATATTGCTCTATAATATGGTTGAAGACAACAGCTATAAGCTTCATGCTTACACAGTCTACCACATGGAGAAGTAGCAAGAGGTGTGAGAATGGTCAAACTTGTACTGCGACAAGCGGGTATACTTAACCTGGAACCTGGTAAGGTACTCCAACTTCATCCTTTATAGTGGTGCATTCCCTGTGATTGTTTCAGGGGCTCTTGAAAAAAAGAGAGGTTTATGTAAGGAGTGTACAACACTCACTGACGGTATAGACATTTAACTGAGAAGAAGTACTTACAGTGCATTTCTAATTCTTTAGCTGTAAATGCTGCCTTCCACCAGCCAAGGATGTCAGGATGCCTCCACTTTAAATCACTATAGTGATGCTGGCACTGCTTACCAGTGGGCAGGATGCCAATTGCTGCACTGACTGCACTGGAGAGTGTGTGCCAGGCATTGACCTTATATTCATAACCCTCATACTTCTCCTGTAATAAACATTCCTGGTGGTCACCATCTAAGAAATAGAGGAAAATATTACTTTCCTCTGTGCACAACAGCTGCACCGTGCACAGTACAGTACCCTCACCACATCTGTTTGAGTTCTGTTTCATAGCAGAGATGTATGGCTGGTATCTCAATGCAACACCCATGGTAAAGTTTGCAATTTGATTAGCAACATGGGGTAACTCAGTTGCACACAGGGTATGTCATGATGTTACCATGTTGGAGTATTGGAAAAGTGGATTTCAAGTTGTAAAAAGCAGACATGTCTTGTGAGCCATGAGTACAGCATTCACTATAATTAATTCATTTCAGGAAGGAAGTGAGATGTGACCTGCAGGTGCTAAGGCATGTATATGAAGTTGTATAGAATTTAGACCGATGTTATCCACCTGGAAGTTAACACAGAAAGAGTTATTCAGAGACATTAATGAGCTTGGCCCTCATTTGCAAAGTCTTCATGCTCAGAAACCCATAGTAACTGGATATAAACCCCAAGTGTAGCTTTACAACTTCTTACAAAGCAGCTGCAGCAGATCTCAGTGTGCTTTGTAAGAAGTCGTAAAGCTACACTTGACGAATTTGCTAAACCTACTGGAAATTATTAGCATTCATTAAAATGACATTTCTGCT
This sequence comes from Protopterus annectens, assembly GCF_019279795.1. Taxonomy (NCBI): domain Eukaryota; kingdom Metazoa; phylum Chordata; order Ceratodontiformes; family Protopteridae; genus Protopterus; species Protopterus annectens. The sequence goes on along the minus strand of NC_056731.1, from coordinate 761,168,979 downwards.
TGCTCTGTCCTAGGCCCTTACTGTTTAGAGTGTATCTTTCAGACCTTATTTTTCATCTGAGGTATTCTACAGTTTATATGCTGACAACCTAAAATTGGGTAAACTGATTATAAGTGTTACAGATAAGGCATATCTGCAAAATAATTTGACTAAATTGACCATTTGGGCACAGGAGAATACTATGTTGATAAATACATCAAAAACTAAGCATATAAGATTTGGGAGACATAAACTGAAAGGTGAATATTTAATACAGCACACAGTGATTGAAACTGTAGACTCATTTAAGTACCTGGGTATATGGGTAGATTCAGCTATGCGTTTTTCTAATCATATCAACCAATTCGCTAATTATAGTTATAGAACTATAGGTTGTATAAAAACTTATAAAGTCTAGGAAATCAAACATAATGAAGTCATTGTTTGTTAGTTACATTAGACCCAAACTTGAGTATGGAATAACAATATGGAAACCCTATAGGAAAACAAGCATGAATAAACTGGAAAGAGTACAGCGGAAATATACCAAGGGCATCCATGGATGTGAAAATCTAAGTTATTATAAGACTAAAATATCTGAACTTGTACAGTATCTCTTACAGATATTTAAGAGGAGATCTTATTCAGGTATATAGGGCATTTAGGGACAACTACCTCTGGGAATGTTTGGGGTAATCAAAATTACTATAGAATCATCAGATAACCTATGCAGAAGATTCTATAGGAATGAGAAGTGTACTAATTGGTTCTCTGACAGAATAGCTGATGCTTCGAACAGACTACCAAATTACATTAAAGCAAGTACTAGTTTAGATAGTTTTAAGAACAGTCTGGACATTTACTATGGGAACAAGTGTTTTGGTATATTGGCAAGCTAGAAGGGCATTAATGCCCGTGCTTGAAACATTTGTATGTATGTATGTATGTAAGGCAAGTGCAACATTTTCCCTGGTATTAGATATTATTGGATGAAAAGGATTTTGAAACAAGTACTTGATGTGTGGATATAGGCTGGACTATAAGGAAGTAAGAGTCTGCAATGAATCACAGAAGGGTATACACAAATGTTGCTACTGGAGACACACCTGATAAATTATGAGATGTGTATGACCTTCACCTGCACAAATATGCATTACCATAATTATTTTATGATACATTACATGAAAGTGATTATGTTATGAGCATCACTACACTGTACCATATTCCAGTCCTGTACTCTGCTTTGCAGAAGTTGTCACTAAAGAGTTTTGGAAAGTTTATTGTTATGGTTGTATAACCACTGTTATGATTTGCAATGGTAGCATGCTGTGCATACACTCTTCATGGCAAATATATGTACATGTATACGTTGACAACATCAAGTATTATTGTATGATGTTCCAGAGGAAGGTTGTGTATTGCAGACTGCATGCCTAAAATAGCTGACAGGTTTGTAGGGGAAAACATCCTACATGTAATCTCTTGACATGGAAAGTTACTTTTTTCCAGAGGGGTAGTTGCCTTTCATGTGTTTGATGAATACTGTTTCTCTATAAGCAATATAATCAAATGTATAACCATAGCGCTGATGTGTTGTACATAGAGGGTAGTATACTGCATATAGAGTAGCTGTAGATGTGTGGTCCATAGTGTCATACTCAAACAGTGTATTTATCCACACAGCAAAATGCACAGCAGAGGTAAGACTTGTAAGACCAGATTTTAAAAGGCCAAAAATTAGATTTTGTTGTAGCCCTCTATCACTGTGAGAGACATCTGTTTGAGAAGCCGAGTGCCAACCAGGCCTACCAGACCCATATTATTGTGGACAGTAATGTCATGATAGGACTGCATCTATGGGCAAGTAAGACATTTGGGCCATTGAAACTGCCAGGGATGCTACAAAGCATGATCAGTACCCTTCCATAGGAAGGAAAGAAAGGTGATGGGAGGGGGACCGTTTGTGGACAAAAAAGTTTCTGGTTTCTCTCAGAGGGAGAATGCACGCCTCAAAGTCCCACAGTGTGGTGTTAGACCTTTGAGGTGAGCTTTAGCATGCCCCAAGGTTATCTGTTAATGATAGGTTCATAGGTTCATAGGTTCATACTAGGCTATCTGCCCGAGGGCATTTACAAGCCTAGCCCATAGTTTTGTGGCTTACACCACCCCTTTAGCATGGGGAACTATACCCATTATTTTGCTGTGCCTCTGTTGAGCAGTGACACTGAGGTAATCCCTGGGGTATATCTGCGATCTCCCATCCATTGGTCAAGATTTCTCTTGAACAAGGCCAGCGAGGTGCTCTGCCTCACATATACCGGGATTTTATTCCACAGCATAGGGAGTCTTTGGGTGATGAATCTATCCCTCCAGCACGTCCTATTAATAGCCGTGTCGAGGTTTAAGTCTCCGCCTTGTGGCTCTGACGGATCTAGATTTTTTGAGGTGAAGCACATTCATCAAATCTGGGTTTGACATGGCCTTGTATGCTAGGCAAAGGTCGCCTCTGAGCAAGGTGCGACTGAATAGAGCTGGAGTTCTTTCAGTCGGGCAGCATAGGACAGATGTTTGAGACCCTTTATCCTTTTGGTGAGGAAATTTTGTGGCCTCTCCAGCTGCTGCAAGTGTCGGGTCAGATACATTCCGAATGGGGCATTGTACTCAATCATTGGTCTGATGAGTGATGAGTATAGGGAGACTATGACCTCCTTGATCTAGATGAGAATCCTTCATGATAAGGTGGGCAATGTAGAAGGTCTTCCTAACTACTTTAGCTACATGGGTGTCGAATGACAGACTACTATCAACCTGGGTCCCCAGGTCCCTGATAACTTCTTCTGTACTCAGTGGATTGCCACCTATTTGGTAGCTAGGGGTAACCTTGTTTTTCCCGAAGGGTATGACTATGCATTTTTTGGCATTTAACTTTAGGCCATGGCTCTGGCACCAGTTATCCGTTTCTGTGAGATCCTTCTGAAGGATATCTGTGTCAGATGTGTTTTCTACTATGGCGCCCAGTTTGCAGTCATCTGATGCCGCAGAGGAGGTTGGTATGACTGTAGTACAGCATAAATATTTAGATTGCGTCATTTACTCTTGAATATCCAGCTGACTGCTTGCTTTGTGTACTACAGGTGCATCAGGAATAACTCTTCCACGTCATTGGAAGAGGCAAGCTATATTATCTATTATTTTTGGTTAGTCCTGTAGAATGCATTGTAAACTGAGAGTAAGGTCAGTGATAAAGGGTGATACTTGTGGCACTGCCAGCCCAGCTATCTGGAATTTTGTAAATAATTCTATGTCATTTCTGAATATTGATATGATTTATACAGAACTGTGTGTTATGTACTGAGCTTCAAGAATGTCACCACAGCATCTTGAAGTTTTGTAAGTTAATCTTCTATGTCCTAGCAGGGTATGCTGTGGTTACATTCTTGAAGCTCAGTACATAACATACAGTTCTGTGTAAATCATATCAATATTCACAAATGACATAGAATTATTTACAAAATTACAGATAGCTGGGGTGGCAGTGTCACAATTGCCCCCGCCCCCAAAAACTCAAAGGTAGCTTTTCAAGTGACCCTTGAGAAATGTCACTTGAGAGGGTTGAGCCTATCTGGGAATACATTACCCCATTCCCTGTCTTGAGAGCCTATCTGTGTTGACACTGCTAACCCCATTGCGGTGCTGCACTGTCATATCATATCATATGCTTGCAACCCTAGGCTCCACTATAGTAACTTGGCATTTTGCTGGCTGGCTCAGTATAGCCATGTTAAGGGATTGTGGTCTGTAACTACAGTGAATTTCCTTCCATACAGATAAGACTGAAGTTTTGACAGTGCCCACACTATGGCTAGGCATTCCTTTTCTACAGCTGCATAACATTCCTCCCTGGTTGGAGCCTATGACTGAGATATACCACTGGGTACTCTTCTCCCTCTGAGGAAACCTGGCTAAGTACAGCCCTCATGGTTTGCAGCATCCACCTGCACAACAAATTATTTGCTGTAATCTGGACTGGATAACACAGGGGGTCCTTCCAAAGCTCCTTTAAGCTTCTGGAATGCCTGCTCACATGCTGGAGTGTACACTACCTTATCTGGCCTGTTTTTCCTTGTCAGGTCTGTGAGGGGAGCAGCTATGGTACTATAACTGGGGACAATCTTTCTATAGTACCCTGCTGTCCCTAAGAATGCCCTCACCTGCTTTTTGGTAACGGGTCAGGCCATACCTGAATGCCTTCCACTTTGGCAGATTCTGGCCTGATCCTTACCACTCCCCACTCTGTGTCCCAGGTAGGAGACCTCTGCCATACCCACCGTATATTTGCTGGGCTTAATGGTCACCCATGCCCTTTGTAGTCTGCCCAGCACCTCCCTGACATGCTGAAGGCGCTCTTACCAGGAGATGGCAATATCATCTAGGTAAGCAAGGGCAAAATCTCCTGCTCCTGCTAGGATATGATCTACCAGCCTCTGGAAGGTCACTGGGGCATTTTTCATCCCAAAGGGCATCTTTGTGAACTCATACAAGCCAAAAGGAGTCACAAAGGCTGACCTCTCTCTAGCCCTGGGAGTCAAGGGCACCTGTAAGTAACCCTTTTTAAGATACTTAACTCCACCCAGTTGTTCTAGGGTTTTATCTGTTCTAGGCATGGGGTAAGCATCTGACTCTGTGTAACTTTTTAATTTCCTGTAGCCCACACAGAACCTGGTGCTGCCATCCTTCTTTGGTACCAGCACCACTGGGGAGGCCCAGGGACTGCTGGACTCCTGAATTACCCCAAGTTCCAACATTTCCTGTATCTCCTCACTCAGAGTCTGTTTGACTCTCTCAGGCACCCTATAAGGGGCCTGCTTAATAGGCCTTTGAAGTCATGTATCCACATGGTGCTGCACTAGGTGGGTGCACCCTCGTTTCCCAGTGAACATGTCCGCAAACTCCTGTAACACTGCTCAGATTTCTCAAACCTGGGTAGGAGATAGTACTACGACATTGCTACCCCTTCCGCTGAGGTGTCAGTCCGAGCGTCATTGAGGAGATCAGTCACCAGATCCACCTCAGACTCCTCTTGCCATACACTGCTAATACTCAACACAAGGGCCTCCCTATCATGGTAAGGTTTCATCATGTTAACATGATACAACTTGTGCCCCTGCCTCCTGCCTAGCAGTTCTACCATGTAGCTAACATCACTGACCTTCCTTACCACCTTGTAAGGCCCCTCCCAGGCTGTCTGTAGCTTGTTGTGTCTGACAAGAATGAGAACCATTACCTGCTGCCCTACAGCATACTCTCTAGCTTGAGCATTCCTGTCATACCAGACCTTTTCTGGTGTTGTGCTTCTACCATGGTCTCCTGTGCCAAGCCCATGAGTTCCCTGAGCCTTGTCTTGAGGTTTAGGACACATGCCACAGCAGACTCCTTGTGGGATTCACACTCACCTTCCCATTCATCTCAAATCAAGTCTAGAGGTCCCCTCACCCTATGCCCATACAGCAACTCAAAGGGTGAAAACCTGTGGATTCCTGGGGCACTTCCCCATAAGCAAAAACAGATGGGGCAAATATTTGTCCCACTCCCTCTTAAACTGGTCTGCAAATGCCTGTAGTATCGTCTTGAGTGTAGAGTTTAACCTCTCAACAAGACCATTAGTCTGGGGATGGTAGGGGTGGTCTTTAAGTGCTTCACCCCACAGTACTTTCACAGATAAGCCAGCAGGTCTGACAAGAAACTGGCACCTCTGGCAGTCAGTATTTCTTTTGGAAAACCTACCTTGCTGAAAATCTCTAACAAAGCATTTGCCACCTTTTCTGCCTCAATGGAGGACAGAGCATAATCTACTATCACTAGGATATACTTTTTTTCCTGTGGAACTTGGGATACTCAAAGGCCCCACAATATCCATAGCTACCCTCTGAAATGGCTCCTCAATCACAGGCAAAGGCATCAAATGAGCTTTCACCTTTCTCCTGCCCTATCTTTTGGCACTGCTCACAGGTCCTGCAATGCCCTGTTACATCTCTGGAAATCCTATGCCAATAGAATTTTTCCATAATATGGCTCTTTGTACGATTTATGCCCATATGACCTGCAAAGGGAATGTCATGGAATATGGCTAGAAGTGCCAGATGGTAGGCTCTGGGCACTACCAACTGCTGTAGTCTCTCACCCTCTAGCCCTCCGTCAGGGGTCCACTTTCTCTACAGTAACCCTTTGTCCCAGTATTCAGATTCCCCCTTCCCTTGAGAATCAGTGTCTCACTAGCTACCTCCCTCAGGCCTTGTAATGTAGGGTCTGAGAGCTGAACCTGTCTCAACTGTCTCTTAGTAACCCTTCCCAGATCCCCTTCCACAGGAAGTCTGGTATTCTCTGACAGCGGTGCCTGACTCTCAGCCTGGGTACCAATACTCACCTCTGCCCTTGCAGTCAGTCTGTCCAAGGCAACATCAGTACCCACAAGCAGCTGTGGCTCACCTTCAGTCTCACTGCTACAGGTTAACTCCCTCCTTGAAGTAACCACCTCACCAGTCCTGGCTGCAAGTGTGCAGTCTGTCTGGGTCTCCCCAGGCTACCAGACCCACATGCTTGTCTCCAAGCCTGACTGTGAGTAACTGCATGCACACGTGGTACTGCATTATCAAAATCATTCCCCATCAGGACATCTGCAGGGATATCTTCAAACACACCTATTTGCTTGCTTCCTTTTCCACCCTCCCAGTCAAGATGAACCCGAGCCAAAGGTATTTGGAATGGGGTCCCTCCTAAAGCTCTGACTGGAGTAGACTGCCCAAGCAAGTAGTGCTCCTTCTGTAACCATTGCAGACTTCACAATGGTTAGGTCAGAGGCTGTGTCTCTCATAGTCATGGCCTCTTTCTCATTCTCTAAGATAGGATATAACCTCTTGTGGTAGTTTGGTACCCTTGTTGCCTCGAGACAACTTACTACTAGCATTTTGTCATTCCCACTTACTGGCTCTCCCACCTTTTGTTCCCCACCTTGCCTCCATGGACATCTATATGCTACATGGCCCCAATGGTTGCATTTAAAACATTTAACCCTTGCTCCTGGATGTGTACTTTGACTAGTGACTTCCCCTACTGCTGGCAGACTCTGTTGGGGAAATCTGGGCTTCCCACCATGGGTTCCCTTAGACCCATGAGCAGAACTGGGTGTCCCTTTCCTGTGCAGTGATGCCCTGCTTACTAGGTATGTCTCCCTTCTTCCCCAGCTCATCTGCAGTAGTGCACTGTCTATCAGTTAGCCAGATTCTCACGTCCTCAGGCAAAGTGCTAAGGACTTGTTCCCTCACCAAAGGTCTGCCAACCCTTCAAAAGTGGTGACCTGACATCCGCTCACCCACCTATGAAAATAAGTGCTTAGTTTAGCAACATATTCACACACACTTTCATCTGCCTTGCATTTATGCTCTCAAAGCTTTTTCCTGTAAATGTCAGGTGTTAACTTAAAACATTCTAAAAGACAATTTTTTACAACATTATAATTTAAACAATCAATATCAGACAGTTTAGAAATTACAGTTACAGCTTTACCATGGGTAAGGGGTCAGGAACCGTGCCCTTGGTCAACATTATACTGTTTACATACCCTCTCAAAAATATGAATGAAACTATCAAAATTATCCCCCTCTGTAAATTGCAGAAGAAATCTACTGACTTTTGTTGTTTCTGGGGTTCACTTACTCCCTTCCCCATTACCTCCATGACTCTGGTGAATAGTCATCATCTCCTTTTTATGTTGCCTCTGCCTCTCCTTGTCCTCACCTTCCAGGCATCACAGTTTCTCATTTTCCTCAGCACTCAGATGTTGCAGTTTCTCATTTTCTTCAGTCTCTCTGCTGCCTCTGTTTCCAAACACTTGGCCTCTACCTCAAGTTTCTTAAACTCCAGATGGATTTTTAAGTCCTCTGTGGAAAGGCTGAGTTGTCCATTTTCTGAGCATTATACATCTCCAAGGCCAGTCTGATTGTCCTCCTGGTTGCTATTCTGCGATGCAACTGTGACTAAAGTTGCAATCATGTCTGCTTTAGTCAGGTTGGCATGCACCAGTCCTTTAGCCTGGCACATCTCAGCCAACTGGCTCCTTGTTAGCTTGCCATACTCCCCTGCTGACATGCTTGCCTGCTCTCCCTGACTAACTAAGCTTACAAACAAAATAAAACAATTGTGATAGGAACTCTGAATGTTCACTGCATGGCTGATTGAGAGCACAAACAAATTTAGTGACCACTGTACACAGGCTACAGGAATTCAATATCCACACCACTACAAGCCAGTTAATATGTCATATGGCTATCTCGCCACAATCAAGCAATTAATATGCAATGTGGATATCCCACCACTGTTAACCAATTAATATGTGATGCCCCTGCACTGGCCCAGTGATCAAGTATCCTCAATCCTCTCCACCGGCAACAGTGAGGGACATACACAATGTAAGGATGACAAGTACACACACAGTAAAGTACAACAGAGATCACAGTCAGTCTGGGGCTGGTTTCTCCCTCTTTTTCCAGATCCCCAGTAAGACTCCCCACTGGCACAGCTATAGAGTTGAGTCCTTAGCCAGAGTTCCAAGCTAAGTCCTCCCAACACTCTCTCTGTCCAACCAGTGCTTCTTGTCCCTGCCCAAGTAGCTGACACACACACACACACACACACACACACACACACACACACACACACACACACACACACACACACACACACTTTGAGATTTGATCTATACACAAACACACACCAGAGAAATGCTGGCACAGGTTTACTAGCTATGCTCCCTTCTGCACAGACCATAAGGGTACTTTAAGACCCTTCCCGAAGGGTGACCAATCCTACTGTGTAAAGTGTGACCAGGAGCAAGGCTATTTAGGAGTGTCCTGTACTGTGTCACCAAATACATATGCCAGTACTCTAAGAGCTTAAATACCTCTAAACAAACCAGCCACAAAGATAGGTTTAAATATATTTAATAATATATAATAAAAGAACAAGACAACACTCAAACACCACAGTAACTACAGAGTTCAGAATCACAGGAAATATTTTAAAACAACATTGCAGGACAGTCTCAAATAAATACAGAAAACATCTAAATTAATCTTTACTAAATTCCTATCTATATCTCAGAAATACTATGCCCTAAATAACTTATTTCCAAAGCAAGGCAAATGCAGATGATGGAGATGATGGATTTTTCCAGGTCAAAGACAAAATACAAAATGCACACAGTCTCTCTCTGAGAGAGTTCTTAAATTACTATCAAACATTACTGCTGGGTCAGTTTGGATGACATCACTCTTTGTCACCTGCCTGCAATACTCAGGCTAAAAGATACTAACAGAATTTTAACATCTCTGTCTGAGAAGTACATCTCTCTCAGAAGTGCAGCTGCTAGGAAGTCATAGATCAATAAAACACTTTACATTTTAAACATAGTAAATACTTCTCTCCTAGACAATAGAAAAATCTTCTAGCTCTAGACATTCTGTCTTCTTGCTGCAATGAAACTAACTTTTATAGCACATCATAAAGCACTTAATTTCAACTTCTTTTCTTGAAGTTTTGTAACTTAATCTTCTACGTCCCAGCAGGGTATGCTGTGGTTACATTCCTGAAGCTCAGTACATAACATACAGTTCTGTATAAATCATGTCAATATTCACAAATGACATAGAATTATTTACAAAATTCCATATAGCTCGGCTGGCAATGCCGCACTACTTAAAGTGGTCTTTTCTGTTTTTACAGGTGATTCACTATCTGGCAGCATCGCTGTGGAAATGCCATTGACTGTTATTGGAGACTTGTCATACTCTGGTTATGATGGAAGTAAACAGCTGGCATAATCAAGGTCCCCATTGTCAGTGCTGGACACAGGACCTGTGACCACTAGAATCCTACCCAAACCACCGATACGTCTCTGTGCCTGTGAAAACCCAAGGTACACACAAACACACACACACACACACACACACACACACACACACACACACACACACACACACACACACACACACACACCAGTACAGGTTATTAGGGAGACTTGCAGTGAGAGCACTGTATCTCCTCCCATGGCACAGGCATCAGTATCTCTCAGAAGCCTATAGGGAGTTGGAACAGAGGGGTGTGTGTAATGGTACATATCAAAGGCAGGGATATCACCTCCACCTGAACTAGTTGTGTCAATGGGAGCCACCCAACATATGTGGAGGTCCAAGATGAAGGCACAGGCTAGAACAGCCTCAGCCTTTGGAGAGTTGGTAAGGGTAGTACAGGGTGCATGAGATGACCTCTGGGAATGCACTTCCCACACTGCTGCCAACTTTGACAGAAGTGAACACATACTATCTCAAGTAGGTTCTCTAGTGGTTACATGGCCTGTGGCAGGCATTTTCACTACAGTAAATCCAGATGTGTCTCTACAGAAGGCAGTCATCATGGACATGGACAGTGAAGGTCACTGTCATGCAGTGACAGTGCTGCCACAACAGCATGAGTTGTGGTGGTACCTGCAGCCAGGAGAGGTCATGTCTTGTTATGGGAGACAGTCAATCACACAACACACCCAAGCATCGCATAGACATTACCAGGTCATAGGCTTATGGCCACTATAATCGAAAGTACAACAGGGCCATGGCACTACCCATGTGACTCCTGGTAGGAGCAGCTCCGGTGGGTAGTGGTGCACATGGGATGGTTGTTCACCTTCCATACATGCCCTTGACCTGTCCATGACATCAGGGAACACTGATGTAACTACTGCTGAGGCACACACACACACACACACACACACACACACACACACACACACACACACACACACACAGTTTCTCTTGTCTCACATACTTGAATGCTCAGTGCCAGTGGCTATTCACAGAACATTCCACAATAATTCTCTGCAGCCCAACATATTACACACATTGCAGTACAACATTTTCAGTTTGTACACCACTCAAACTTTTCCTTTTGTAAGATATTGCACACTTGTGCTCCCTCCTCTACTTGTGCATATTATGGTAACTTTGCCCTGCCTTTGTACGTTGTTACTTGAACTGTGCATTGTGGCCAACCTATGCATGGATAAGCACAGTCTGGTATTGGGTATGTATATACGCATCATGTTTACTGTTCTGTATATACTATACTATGGGGTAAGGCTGTGTGGCAACTGCTTTGCAAGGGCCATTGTATACTGCACCCATCTCCATCTAGTAGTTCATCACCTGTGTTTTGGTCCCTCACTGACTCCACATCTAGCTGACCCTCTACCGCCATGAACTGCTTCCTAATAATCATATTGTATATAATGGCACACTGAAAATATTTTTGCATATGTGCCAGAGTCATTCTGTAGGACACCACTGGAAGTGAACCCCATATAAAAGTAAAAGTTAATTCCAACAAAAGTTTCTCTAGACCAGTCTGAAACATATACACCCCCCCCCACACACACACACACACACATACACACACATACATACCATATTTTTCCTAAATTAAAAGTATGAATTAAACTTTCTTCTTAAAAGACAATTTATATCTTCTCCACCTATCCATAAAACTTCTTATTTAATTTAGAATTACAATCCATATTTCTTTATATTTTACCTCTTTCCCAAATGTTAAACCTAATAATTTAAACTCTGATTTATCTAATAGTATCCCCAAAACTTTTACATTTTTCTTTCTTTATAGTCAGTCGTACTTTTTTAATGCATGTTTATATTCCACGTCACTTCCTTAATCCATCCTGTATTTTTGTAGTCATCCCCACATCATCTGCATAAATTAAATACATCAGAATTTTTATATTTTGTCTTAACATATACAACCTTCTTTAATAAACCTTTCTACTTAGTTACTACAGTATCCATTAAAAATGAAAATAAGATACTCTTTTTTTTCACTCTATTTCCTATTGAAGCCATATTTTCCCTTTTTTTCACATTCTTCCACCTTCCCATCTTCTTGACTTAAAAATTCAAACTGATTTTACACTTCCACCATATAACTTTCCTCCTTCACAAATTTCTGTCACCAATATCTTTATAATTTTTACCTATTTTTCCATTATATTCACATTCTCTCCAAGCATTTATTTACAGTTAAATCAAAAATGTTCATTACTTCCCATCTTTACATATTTTCTTACAATTATTAGCAATGTGAGCAACCTTTTCACACTGACAACATTTTCTTTTACTGCATTCCCTATTAAATGATCCCCTTCACCACAGTGTGGTATTACTCCTTCCACACTCTTTGGACAATCCAGACACTAATGTTGCATATGTTTTCATTCTTCATAACTCTTTCCTTCTTCATTCCTTACATGCTCTGCGTCACTTCTGCTTTTCACTGTCCGACTCTCAAAATCTTCCTCCATCTCCTTCCTCCTTCGCCATTTTTTGCAGCTATCCTATGGTCTGCCACAATGGCAAAATAGTAGGGGAAGTTCCCTCATGCCCCAGTCAAAATTTCCCTAGCAGTAAAAATACTACCTTAAATCCCCCACGAAAAAATGTCACTAGCTTAATGGGACTAACTCAGTCAGCAAAGCACAGATAAATAAAAACTAAACTAATGCTATGCAGAGGATATACAACTTTAGTTCTCTTCCCTCTAGACAAAATGTCTATGGCAGAATTCCCACTAACTTAGAATGCAGAACAGGATGATTAGCAAATCACTATGATTTAACAACTATAAGACAATACTGACCTCTTACCCAGACATTAACATTATTTTGTGGTAAATGAATGAGTCATTCAAGAGACTATATCAGCTGCCATTTTTTTTGAACAGATAAATGGATGATATTTTTCTCTTTGACTTCCAGCATATTTTCTTGTTAACATACTGGATAAGACCACATATTTTTGATTGGATGTGCGTTCCACAACAACCTTTCTCTTCTTATTACATCCCTTTAATTTTTCTTCGGTTCTGATGAATAGTCCCAGCCCATTAGATGTCAAATACTTCACATACACACACACACACACACACACACACACACACAAACACAAATGCATACATACACATACACAGACGCACACACCCACACACACACACACACACACACACACACACACACACACACACACACACACACATGCACACATACACAAACACAGACACAGACACACACATGCGCACGTGTGCACAGTATAGCAACATTCCTGTGATTTGCAATCCCTGTTCCCTGTTCAGAATGCAGGTCTACGCTGTTATTCTTAAAACATAAATAAGCAAGGTCCTAAACATTAATTTTTATCAATAAATAACTTTTCAATTTTTTTCTTGAAAAATATGCACATGAATGCAAAAATGGTATACTAGAAAAGTCAAAGTAATACTCCTTAAATATTTTAAAAAATGTTAAAATGAGTTGCACTATGATAATGGTTACTATTATTATTATTATTATTATTATTATTATTATTATTATTATTATTATTATTATTATCAGGGACAAGGTCAACTGTCCTTGGATCCTCACAGATGCTTCTGACAGCAGCCAAGCAAAATAAAACAAATAAATATGAATATAAATCAGGATAAATAAACAAGTAAATATAAAGTAAATTATGTTTAGTTTTAACATCTAAAAAAATAAACGCTACTGCCCTGGGATATAGCCCACACAAGCCACAGCCAAATAAAGTTCATACTAATAGCTGCTGCACAGAATTATAATCACTGGCTTCCAAAAATCTTCTCACCTCACTACGAGCTTAATGGCTTACAATATTAGCTTATCCACAGAAACTTTACTTTGACTACACTATGACACACACGCACACACACACACACACACACACACACACACACACACACACACAAAATATTTTCCATGAGAGGGTAATAATACCTTCTAGTACGTCAACTGTTTCATGCTTTATGGTAGTTGCATAACCCAACCAAAACCAGTCTGACATACTGAAGTACAAATTAATGAACCAGTCTAAGACTAAAACAACTAAAATATAAAAGCTGCTTGTACTTTTAGTTGAACAGTCTTTCCTCTTCTCAGAGTGGACTCCATCATCCATTCACAACCCCTTTTTTCCCATTTTTGCCTATAGGGACACAGTGTCACTTCAATAGTGACAATCATCTAGAGTGAAAGTTCACACCACCAGGTGGGGGAATGTCAACAGTTAATCACGACAAAGCGGTATCCTCAGCATATCAATAAATAAATTAAAAAGTAACAAGACATATTTTGTTTTTAAATAAAATAAAATTCTTTACTGAAGAAGTAAGTAGCATAATTTGAGAAATTAGATACACAAGCAAAGTTCAGTATTGCAAACAGGAATATAAAACAATGTTTTTCAACAGACAGGTGGCATATAGGAGAACACTATTTAAATAGCTATTTTCTAGCTAACCTTTGACTAAAGAGGGATTGTAATATACCTACTACTATCTGAATTCACAGAATTAAACAGGAAAATTAGTAAGACAAATGTCCAGGCCAGCACTAAATGAAAATGTCTACTGTGGGCTGGATTCACAGGAAGAGGGTCATATCACATGACCTCTGGAGGGATGTTTCAAAATGGTTCACCACTGCTAGACATATACTTAGCATAGTTATACCCAATCAGATTCCTCCTTCAGAGGGTATAAGGCAGTTTCTTCTCCTAGTCAAACAAAACTTGAATCTAAGTAATGATCCGCAGCTGGAAAATGCAATGTCTTATGTAATAGGAAAGGACTGGTTCCGCCTGGCTAAATATGTGTGTGCGTGTGTGTGTGTGTGTGTGTGTGTGTGTGTGTGTGTGTATACGTGCACCACTTGTGCTTCTTTCTAGCTATCCTCCTCTATAAAAAGAGACAGTCCAAATGTCATACTTCTACAGGTGACTTAGTTATGTGTCTTATGCAGCTATTTTCACATAATTTTTCATAACATTTTATGATTTACATATCTGCTGCATTCCAATAAAAAAATTTGAGAGTTTTATGCAAATGTTCAACATTTCACAGCTTTTTTGCATTTTTAATAAAACAGTTGCAAATGTATATACAGTCATTGATTATTATTACAGTTAAAGGAAAAATAATAAAATAATGTGCAATTGTCAAAGGTTTTAGTATAATTAATAAAGGCACTTATGTTACCTTATTTTAATATCAGTGTAACTTTACCCATCAAATGACAGAGGTTTGCCAGTCAAATGAGAGTTTTGCGTGCTTTCATATCACAAACAAGAAACCTATTATAAACAAAAAGTACCTAGACACTGACAGTCATATTACGGTCTCTTTATTGCATTGTGCCTCAAAACTGTGAAGGTCTTAGACTACACTTCTTAGCAGAAAAAAATAGTACAAATGGCACATTTTAAATTCAGTCCACAATAATTTATTGCTTAACTAAAAGCAATGAAATCAAGAAACATTAAATTCAAATGTATGTCTCTTCAATGGCAATGCTGAGTGAACATAAATGGCATATTGACGGCTTCAGCAAAGTGTCATTATTAACAGACTGAAGTAACTGCAAGGAAATTAATACTGAATATTTCTTCTTTTGAGGATTGCACAATTGAAATTCAATCTTGATTTCCTTTTTAAATAAATATTTTTATGCTTGGCAGTCAGCTTAAGCCAAGAATTTTATTAATGTCAAACTATAGGATCATTGCCCAGTCCATGTTATAGGCAGATATTTTATAATGTGTCAGAGAGCGAATGAACTTTTAATTTCATTACAGAAAACAGCACTGCTATGTAAAGCAGTAGAAATAGTCACAGATGCCTCATATCACTAAAGAGTCTGTTTACAGTATGAGTGTATCAGCAATCCTTATGACACGGACTGTTTTGCTATAATTCAAAAGAAGCAAAATTCACTTGATGCTACAACCAAAGCTGTTGTCATGCTCTTCTCTCTCTCTCACATGTCAGATATGGTTCAGCCAAGTCCACAGCATCACGACTATAAACTACTCAAAACTCCAACACTGCAAACATAACAAGCTTTATCCTTTAGAAATACACAAAGAAATTTTAGCTTATAAATATGCTTATTCAAAAAGCATACAGTGTACCGCATTATAATGCTAAAGGATAATTGTGAAAAATTAAAAAATGGAGCAGGCATTCATGTTACAGAATGGAAGAGACTAAACTACATCAAAAATCACCCCTGCAAAGGATGCATACTGCCAACAGTTGAACTGTTTGCAAAAATTACTTAATAGCCAGATGTTGGGCTGCATATTTATGTTTCAAGGGTGAGCAATTAACAGGTGTCATGGGGAAGCCAGGGGCTGGAAACTTCTTACTCTCTGCAGTACCAGCAAGGCAGGTAATTGAATGCTGTGCAGTTTAAGCATTAGCTGTTCTTGCAGTGCTTCTGAGCCATTCTGGCTAAGGGGCAGGACAGGGAGAATCTCCAGGTAGCTAATTTGCAATGGTAGGATCAGACTTTCTCAGCCAGTTGAACATGTTCTTTTAGTTGCAAAGCAACTTGAGTTAAATACTTAGCATTTGTCAGTGACCCAGATATAGAAGCCTCCCTTCTCAAAATTACTGCATGTCCCATCAACTGTGTTGTAAATTATGTTATCATTTATGCATGTTATAAACCAGTCAAGCATAAACAGTGCAAAAGCAAATCCTACATTCTACTGACTAAATTCATACCAGAGGAAACAGTAATATGTAAAAGGGTGGATATTATGCTTGGTTGTTTGCAGGGTCTATGCAATACGCAGTTTGACCAACTTCACCTCTTCCTGCTTTAGTTACAGCCATGAAAAAAGAAATACTGTTGAGAACATCTTCATTCCAAGAATGTAATTAAAAGTCTGACAGTGATGTCTCTAACCCAAAAGGCAGCACAGTCTTACTGAGTCTCTACAGCTTAAAAAACTCTATAGACATCTTACGGCTATCTTGAACTGCATTCCAAATAAGGAGCACATATCATTTTGTAAACAAAGGCATTCCAAGTAAGGAGAACAGATCTTTTTTGTCAGTAAAGCAAAGCACAAACTTAATCATTTATGTAGCCAAGGGAAAACAGCAGTCTGGTTAGAGTAGTCTGTGATATTGCTCTGTTTAGACTACATTTACAATATGGAATGACAACCCACCTTCTTACACTTAGTACTGAAGACTATAGCAAATTACTGTCATCTTGTAGAGAGCAATAATAATCTGTAATATTATCAGAAAACAAAACAGTGACAGAATTTGTCCACTGCAGTGCAGCCTTAGGAGATCATAAATAAACCTAATTCACCATGCGCACAGAAAACTATTGCTCCAACAATGCAGGAACAATCTGCATACGCTGTGTGTATAATAATCCAGTGTCCGTTTACTGCCAGTGCTAATACCACATATTAAAGACAGTGACAGAATCACAATTAATATCACAGGATGCAAGGCAGGCAACATGCATGTAGACATTTATTTATTTGTTTGTTTTAAGTAGGTTACTCCTGCTTTCACAGCTGTTTCTTCACAGGGCAGATCCAGGGAGAAAAGAAACTTCAAAATAAAAACCTTGTGACACATTTTACAGTAGTCAATCAGCATGTCTCTAGGAAATGGGAGGAGATGGGAGGAAACCAGTTTACACAGAAAGTACTGGGAGCAAGAACATGAAAATTCCATTCAGGCATCATCTGTAAGGGAAGGATAAAGCCTAGACTCTAAAGGTGAGAGACAGGAGTGCTAACCATCACATCTTTGTGCAGCTTACCTTAACCACATTCTTCCTGTAGTATCATAGGACAATGATATGCTCAAATAAAATGCTGTATAGTAAGTGACACAGAAGCATTAAAGTGTTGAAAGAAACATGCATTGATGCAATAATATGCAAAAAATAAATAAATAATTTGAAAAAAACATATCATAGACAAATTAAATACATGGACTGACTGCAACATATAAGAGCCTTCCACATGAGGAAATAATGCATTTAATACATCCTGATTCACATATGTATTTTGTAAGACATGCCATGTGTTTTAAATTGTTCATGCTGCAATGTGCAGCATCATGATATGAATTGTTGCATATTTCTCTCCCTTAGTAGTGCAAGCAGATAAAAATTTCATTTTTCTGCAAGTTTATATAGTTCACAAGTACAATGTGCACACAACAGAATTAACAGAGCAACACAAGTATATATCGGAAATTGCTATGTGTCGTTATAGCATGAACATGCTACAAAAGCCAAACTGGACAAATGAAAAAAAGAGACACTTACATGCCACACTCAGAGTTCAGTTACAGAGTTATTCAATGCCCAGCTCTTTGAAAATCATTCAGATGAGGCAGAATGCCAAAAACAGAATCTGTGTGAAAACACTGCACCCCTTCCCCTGAGGTACAGTGAAATCCAACATGTTTATAAAAATATGGGATGGCCAGGGTGCCTTCTCCTGCATGTGGGCATGCAGGACACTTTGTTTCCCACAGAAAAAAAATGCAATTTTGTGACTGAAATTCACTTAATGTCCTTTTAGACATGCAGCCACATAAAAAAAACACTTCAAAATACCAGCATATATCCCATTCAAACATGGGAGATGCATCTTGCAAGAACACACAACAAGTACTAGTGTGCAAATCAATGCAGAATTGTCTATCTGTGACAAAGCAGGTATGTTGTGTCAGGTGCACAGAAAAGCAAGTGAACCACAGGCAGTCATATAATTTGACATAAGCAGAGCACATTAAGTAATATAATAAACATAGGCACAACTGTTAACATTACCACAAAGACTGGTAAAAACAATAAGGTAGCAATCCCAGTAAGTATTCTGAAAATAAAAAAAAAACAGGTGCTCCAAGGGACCAGAACTTGTATCCACAAAGCATTTATTATTTTACAGCTTAAAGTTTAAAAACAAACTGCTGTTGTAAAAGAATCAAACAAGTTTAGCGCTTTCATCTTTCAAGTGAATGACATCATCAGAACCATTGCATTTAAAACAGCTAGGCTTTTATATCCAAAACTACACCCCTGATTGAAAACAAATTATCAAGCCAAGTCCTGCATTTAAAGCTACATAGTCATACATACATTACCACAAAGACTGATTACGGCTGCACAGATTGTGACTAACACTGTGAGGTGCACACAATAAGAAGCACCTGCTATCCACTGGACACAACTGTATACATACCAGTATGGTTCTATTTTCAGGACTGTGAGCAAATGAACTGCTCATATGCAGGACGTGAGAGATGCCATCAGACATTTTTTTGCTATTCAGAAACATCGCGAAAGTACAGTTGTGTACACTTACCATAAATGTAGATGTTCGAGTGTATTCGCTGTTGCAGTCATTACATTTAGGTTATCTGCTTGCAGTAGCCCTCGGTCGGCCTGATTAACAAAGTCTTGGGTCCTGTGTCGGTTGCTGTCCCTTCTTCCATGATGTCAGGTCGTCAGGGGTATAAAACATGCAGCCGACGCCATTTCATCAGTTTTTCTTGCCCCAGATGTCAGGTGCCCCCTAATGGGAAGCAATTAAATCTATAAATACAAGGATATACCTCCAACAAAAAAAGCAAATGCTATGCTCTAAAAGCTTTTTGGTGTAAGTGAGAGTAGAGGTATAGCCAAAAGAAGAAAGGGGGCGGGAGGGAGGGTAACCAGGACTGCAACAGTGAATACACTCAAAAATCTACAATTATGGTGAGTGTACACAACTGAACTATGTTCTTCGTGTTTCACTGTTGCAGTCATTACAGTTTGGTAGATTCCCAAAGCTAAGGTTGGGAGGAGGAATTTAAATAGAATTAGGACCAGCTATAAGGCCCTGCAAGACTGCAGTGGCAAAACCAGCTCTGGATTTAGAGAAAATTGGCAAATGATAATGCTTGGTGAAAGTATGTACAGAACTCCAGGTAGCAGCTTCTAGGATGTCCCTAGTAGGGACGCCCCTGAGAAAGGCTGTAGAGGTAGATGCAGCCCTAGTTGAATGGGGTCTGATGCCCTGTGGGATAGGTTTTCCATGGTGCTTATAACAGAAATGAATGCAGTGGCCTATCCATTTTGAAATGGTTTGTTTTGAAATAGCTTTCCCCTCTGTCCCTGCAGCAAATGCCACTAGCAGTTGTTCAGATTTCCTTTGAGGTTTAGTCCTGTCCAAGTAGAATCTAAGCTGTCTGTGCACATCTAAAGAGTGCAGCATCCATTCCCCTTTGTTCTGTGAGTTAGGAAAAAAGGTAGGCAAATGAATGGACTGATTAAGAGCCACACTGGATACCACCTTGGGCATGAAGGAGGGATTGGTTCTGAGGGACACCCTGTCTGCATGAAAGATGATGAAAAGCTCCACTGCCATAAGGGCCTGTAATTCAGATACCCTTCTTGCAGAAGTGATTGCTAAAATGAAAGCTGTTTTCCAGGAAAGAAATTTTAAATCTGCAGTAGCAGCTGGCTCGAAAGGAGGAAGAATGAGTTTCTCCAAGACAAAGTTAAGATCCCAGGCTGGAGTTGGAACACTCCTGAGTGGCCTTAAATTTTTGGTCCCTCTGAGGAACTGCTTGAGCAGTGGGTGAGAGAAGATGGGAGGCTCTGTGCTATAATGAGCTGAAATGGCTGAGGCATGAATTTTGATGGAGGAAAAAGACAAGCCCTTATGAAGCATCTCGGTCAAGTATTGTAGAATCTAAGGTAAATTTGGCACTGCTGCATTTATTCCTTGAGATTGGTTCCAGGCACAGAATCTTTTCCATTTTGCAGCATAAGATTTTCTAGTACTAGGCCTCCTTGCCTCTAAAATGATATCCATCACTGATTTACTGAGGGATGGTAAAGGAGTGATTAGGTATTTAGCCAGGCTGCTAGGTTCAGGGTTTGCAGCTAAAGGTGCAAAATTTGGTTCTCCTGCTGAGACAACAGGGAAGGAGTCTGAGGCAGATGCCATGGAGCCAAGCATGACACACTGCGCAAGAGTGGGTACCAGTGTTGCTGAGGCCAGTGTGGTGCAATTAAAATCGTCTTTGGCTTGTCCTGTTTGATCTTTAGTAGTACCTTGGAGAGCAGAGGCAAAGGAGGAAGGGCATAAACTGATAGGTTTTTCCAGCTGAAGGATAGAGCATCCACTTTCCAAACTAGCTTGTGGGGAATCCTTGTGCAAACTTTGTCCAGTTGATGGTTCTGGGGGAAGGCAAACAGATCTATATCTGGGCTCCCCCATTTGCTTGTCTACATGTTGAAAATCCTTGGTTCCAGTTTCCACTCGTGTGGGTCCATGAGGTTTCTGCTTAGTCTGTCTGCCAGTGTATTTAGTTTTCCTGGCTGGAATTGAGCTTGTAGATTCACTTGGTAGCTCAAGGTTGTGTTCCACAATGCCATGGCTAGTCTTCAGAGTGGGTAAGAATGTGTATCCCCCTGCTTGTTTATGTACCACATGACACTGGTCTTGTCCGTCTTTACCATTAGTTTTCCTGGAAGAATGTGGTCCTTGAAGGCTGTCAGAGCATTCTGTACAGCTAACATTTCCTTTTGATTTATGTGCAGGTGCATTTGACTTGGTTTCCATTTGCCCTGAATGCACTTCCCTGCCAGGTGAGCCCCCCCATGTATAGTCTAATGCATCTGTTGTTAAGATTTGGGTGGCAGGGGGTAATGTGAATGGTAGTCCCCTGTTATGGTGGCAGGCCTCTGCCCACCAAAGGAACTCTAGGCGTAGGCAAGGTATGATAGGAATCCTTGCTTCTAGATCCTGTGAATGTTGACACCATAGGCTTTTGAGATACCATTGCAGTTTCCTCATATGCAGCCTTGCATATGGAATTAGAAGAATGCAGAAGGCCATGAACCCCAAGGCTTGCAGTATTTGCCTTGCAGATAGCTGGGTTTTTGTGGCCACTTGTTTGAAGGAAGTTGTCAAATGAATCAGTTTCTCTGGCGTGAGAAAAGCCATCTGGGAAGTTGTATTCAAGCTTGCTCCCAGGAATATAATTTGTTGGCAGGGTACCAGGTGGGATTTCTTTTCATTTATGGTGAACCCAAGACAAGTCAGTACCCTTTGAACAAAGGCCAGATGATTCAAAAGTATGTCCTGGCTTTCTGCCTGAATTAGACAATCATCCAGGTATGGGTATATTTGAATATTTCTTTGCCTGAAAATGCAGTGACTGGAGCTAGGCACTTCGTGAATACCCTGGGGGCAGTAGATAAGCCAAAGGGCAGTGCAGAGAACTGATAGTGCATGTAGCCTGCTTTGAAGCATTGGTATCTTCTGCAAGACTCCCTGATAGGGATGTGCAGGTATGCTTCTTTTAAGTCTAGTGTTGCCAACCATGCATCCTTGCCTAGCATAGGAAGCACCTGGTGAAGAGTCAGCATTTTGAATTTTGGAATCACTAGAAAGGTGTTTTGAATCAAAAGGTCCAGGATAGGATGCCATGTATTGCCTTTTTTGGGTACCAGGAAAAGTCTCAAATAGAAACCTTGTCCCTTTTCCTCTTCTGGTACCAACTGAATAGCCCCCATGTTTAAGAGAGAGAGTACATGATTTTGGGCCTCTGCCCACTGATTTGGGGGTAGATCTGGTCACCTGCTTGGTGTTGGTAAAATGTGGAAGTGAAATCTCTATCCTTGGGACACTATATTTAAAACCCATTTGTCCTGGGTGATGAGTTCCCAGTTTTTGGCCTGCAGACCAATCCTTCCGCCTAAAGGAGCATTCATTTGGGAAGTGCTTGTAAGTTTTAAAAGCAAGTCATTGAGACAGTTTTCCATAGGGAGAAGTATTACTACTCCCAGGTTTGGGTGCGGAAACCCCCCACTGCCTAGTCTTGTGTGTCCCTTGGGACTGAAACCTGGGGTTTCTGCTGTGTCTGGGTTTGGCTTGAGAAGACATGGAAGGGGCTAGAAAGGACCAGTTTTCAGGGAGCCAGTGCCTACTAAATCTAGGAGGCTGAACTTGTAAGAAATTTTTAACAGTTTGCATAATTTAGCTTTATCTTCCATCTTTTTAAGAACTTCCTCAGCCTTGTTAAACAATTTAGCTTTAACATGATCAAGCAAACCTTGCTCCTTAAGCCAAGCATGCCTTCTGAGCACAGACCCAGTAACAGCAGCCCTGCAAGAGGCCTCTAATGAATCAAATCCACATTGCAAAGTATGTTTTCCAACCTGTTCAGCAGAATGCATTAAATCCTGTAATTCTTTATTTTCAGCACAGTCAGGAATTAACATAATTTTCTGTTTAAGCAATTCAATAACATGTTGTTGATACTTTAACATATGAAACTGGCAGTTTAAAGCCCTAATGGCCAAGGTTGCAGAAGTGTAAACTTTCTTACTCCATCTATCCAGTGCCCTGGAGTCTCTATCAGAGGGGGTAGGATTTTTAGCAGTAGAAGCCTTAATGCCCTTGGGTCAATGTGAAATAGTCTCTGGATCCACAATAGGATTTTTTAAAAAGGAACTTGTGAGAATCAGGAACCCTGTAATATCTGTCAGGTTTTCTGGGGGCAGGAGGCAAAGAATCAGGGGCCAAACTAGATCCTGAAAAGGCATCATCAACAATGTCTAGTACAGGAGGTATAGCTAAAGGCCTATGCTGAGGCAGGAGCAAGAAATCCCTAAGCCTCTTTTTTGAATCAGAAAAATCCTGGCTTTCCCAGTGGAAATGCTCCCTTAGAGTATGTAGGGTCTCACCAAAAGAAAAATCCTCAGGAGGGGAAGCAGAGGGAATAGAGTCCTCTGCATCAGAATCCTCATAAGTAGATAAGGGCAAATCCAGATCATCAGAAGAATCAGAAAAATCAGAATCCTGTTCAGAAGATTCATAAACAACTTCAGCCCTAGGTCTCTTAGAGGGGGGAGGCTGGCTTCCCCTGATTAGAGTTATTAGATCTTCAGCCATTTTTATCATTTGTTTTTTAGGCATAGAGGCCTGAGCATGTGGCCTGGGTGTCGGTTTCTTAGGCATGGTTCATGATTTTGGCCTAAATGAAGAAAGAGGTGTCGGTTTAATATGCAAGTCCGTAGGCTTGAATACACAGAAGCTGGTGCCTGCACAGCGGCTCCGGACCCATCCAAGGTAGAGACATCCGCAGGTTCCACAGTTGAAGCTTCTCGTGGCATACCAAATTCCGAATGGGTCTCAGTAGAGGCTTGCGAGTCAGAAGTAGCAGGTATCAGGGGCTGCGAAAGCGCCTCACTGAGTACCGGCGAACTGGTGACTGGCTTAGGAGAAGTGTCATCGGCAGTTTTGGACCTTGGCAGCCTGTCTCTGTCTTTATCTTTGCATTTTTTCAGAATCCCGGTAGTTGGATGGCTAACTGACGACATATCTGGATAATTAAACCAAGAACCAAAATATTTAGAAGCAAAAATATACCGACAACGGATAGTGCACTGATTAAGTAAAGCACAAAACTGACAGCAAGGTACATCGTGGTCAGGGCCTAGGCAAGGAATACAGTACGAATGAAAATCTTTGTGAGGTATTTGCTTTCCACAAGTAATGCAATTATTAACTTTTACTGACATCAGTAAGGAGCAAGAAAAAGTTTCCCCAATGGGGTACTTAGCTTTAGTTGAAGTCTTTGGTTCTGAAACTCGAAAAAGAAAATTTCAGGAGTCGGCCGACCAGCACTTGCGAACTGCTTCTGCTTTGAGCACCGCACGGCAAAAAAGACTAATGTAATGGTGTTGGCTGCATGTTTTATACCCCAGACGACCTGACGTCATGGAAGAAGGGACAGCAACTGACACAGGACCCAAGACTTTGTTAATCAGGCCAACTGAGGGCTATTGCAAGCAGATAACCCAAATGTAATGACTGCAACAGTGAAACACGAAGAACATCAGAGTGAGTGCTATGGTAGCCTGAACCAATGTGTCACATGCACAGTAAAACTAAGTATATATTCCACAACTATGTGTGTGCCGCAACATTCTGGGCATGACAGCCTACCTGATGCCTTATCCCTTGAAGTGTTTATGACTATCTTAAAATGCAGAGTGGAGCATTAGAAGGGCACATGGACAGAACCATACTGGCAACATTAAGGCAAACACTTCATAGACAGAACAGAAGAATGTTATCTATAGCAACTGGGATGGCTACTTACAGCAATGGCTAAATGCCCAGTGACACAACTGTAAACAGCGTGAGTAAGTAACTGTGGCAGCTGCACAGGCTCTGGATGCTAATTCAAGGATAGCAGCATCCCTGCAAGACCTGCTGGAAGCTACTGGAGAGAAGGCGGATACAGATATTTAGTTGTTTCATGTTACAAAGGAAACAGTACCTGCTATATAGCTGGTGTTACAGAAACAGGGATCTACAGTAGCTCAAGATGTGGGAGATATGGTGGGATAAGTTAACACTTTTGATAGGTATCACTGTGGAAAATAAAGTTATAATATGTAAATATACTTAGTTCTTCAAGCAAACAACATTTTGTAACAGTGAATCATCACCAATATATATCCAGCTATTGTAAATTTTCTGGTTAGAAACTGTCAAAGTTGTGATATCAAAGCAGGTTTCACACCTGCTAGATACTGACACAGGATGTCAAATTGGTCCTTTATATATGTCTCTTTGTTCTATATGTGCAAACATGCAATGGAAAAGGAAGTTCATCCGTATTTTCTGAAAACAATGAGAATGTGTAAATATACTTAAAACCAGAAGACTGTCAAAATTCTTCTCTTTCTTTATAACAAAATTACATATAATAGCAAAAAAAGTATTTGTAAATGTAAACAAAGATATGATCTTATTTTTCTTGATTCTTATTTTTATATTTATCTCCAAATCCCAAAATAGGTTTTCTGTAAAGTAATGCAGCAGCCAATGTGCAACATCATTGTGCAAAAGGCCTTCTAATTTGATATATTATAGTGCAAAACCTGTCAAGTACACAATATGTAAGAGGTAAGAAAATACTAGAATAATAATGACTTTGCTACAATAAGCACCTGTATGTAATGTCAAATGGCAAGTCAGGCACATGTATGTAATGTCAAATGGCAAGTCAGGCACATGTATGTAATGTCAAATGGCAAGTCAGGCACATGTATGTAATGTCAAATGGCAAGTCAGGCACATGTATGTAATGTCAAATGGCAAGTCAGGCACATGTATGTAATCTCAAATGGCAAGTCAGGCACATGTATGTAATCTCAAATGGCAAGTCAGATACATCTCACTATACAGGAACAGGCTAGATATGCATTATGCACCATATTCCAAAAAGGTTTCTCTCAGTGTAAGAAGCCCTGATTCTGAAAAACTTGATATCAGTGTAACTGACTTAATTCAATGTAAGGTCTATCTATAAAAAGGCTTACACCAGGGACCAGATTCCAAAATACCTGTTTTCAGCCTGCTCTCACTGTAAGTGGTCATTTACATTGAGAGCAAGTCTTTTGGAATCAGGCCCTGTGCCTTATAATCATAGCAATGCAGTCAGTTTTTTGTAAGAATAAAAATAAAAAAAGTGTTAAAAAAGAGTTTTAAGATAAAACAATATAGTAACCAAGTGCTACAGATGTGTCCTCTATGATTCATCAGGTTACATCTGGACAAGGTTACAAGAATATGAAAACAATAGGTCATAACCTTTTCCACAAAAACCAAAAACAGGAAATAAAGCATTTTCAGGGGAAGCAATCCCCCCACACCCCAAAACTTATAAATGCTGACTCCATACTTGCACAAACATGAAGAAATCTCCCAGAAGATAGGAATCCCTCCTGGCAAACACTTTAAAACCAAAATGGCAGTGATTTCCCATGGGAAACAGTGATCAAGGAATTCAGCTTTATTGAGCTGAATGTGATACAATTACACATCATCCAGTTTAAGCTCAAAGAAATATAAAGAAGGCGCATCTTTCAATATAAAAAGTTTATTTTATGTTAAGAAAAACAATGATTAAATCCAGTAATATAAAACTAATTTGTGGCCAATATGAACATGCCTTTATATCCACGATGCAATTTAAGAATATTGAAAAAGTATTTATGGACATCAAGCTTGGTTTTAAGTTCTGTGCTTCCAAAGTACAGCCAACCATCCACTTATGCTGTACTGATGACTTCAGAAAAAAGGATAAAACATGTCAAGTCTACAACTAGTGGGATTTGGTTTTATTGTCTTGAATACACCAGTAAAGACTTAAAAATGTAAAAAGTCATGTGCATTCAGAAGCCATGTAGTTGTAACACTGGTATGTCCTTAAGTGTTGTTTTTTCTTATATCCCATGGGCCTCTACTACAGGAGGTTTGAGGTACTACACAGTGAAAATTCAAGCTTGGTTGTATCTTACTTGTAATTTTTACTGATGGTTCTGCTGTGTGGCCTTTTTCTACTTGGTCTAGATGTTATTTGGGATGTTTTGCAGGCACTTTAATTTTTATGAACATTAGGCTTGGTTTTAAGCTCTGTGTTTCTGAAGTATTACTGAATAATCCAATTTATGCTATACTGGCAAGCTCAGAAAATGGGCAAACCAGGGCATATCTACAGTTAGTGGGGGTTGGTTCTACTGGTCTGAGTACACTAGCAAAGATTTTTGAAAAAACAGTAACAAGTCATGGTCATTCACAAGCCATGTAGCTGAAACACTGGTATGTCCTTAAAGACTGATTTGCATATATCCCATGGAACACTACTACAAGAGGTTTAAGGTAATACACAGTGAAGATCAGCTTGTCTTTGTGTCCTTTTTTACCGTTTCATTTGGAAAAATAGAAATTAAAACAAAAAACAGGATTGGAGACTACTCGCTGTAACAAGAATGGATATAACAAGGAATTTGTGGACAGCAAC
This sequence comes from Protopterus annectens, assembly GCF_019279795.1. Classification (NCBI taxonomy): domain Eukaryota; kingdom Metazoa; phylum Chordata; order Ceratodontiformes; family Protopteridae; genus Protopterus; species Protopterus annectens. The sequence continues at coordinate 761,141,175 of NC_056731.1, read as the reverse complement.
AGTAACCAAAAAGACAATAAATCTCCCTAATTTCTTATACGTAAATATTAGAAGTAAAAACAGCCTATAGATATCCGGGATGCTGGAAGGACTATTTATTGTTATAGAGACTTCTCTTCAAAGATCTTCTGTTATGGTAAGTACAGTTGCACACAACTGTACTATCTTCTTCAGAAAGGAACATTGTAGTAGTAAATTATTCCATTCCATATCAGATCTGTGCTCTAGGAGATAGAGACATATTATAAAATATTTCCCAACTAATATTAATATAAATTCTAAGTTTACAAAAACAATTGGTGCATGATAGGTCTTATGGCGTAACTATAATTTCAACAAACTTTATAATAAATGGAAATAATTTTGACCAAAAGTAAGATGAGTAATTAACAGAATGTTAGAACCCTTGTCTATGAAACAAACAACCCAGGAGCTTAATAAAATCTGCCAAAGCCAAGTTTGTGGCTAAAATACCTATCCAAGCCAAAGACAATCACAAGGCATTTTTGATTTATGTTTACAATCTCAAAAGCGCAATGCAGCAATGCAGAAAACTGATCATAAACAATGTTAATTACACTGGCACTGAAAACCAAAAAATCACCGGTTAGACAGTCAGAACCACAGTACTCTTAAATGTAAACAGCATTAACTCCACAGTTAAGCGCTTTTGTCTTATCTAGACTTCTTTAGAACTGTGGAGAACCAAACTAAGAAGCAAGTTAAAATAGATAGTGAACCTCCCCCACCCCCACCAGCATCAACCAATAAAAGAGAAACTTCAATTAACACCTTAAAGAAGTGTATCCAAGGCTTAACAATAAGTATTATAAGCAGTTAAAAGGTATGGCAATGGGGGCCACAGTAGCCCCTGCCTTTGCAGGTCTCGTTATGGGATGGTGGGGGATGGAATGTTTAGTTAATCTAAGCTTCTTTCCCAATATATTATACTATCGTAGGTTTATAGATGATTTGTTTTTTCTCATTCGAGTACCAGTAAGTTCTTTCTGTTCCTTTCTTGAGCAGGTGAACTCTAGTAGTTCTTTTTTAAAGTTTGTGACGGGGGATGTTGGACAGAAAGTGTGTTTTTTAGATTTTGAACTTAGCTGGCATTTGGTTAAAAAACAGTTTGTCAGCAAAATACACAGAAAGAACACCTATGTAAACAATTATGTACATTACAATAGTAATCACCTTTTATGTATGAAGCATAACATCCCTAAGGGACAGATGATTAGGGCCTCTCGAATAGTCAGTGAGGAAGTGGATTTTCATGAAGAAATTTGTTTTATCACTTCTTTTCTTGTAGAAAGGGGATATCCTTTAGAAGTGTTAAATAAGATTAGTTTAGAAATAAAAAGTAGAAGAGAGAAAGATTTTCCACCTATTTTATCTCAAGGTTTAATAAGTAACAACAGCAACAATAATATAAATCACAATTCTGATAACAATAAGAATTTTTCTCTACAGACCAACAGTTCAGTTGTCCCAGGGTTAGCAGTTGAAATGACAGTAGATAGCAGTGGGATAATTTCCACTGTGCGTAATAATTGGAAAATTATAACTGGGAACAACAAACTGAAGTTGGCATTAGGTCCTACTCCTCAGTTTGTATACAAAAAAGGTTTAAATATAAAAAGTATTCTGGAGAGGGGTCATGAGATTAGTCTTGGTGTTAAATCTAATAAATCTAATGGCACTTACAAGTGTTATAATTGTAATAGTTGTAGATACAAACACAAGGGCCCTTATATCTGTTTGGAAAATGTGTTGCATACTATCAGAATACCTGGCAGATATTAGTGCAACACTAGTAATGTGGTTTATATAGCTTTGTGATTTGTGTCCTGCATACTATATAGGGATGACCACTAGATCTCTTAGTATTAGGATAAGAGTATTATTATGCTATCAAAACTAAGGATATCAACAACGCACTTTTCAGACACACACGTTTTTGTGAGACATTCAAAAAGTTTTCGTTTTTCATTTTAGAACAAGTTTGAGATGATGGTAGGGGGGGCAACAATAAGAATAAGGTGGAAAGAAGGGAAACTCTATGGCAACTGAGATTAGGAGCAGACAGTTGTCCGGATTTAAACAATTCCATTAATATTAAATGTTTTTTAAGTAATAGAAAACTGATGATTTAATTGTTTAATTGTTTAATTGTTCTATGAGCTAATTATTTTATTATATAAATCAATGGTGTTTTTACGGTTGTTATGTTTCTGAGGAAGTCTGCGGATAAAAGCGTTAATAAAAAGTTTTTTACGCTAAGCTGTTGCGGTTCATCTTGGTTTCAGCCTCATCCACCAGTTTATTGTTTTATATGTATCTAAAGCTTAAACAACAGAAGCTCTCCTTCTTAATTCACTACTAATAATGACAAACATGGTGGGCCAATGATCCACACCCAATGCAATGCCTTGGTTTATCAGATCAGACCATAAGTCAGTAATACTTGAAATAAAAATTAAATCTTGGGATCCAGTGAAACCAAACACCTTCAGGAAATATTCCAAAGCTCTATCTACTAAGCAACACCTTGGCTGAATTCCAAGCACTCTCAAATCCAGTAAACACCATAGCATATGCTGAGCTATTGACAAAAATCTCTGTAAAGTCATATTGATAGTTATACAGAATGAGCTGGGCCCATTCATATTAAGAATAAGATAAACCCAAAAGGCAAACCACCCTGGTGGAATTACAGTATCAGTTGGTTATATAACAAAAGAAAAAAACTCTTAGCCAAGGGTAGGAGGAGCAAAACCATACAGTGGATATAAAAAGTCTACACACCCATGTTAAAATGCCAGTTTTTTTGTGATATAAAAAATGAGACCACAATAAATCATTTCAAAACTTTTCCCACCTTTAATGTGACCTATAACCTGTACAATTCAATTGAAAAACAAACAAATTTGTTAGGGTAAAAAATATAAAAAATAAAAAGTGTATAATACGCTGGTTGCATAAGTGTGCATACCCTTAAACTAATACTTTGTTGAAGCACCTTTTGATTTAATTACAGCATTCAGTCTTCTTGGGTAGGAGTCTATCATTATGGCACATCTTTACTTGGTAATATTTGCCCACTCTTCCTTGCAAAAGAGCTTCAAATCTGTCAGATTGCGAGGGCATCTCTTGTGCAGAGCCCTCTTCAGGTCACCCCACAGATTTTCTATTGGATTTAGGTCTGGGCTCTGGCTGGACCATTCCAAAACTTTAATTTTCCTCTGGTGAAGCCATTCTTTCATTGATTTGGATGCATGCTTGGGGTCATTGTCATGTTGAAAGGTGAAATTCCTGTTCATCTTCAGCTTTCTAGCAGACGCCTGAAGGTTTTGGGCCAAAAGTGACAGGTATTTAGAACTGTTCATAATTCCCTCTTCCTAGACTAAAGCCCCAGTTCCAGCTGAAGAAAATCAACCCCAAAGCATGGTACTGCCACCACCATGCTTCACCGTGGGGATGGTGTTCATTTGGTGATACAAAAAGTGCTGTTTTTGCGCCAAACATACCTTTTGGAATGGTGGCCAAAAAGTTCAACCTTGGTCTCATCAGACCATAACACATTTTCCCACATGCTCTTGGGAGACTTGATGTATTGTTTTGCATATTTTAGCTGGCCCTAGATGTTTTTCTGTGTAAGAAAAGGCTTCTGTCTTGTAACCCTACCCTATAATCCAGACATATGGAGAATACGTGAGATTGTTGTCACATGTAGTACACAACCAGTACTTGCCAGAAATTCCTGCAGCTCCTTCAGTGTTGCTGTAGGTCTCCTGGCAGACTCCCTGACCAGTTTGTTATCTTGCCTTTTCATCAATTTTGGAGGGACATCCAGTTCTTTGCAATGTTACTGTTGTCCCATATTTTCTCCACTGTTTGATTACGTTTTTCACTGTGTTCCATGGTATATCCAATGCTGTGGACATTTTTTGTACCCTTCTCCTGACTGATACCTTTAAAGAATGAGATCCCTTTGATGCTTTGTAAGCTATCTGCAAACCATGTTTTTTTTTTTTGCTATAGCAGGCAACTGAGTAAATGCCAGGAAAATCCTACTAGGACAGCTGAACTTTATTTGGGGTTTATCAGAGTCTCTTTAATTGATGGCAGGTGTGTACCCAAGAAGAATGAATGCTGTAATTAAATCAAAAGGTGCTTCAACAAAGTATTAGTTTAAGGGTGTGCATACTTATGCAACCAGCATATTATATGTTTTTTATTTTTTATATTTTTCCCCTAACAGATTTGTTTGTTTTTCAATTGAATTGTACAGGTTATAGATCACATTAAAGGTGGGAAAAGTTTTGAAATTATTTATTGTGGTCTCATTTTTTTATATCACAAAAACCTGGAATTAAAACAGGGGTTTTTATATCCACTGTACATACTAAAAGCCCCCTGACCAATCTAAACAGGCAACTAAGAGGGTTAATTGATACTTCAAAGGCTAAACTTGAAGAGAAAATAGCTTCTCCAGCAAAGTACAACCATAAAGCTTTCTACAGCTATGATGTCTGTAAATAGGAAATGCACAACAGTGCCCATAACTTATTGTAAATGGCATCATCCACATTGAACCAGAGGCCATTGCCAAATTTTGGCTGACAGGTTCAGTTCAAATTTCTCCTCCCACTCCCTACTATGATATTCCAAAGGAAATACCACATACCACAATTCCCCTAAACATTACTAAGGAACAGGTCATCAATGCATTTTCCAAGGCCAAAAAAAAACATTGCATCGATGGGCCCCAATAACATTCAAGATGTTTAATAAATAGCATGAAACATGACCTCTCTGGTCCACTTGAATCATTTGTCAGCCGGAGCCTTCGGTCAGCTTTTGTACTCAAGGACTGGAAGATGGATACAGTCATTCCCCTGCACAAACAAGGTTCAACCACAGATCTGGGTAACTACAGGCCGATAAGTCTTAGCAGCCTCATATGTAAGGTCATGGAAAGAATAATCATGGACTAGATAAATGAGGACATACATAGATAACCTGCAAATGTCAGACCCATCACAGTTCGGCTCTCTTAAAGGAAGGTCATGTCTATTAAATGTGGTGGACTTTTTTGAGAGGGACACCAACGCACTGGATGAAGGGATGCACACAGCTTACCCTGACCTGGTCAAAGATTTGATACAGTACCCCACTCAGACATTATAGACAAGTTTTCAGATTTAGGTATAAACCCTTTTATCATCCACTGGATCGCAAACTGACTCACTGATAGGATGCTGGAGGTCAAAATAGGTGGAGACTATGTTCACCAAGAGGCCAGTCACTAGCAGAATCCCCCAGAGCTCCATACTGGGCCCGCTCCTTTTTGCCATCTCTTTCTGAAATGGAAGCAAATGCTGAAGGTTTATTGCTGACTAAGTTTGCAGATGATTGCAAGCTGGGGGTTATTATCGGCTCTCCTGCAGACACTAGCATTCTTCAAGAAGGTCTATGTCTGACTAACAAATGGTGCCAAAGCCTTGGTCTTAAACTCAATGCTAAGAAAAGCATATTTGTACCCCTTTGGGTAATCAACCATCCTGGCTAATTGCCATGTTGACAATACACCCCTAAGAGTCAACTTAGTGTTCAGGGATCTGGGTGCACACATAGACAGTAGCCTTACCTTTGACCACCAGGTAGCTACAGTGGTGAGGAAATCCTTTTATGTTGTGCAACTTATAAGTAAGGACATGGCGTCTAGGTCCAAAGAGGTCATTATCCCACTGTATTCTGCCCTTACCAGACCAATAATACAGTACAATGCTTCCTTTGATATGTACCTCACCAGGCATATGCAGTAACTAGAGCAACCTCAGAGGTTCCTTTACAGAAAGAACACAAGGTGTAAAAAACCTGTCTTATGCGGAGTGCCTTAAAACTCTTTTCCTCTACTCAGCCTCCTTTAGATAGCTGAGGGGTGGTCTATGCCTGGCTTACAAGGCATCCACAAACCCTAAACTTATGAAACTAATACACATTCAAAAGTCAAAGAGTACCAGAAAAACAAGGTCTGGGGACCTGAATTTTGTCTGTGAATTAAACAGAACATGCTGGAGAGACAGATATGTGTTCCAGAGACTGCCCCTACTATGGAACAGGCGTCCCATCCATGTGAAGCTGAGTTTGTCTATTACCCAGCTTAAGTGCAACCTAGACCAATGGATGGAGAACAGGAAATTTACACCGCACCTGGCATCCATGTTCCTTATGAACAGAAGTAGCTTATAAACACCTGGCAATCAATGTCCTATTCAGATACAGGACATCATTATTCTTTCAGGAAAACTTGGCTAGGCTTAGAAAGGCCTCCTAGGTTGTTAGCCTAATAACAATGTATGAATCTGTGAATCTTTGTGAAGTCATCTACCCCAGGGAACTACCACAATGACAATACGCCTCTAAGATTTGACTCATTTGCTCAAGATTTGAGAATTTATGTGGATAGTGACCAAACTTTAGACCAACATGTGTCTATTGTTATAAGACAGTCCTTCTATATTGCACAGCTTCTAAACAAAGGGATTGTGTTTAGATCTAGGGATGTCATTGTCCCCCTTTACTCAGCCCTCTTTTCACCAAAACACCACTCCAAACAGACATAATAAAACAAAATAAAAACAAAAAATGCCAGCAAGTATGTTGTTGTTCACTTTATTGTATAAAAATAATTAAGTGATTTCATTCATAACTTTTACAGAACTTCAGAATCTGAAGTGTGTCCAAATGTATGACCTATAGAAGTGACTTAAGTACAGTCAAACTTACATGCATATGTCTGCTCACAGAAATTGTCAAATCTAGTGCATTACAGAAGTAAAATACAGTTAACACCATGACACCACTCCTCACTCCATTCTTATCCCTGTACCTCTTAAATTAAGCTACCATAAATGCATACACCCTTCATACCTCTCAACTGTCCAGATTTTCGCAGAATGCCCAGATTTTTGCCTCAAAATTTCACTCTGATCCTCATAAAATTTGTGGTTTTCTGAAAAATCACTGGGATGATCTGAGGAATAAAATCAGTAAATAATGAAGTACATTTGAGTTTCAGATTTCATATCCTTTAGAAAAATGCATTTTAAAACAAACCATGTTATTCTAGTTACTTTTTAAGTTAATGAGAGCAATATTTAAAACCTGTCCCTGTTTTTGGGCCTTTGTTCTCCCCATTATGTCAGACTTTCTCCACATTTCTTGAGCTAAGAGGTTGAGATATATGACCCCACTATTTCCTTAGGTAATACACTCAGTTTATTCATCACTGTTTGTAACAATATTTCTTAACTCCACAATAAAGCTCTTGTAATTTTTAAGAACTCCAGAAAGTGCTATAAACCTACTGTAAGAAACTCTGCTGTGTGCTTATGACTGTGTGAGTGTGTGTTTGTGTGTGTGTGTGTGTGTGTGTGTGTGTGTGTGTGTGTGTGTGTGTGTGTGTGTGTGTGTGTGTGTATGGGAATTACCTCATTTCATCGAAAAGAAAATTTGTTCAAATAGTCCATCTTAAATGATCAAAAAGCAAAATATTGAAAAAAAACACAAATATTCATTTTGCGAGTGTAAAGCCCCTCTGTACCTCATATATATATAAAATGATAAACCCAAAAACGTAAGTGCACGGTGCGACAGTAAGCCGTGCACTGAGCCAACCAATACAGCAAACCCAAAAACAAACTCCAGCACGAAAAATATCAGTGAAAGGCAGCTTTAATAAACATACAGGAACATTTTCTCTTGTAATAAGCCACAGTCAAAAAACCACAGTCCGGTTTCGCACATGAGCATCATCAGTGTGTAATAGTACCCATAAAGGCAATCAGTCATATAAATAGTACTGTCCTTAAAGGTACAGTGTATGAATACATTGTCTTTCACATTTAGAGCTGATTACTGTGAATGCACACAAATTAATTTAAACTATTAATACAAAAACCACAAAAAAACGAGGTGCAGAAAGAAAACCAATAATCCAATAAGTGAAATGGAGTCCCACAACGTAGAATGCCAAGGAATTTATTCCAACACGATAAAATTCACAGTTAGACCACGTACAACAAAGGGAACCACAACATACATAAACGCTATTCCTACAGATGCGTTTTCGTTTTTACCATCAAAACTTCATCAGATGTCCTCAGTTGATTAGTAAATAAATAGTGGATGAACTAATCAACTGAGGACATCTGATGAAGTTTTGATGGTAAAAACGAAAACGCATCTGTAGGAATAGCGTTTATGTATGTTGTGGTTCCCTTTGCTGTACGTGGTCTAACTGTGAATTTTATCGTGTTGGAATAAATTCCTTGGCATTCTACGTTGTGGGACTCCATTTCACTTATTGGATTATTAAACTATTAATATTTATGTATATTAACCAGCACCTATCCTAACATGGTATTCACTAAAATATATACAATATATACAAACCCCCCTTAAGCTAAATACCTAAAATTATTAAATATAAATATATAAAATAAACAACAAAAAGTGAATATCAAAAATGGATACATATGTGTTAATATCTCTCTAACAAAGGAGATAATATAGACACCTAACAAACTGTATGTAAATATCAACTAACTAACCCCAAGTTAATTTACCAATGGTCATTGAGATCTGGTTTATGGAGAGCCCCCAAATTAACAATCCAACGTCATTATTTGCTGGTTAATATTTTATATCTTATGGTATCATTTCTAACCCCAAAATCTACTATATCAATACCCAGAAACACAAAATGAGCCATATTGTGTATAAGTTTGTGTTTGTATAAAGCACTTCTAACCCTCTGACATGTGATGTCACTAAGATGTAATTCAATCCTCTGTTTAAGTGTACATGAAGTCTGACCTACATAAAATGCACCACATTGACACACGGCCATATAAATGACCCATGTGCTGGTGCATTTTATCAAACTTCTAATGTTATAAACCTTCGATGTATTAACAGAGGTAAATGACTGAGTTTTAGAAATTAATTTACAGTACTTACAATAACCACAATATGTGCTACCTACTCTCAATTGATTTGCGTTCCTGGGTAAAGGTTGGCCTTTCTTAAAAGAAGAAAAATATTGGCCCAAAGAGTTACTTTTACGATATCCAAATTGACATGTAGTACCTAGCCAACTGGAAAAAAAAAGGGGGTCTGTAAATAACACATGCCAATACTTGGTAATAACATTCCTAATCTTATATGTGTTATTACCATAAGTGGTGATAAATCTTATTGTGTTACAACAAAGGTTAGCTGTATTATCTACTTCCGATATTAAATTATTTCTCATATTCCTTTTCGCTTGCTTATATGCCTGATGTATTTTAGTCTTCCCATAGCCCCTCTCAATAAACCTAGATTGTAAACCTAAAGCTTGTTTTTCAAAATCCCTTTCATCCGAATAAGTTCTTCTTACCATTTGGAACTGGGCCAACGGAATATTGTGGATGGTGTGGGGGGGTGACAACTGTCGGCATGTAAAATAGAATTTTTGGAAAATGGCTTTCTATACAGACTAGTAATTATAGTCCCATCTATAGCCTTAGTTACTGTAACATCCAAAAAATCAATTGTAAATGGCTCCAATTTGCCAGTGAATTGCAAGCCATATGAATTGCGATTTAAATAAGTTTCAATAAGTTTTAAATTGATGCCAATCAGTCTGCAACCCCTCCCACACCACCCAACAATCATCTAAGTACCTGCACCACATCAATAAATTATTCCGAAACTTTTGGTTATTGTAAATGTATTGGTCTTCAAAAAATCCCATAAAGAGAATTAGCACTACATATTGCTCTAAGGTGATTGCATTTCGGGCAGCAGGCTATTTTAGGAGGTTCCTTATTTCCACGGTCATTCAATGATGGCAACCAGACAAGATTTGTTACATTTTATGAGCGGATTAGCAGCTAAGGATGATTGCACTTTTTTACCAATCTGAATACAGTGAACAAGGAGATGCCAGACACAGGACATTTGGATTTGGTTCAACAATTTAAACAACTGACTGAGACTTCCAAGAAGGTACGTTCATTAGTCTGGCATTGTAAATTGTTAAGAGCTTATTCACAGGCCAATATAGCACCACGGAGATTGAGAGTTTACATAGAACCGGGTGTGGGTTCGGAAGATGAGTCCTTCATGAAAAAATGGAGAGCCATTCAACTGATAGCATCCAATTTGTTTATTCAGTTGTTGATTGAGTGCTATGATAATCAGTTACCCGAATGTATGGCCAAGTTAAAAGCCAGTCATGAACGTACTGTGAATTTTGAAGGGACTGCAAGATATGACGAACTGTATGCTGCTTATTTGGCTGATATGGACAAGTTTGAGAAAGAGCTACAGGGGCACAAAATGAAGAAATACTTGAGAGACATAAATGCTTTTAAAAACGATATTGTTTTTATCAAGAAAAAGCAGAAATAGGGGGTACGCTTTATGGATACTATGGTTTCTAATAGACCTAAAAGAAAGAGGGTTAGGTCTATTTTACATAACAACATGTCTAGCATGTCGGAAGGTTCTTCAAGTGTTTCTAATACTGATATGGAATCAGAGATGATGGAAGCAGGGAGGAGTTTTTCACCTGTTTCCAAGAGATATAAAAGCCCTTTAGAAGGGAAGGTCGTAAACATCGCAAATCTACAGATTCAAGATTTGCAACAGGTCTTTCAGGCCAGCTTACAGAAACAGTAGAAGGGAGAACAACTCAGTTGGACTTTAATGATGTGAATCAGTTATAAATCTAACTGAGAATTCTTTTTCTGAAAGTGAATTAAGCATGCTGAATAAAGGTCTTGGATATGTTCCATCTTTTTATGTCTCAGTATGATATTGTTAATGATGTTAAAAGGTTTGGTAGGTTGTTAAACCTTAAATATCTCTTTTCACATAAACAGAGTGAAGCTCCCCATATGGAAAGGGAATATTTTCATTTTGCACCTTCTACATTTCAGCCCCCTTATCATAGTACTGTTAGAAAATTTGAACAATCGGTTATGCATGATTTACACATAAATCAAGCTTCTGTTTTTCGTCCTTTAGGAGATAATCTAAATGTTGAAGAAAGACGGCCTCTTAGTTCCCTGGCATCTAATAAAAAGGTAGTTATTGTAGGGGCCGACAAAGGAGGGGGGCTATTGTTATATGGGATAAAATCCAATATCAAAATGAAGCGCTAAGGCAATTGTCTGATCCCATATCTTATTGTGCCCTGCCCTTAGAACCGAAGGGGGCTTTAAACATAGGATTGACTCTTTTTTAAGTGAAGCCAGGGAAGCTAATATCATTTCAGCTCAACTCATGTCACAATTGATAGTGGAACATCTACTTTCCCAATATTTTTATTTAGTCCCCAAGACCCATAAATCTTTAAGAAGCTCGCCCAGACACCCTATAGTGGCAGGCAGAGGATCATTGATTGAACCTTTGTCAGAATATTTAGAACACAAATTAAAACCACTTTTGTTTCTAGTTAGGGCTAGGGTAAGGGACACGAAACAGTTCTTATCACTCATGGAAAATTTACAGGTGCCCAAAGTAGCTTATTTGGCTACTTTGGACGTACAGTCCCTGCATACCAGTATACCCCATGAGGGGGATATTACAGCAGTTCAATACTGGATGCAAAAATCGGGCATTTTTATGGAAGATGAGCAGGAGTTCTTGCTGTCACTATTGAGGCTGGTTCTGGAACATAATGCATTTACATTTGAAGGTCTTTGGTATTTGCAAAAGAAAGGGACAGCGATGGGGGCTACATTTACCCCAATTTACGCTGATCTCTTTACGGGATTTTTTTGAAGACCAATACATTTATAATAACCACAAGTTTCGGAATAATTTATTGATGTGACGTAGGTACTTATATGATTGTTGGGTGGTGTTGGAGGGATTGCGTACTGATTGGCATCAATTTGAAACTTATTTAAATCGCAATTCATATGGCTTGCAATTCACTGGCAAATTAGAGCCATTTATGATTGATTTTTTGGATGTTACAGTAACTAAGGCTATAGCTGGGACTATAATTACTATTCTGTATAGAAAGCCATTTTCCAAAAATTGTATTTTACATGCCGACAGTTGTCACCCCCCCCCCCACACACACACACACACACACACACACACACCATCCACAATATTCCGTTGGCCCAGTTCCAAAGTTAAGAAGAATTTGTTCAGATGAAAGGGATTTTGAAAAACAAGCTTTAGGTTTACAATCTAGGTTTATTGACAGGGGCTATGGGAAGACTAAAATACATCAGGCATATAAGCAAGCGAAAAGGAATATGAGAAATAATTTAATATCGGAAGTAGATAATACAGATAGCCTTTGTTCGAACACAATAAGATTTATCACCACTTATGGTAACAACACATATAAGATTAGGAATGTTATTGCCAAGTATTGGCATGTGTTATTTACAGACCCCCTTTTTTTTCCAATTGGCTAGGTACTACATGTCAATTTGGATATCGTAAAAGTAAATCTTTGGGCCAATATTTTTTCTTCTTTTAAGAAAGGCCAACCTTTACCCAGGAACGCAAATCAATTGAGAGTAGTTAGCACATATTGTGGTTATTGTAAGTACTGTAAATTAATTTCTAAAACTCAGTCATTTACCTCTGTTAATACATCGAAGGTTTATGACATTAGAAGTTTGATAAAATGCACTAGCACATAGGTCATTTATATGGCCGTGTGTCAATGTGGTGCATTTTATGTAGGTCATACTTCATGTACACTTAAACAGAGGATTGCATTACATCTTAGTGACATCAAATCAGCCATGTAAGTTATGAATAAGCATTATCTTGCTCTTTATGTAGGCTAAGGAGGTCACATTCAGCCATTATCTATGGACTGTTACCTTTCATGGAAGCCCAACACCAGCTTAATGTGTGCTCATATTCTGCTGCACATTGCTCACAAGTTGTGATCACCTGCTTTCACATGTATGTTGTGCATGTATGCATAATGTACTACTATGAGGTGCTGGGGTATACTGCACATGATTCAAAGTACCATGCAGGGTGTAAATGTCATACTGCCATATTGTTTTGTTGTGCATTCAAGGAAATAGCTGACAGAATTAGTGGCCAATGCAGAACACCTGCCTGGTATAGAAAGTATTGCAAAATTAAAATGCATGTCATGCACAACCAATTGAAGCAGCAACTGCTGAGTTCATAATCAGGTCCTTTCAGGAAGGATGATGATCTGACCTGATATGACCTGGCAGGCTTGCTGTCCTGGGTGATATCATCCCATGCATCAGTGAGCAGTATAAGCATCATTACATGATCTTCAACATCATTACAATGACCTGTGTCACCATCATTTTGAATATCATCCTGAAGATCTCCCAGCATGGAAAGCAAATGCAAATGCTATGCAAGGATAACCCAGAAAATATGGTATTTACAATATCTGCTATATACAGTACCGTTAATAAACATTTTTGATGTGCCTAATAGGTTTCTTTCTGAACTTTTATTTTATTTAATATGACAAATCCCATTATAGTACAGGTTGTCTGCTATGCATGATCTTGCTGTAGGTAGTACCTGTTATGCTGTAACACTTTATACATATATGTGTGTAATTGTCACTATGTCTGCTTCAGTGCATTAACAGCATTAAATTAATTGCTTCTGTTCATTTGCAAATAACTAGGGTAGTGTAGATTGCTCTTCTACAGCCTGAAAACCTCACTACTTGTTGCTTTTTTGCACATGCATATTTTATTTTTATTTTTTATTTATCATTTGTGGACCGGGAAAGTCTGACTAGGTTCCACAGAGCCTGTTTTCAGCGGATGCCCGGGGAGAAATGCTCCAGATGCATGTCTTTGGAATGTGGGAGGAAACCGGAGTACCCGGAGGAAACCCACGCAAACACAGGGAGAACATGCAAACTCCACACAGAAGGCACCCCAGCCGAGAATCGAACTGGAGAACCTCTTGCTGTGAGGTGACAACGTTAACCACTGCACCACTGTGCCGCCCGTATGGTGCATATGGTGCTATGATTCTTTGTTGGGCTTTGGGCTGTGGGAATCATTTCAGGTTTCTGTCCGACTGCACATGTGTGTAGTGTTGTATTGCTGCACTATTATTTGCATCTGACTCACATTTGCATGTATTACATGATTGTTTGCATATAGCTTTTGTCTTTCACCACAAGTAGAATGTGCAATAATGCTGTGAGCTGCAGCAGGAAAAAACAGAAATTACAAGCCTTAGTGGAGATTTTGGAATCCTTTTCTCATTTCATGCTTTATTCCTGCCTCATCATCTCTGAGCCCTCATTGGTAATGCAATGTTTATCTATTTTGCCTTCCTTCTGCAGACTGCCATGCTCCAGCTGAGCTGTCTTCATGTCAGCCTCAGTCTGAAATCAACCAGATATGGCTCTGGCTCATCCCATGCAAATAGTCCATTCCAGCTATCAGATCTGACTGTGGAAGAGCTGTAATGTGTAGTGGAGGCTACAGCAGACCTGGCAATGACCTGTTGAGTCACTATATACCAACTTTTGCAATAGATGGCAGAATCTCTTGACAGGCCAGCTGATGCCATAAGGCTGCACCAGGGGTGTATGTGACCCTTACCATCAGCCACCTAGACACAGGACCACCATATACCAAGTCCTGTAAAGTCCCACTGTGCTGTTCAATTGCTTGATGGTTGTCTGTACCCCATGTTTATCCCCAATATTTGTATACCAAGGTTTTAACCATATTTGTGTCTTCAAGGATTCCCTCCTATGTCCACATCTGCCCATGTTTGTCTGTAGGTTTCTATGTTTCCTGAATGATACTGTTGCTTACAAATACTCTCCACTTCTAAATCACTGATCCTTTTGTCCCATCTTCTCTTCTTTCTCTCTCTCTCTCTCTCTCTCTCTCTCTCTCTCTCTCTCCCTCCTCCCTTTTTGCATAATATAGGGTACTTAGTACTTTCTGCACAAGAACACATCTTACCCTCCCTCCATCTGTTCATACTGTGTGTTGCCCTACTTGCATTCCTGGGTGGGTTGGGAACTGACATTATGATTAAGGTTTTTACATCATGGACACAAAGTACACAGCTTGATTCTTACCCTTGGGATGGTAAATTTGGCTAGGCTTAAAATTGCCCAAAAGGGCAGATAGCCTAGTACTGACCTATGAACCTATGAGCCTATGACGGTTAGAAGTGATTTATACAAACACAAACTTATACACAATATGGCTCATTTTGTGTTTCTGGGGATTGATATAGTATGATACCATAAGATATAAAATATTAACCAGCAAAGAACGACGTTGGATTGTTAATTTGGGTTTGGGGGCTCTCCATAAACCAGGTCTCAATGACCATTGGTAAATTAACTTTGGGTTAGTTAGTTGATATTTACATACAGTTTGTTAGGTGTCTATATTATCTCCTTTGTTGGAGAGATATTAACACATATATATCCATTTTTGATATTCACTTTTTGTTGTTTATTTTATATAATTATATTTAATAAATTTAGGTATTTAGCTTAAGGGGGGGTTGTATATATTGTATATATTTTAGTGAATACTATGTTACGATAGGTGTTGGTTAATATACATAAATATTAATAGTTTAAATTAATTTGTGTGCATTCACAGTAATCAGCTCTAAATGTGAAAGACAATGTATTCATACACTGTACCTTTAAGGACAGTACTATTTATATGACTGACTGCTTTTATGGGTACTATTACACACTGATGATGCTCATGTGCGAAACTGGTCTGTGGTTTTTTGACTATGGTTTATTACAAGAGGAAATGTTCCTGTATGTTTATTAAAGCTGCCTTTCACTGATATTTTTCGTGCTGGAGTTTGTTTTTGGGTTTGCTATATATATATATATATATATATATATATATATATATATATATATATATATATATATATAGATTCAGTTTAGAAACTCAAAATACTGAAATATCGAAATTCAGTATTTTGAGCCCATAAAGTGGAATCTTGAGAAGAGCAAAAGCTCAGAAGTGCGAAATTCAAATCCTTGAATACCGGAGGTTTTGAATTTCGCGCTTCTGAGGTTTCGCTGTGGTTATGGATTCAGGTAAGTGTGTGTGTGTGTGTTTGTGTGTGTGTGTGTGTGTGTTAAGGGTTTTGTTTAGGGGTTGTGGTGTGTGTCAGTGTGTTTTGTTGCTGTGATGTGTGTGTGTGTGTGTGTGTGTGTGTGTGTGTGTGTGTGTGTGTGTGTGTGTGTGTGTGTGTGTGTGTGTGTGTGTGAGGAGAATGTAGCTTGTATGGTGGTGTTTTGTGTGTATTTGTATGTAGTGTGACCTCGGAGTGAGAATATTTAAGTAGGGGAGGGGTGGGGCTTGCCACCTTGTTTTTATGTAGTAGAGAGCTTGTGTTTGTGTGTGGGGAGGGAGGTGTGTGTGGAGTAGAAGTGCAAAATTCAAAATCTCCAGTGTGCGAAATTTTGAATTTTGCGGTTCTGAGTTTTCGTGGTTTTAAATTTTCTACTTTATAGCTTCAAAATACTGAATTTCGACATCTTTACCAAAATGACACATTACTGAAACATCACTTAACCAATGCTCAAATCACCGAATATCAGATCAGCAAATGTGATTCAGCGCACCTGAGTGCTCCCGATCTCTTATTCAGATATTTTCAACC
This sequence comes from Protopterus annectens, assembly GCF_019279795.1. Classification (NCBI taxonomy): domain Eukaryota; kingdom Metazoa; phylum Chordata; order Ceratodontiformes; family Protopteridae; genus Protopterus; species Protopterus annectens. The sequence goes on along the minus strand of NC_056731.1, from coordinate 761,124,462 downwards.
CTCTTCCTCCCAGTGAATAACGTGAAACAAAACAACACCACTTTCAAACCTTGCAAGACATAACTGATGAAATACACTAAAGTGAAGGCACCACATACAGCTGAGTTTACATCTTCAACAATGTAGCAACTGCTGTGACATATTGCAAGTCATATTCATGTTAATTTTCAAATATAGTTTGAAACTGTTATTGTCTTCTAATCAATGCCCATTTCTTTGGGGATGGAGGACAAGCAGCGGACATTCCACGTCTTAGTTCATCAACCCAATTCTGCTCTCTTACTACTGCAGTTAACACAGTGTAGAACTCTGTCACGTTTTCCTGATAAACATTTACATCTACAGTGCCAAGCTTCAACAGCATTCTGAGTTCTTGGCAAGAAAAGTTCATTCAGTATGGAAACATTCCAGAATGGGATTGGAAATAATGGAGGAAACCGCATACAGGACATAGACCTAGTGCTAAAAGATCGGAGTTTCCCCCAACATGTACCAGTCACTAAAATACTTCAATAATTCTTTACCTTCCAAAGGAAAAGACTCTTTCAAGTTACTGAATGTTGGAACAACTTCCCTTTCTTCACTGCCAATTGAAAAGTCATACTAGAATTGTACAATGAGCCAAGATCTAGAGCTTGAACCTTCCTCCAGATGTTACGGCCAAAATGGAAAATGCAACCTTTGCAAACCACCTCAATTATGTTTACTCTAATACTTTTTATGGAAGTGATTTCAAAGTCGCATAGAATATAACTAACATTACATATATATCCATGACTACTGAAGAGGTCAAACAGACATTGCCACATATAGTTATAAGACTGTAGCGACTTTTTGCCCATTAGACAATAAATGAGAGGAATACTCTTATTATACACTCCATATCTTACTAACAAATGTATAGTATATAGCTGTTGACATGCAGTACCCCTTGCAAAATAAGTGCCATCCATAAGCCATATATTGGAAAAGTACAGTTGTGTACACTTACCATAAATATAGATGTTTGAGTGTATTCACTGTTGTAGTCATTACATTTGGGTTATCTGCTTGCAGTAGCCCTCATTCGGCCTGATTAACAAAGTCTTGGGTCCTGAGTCAGTTGCTGTCCCTTCTTCCATGATGTCAGGTTGCCAGCGGTATAAAACACGCAGCCAATGCCATTGCATCAGTTTTTCTTGCTCCACATATCAGGTGCCCCCCTAGTAGGAAGCAATTAAATCTATAAGTACACGGATATACCTCCAACAAAAAAGGAAATACACCAAAAAGCTTTTAGAGCATAGTAAGTGAGAGTAGAAGTATAGCCAAAAGCAGAAAGGGGGCAGGAGGGAGGATAACCAGGACTGCAACAGTGAATACACTTGAACATCTGCATTTATGCTAAGTGTACACAACTGTACTATGTTCTTCATGTTTCACTCTTGCAGTCATTACATTTGGGTAGATTCCCAAAGCTAAGGTTGGGAGGAGGAATTTAAATAGAATTAGGACCAGCTATAAGGCCCTGCAAGACTGCAGTGGCAAAACCAGCTCTGGATTTAGAGAAAATTGGCAAATGATAATGCTTGGTGAAAGTATGTACAGAACTCCAGGTAGCAGCTTCTAGGATGTCCCTAGTAGGGACGCCCCTGAGAAAGGCTGTAGAGGTAGATGCAGCCCTGGTTGAATAGGGCCTGATGCCCTGTAGGATAGGTTTTCCATGGTGCTTATAGCAGAAATGAATGCAGTGACCTATCCATTTTGAAATGGTTTGTTTTGAAATAGCTTTCCCTTCTGTCCCTGCAGCAAATGCCACCAACAGTTGTTCAGATTTCTTTTGAGGTTTAGTCCTGTCCAAGTAGAACCTAAGCTGTCTATGCACATCTAAAGAGTGCAGTATCCATTCCCCTTTGTTCTGTGGGTTAGGAAAAAAGGTAGGCAAATGAATGGACTGATTAAGAGCCACACTGGATACCACCTTGGGCATGAAGGAGGGATTGGTTCTGAGGGACACCCTGTCCACATGAAAGATGATGAAATGTTCCACTGCCATAAGTGCCTGTAATTCAGATACCCTTCTTGCAGAAGTTATTGCTAAAAGGAAAGCTGTTTTCCAGGAAAGAAATTTTAAATATGCAGTAGCAGCTGGCTCGAAAGGAGGAAGAGTGAGTTTCTCCAAGACAAAGTTAAGATCCCAGGCTGGAGTTGGAGCTCTCCTGGGTGGCCTTAAATTTTTGGCCCCTCTGAGGAACTGCTTGAGCAGTGGGTGAGAGAAGATGGGAGGTTCTGTGCTATAATGAGCTGAAATGGCTGAGGCATGAATTTTGATGGAGGAAAAAGATAAGTCCTTATGAAGCATCTCAGTCAGGTATTGTAGAATCTAAGGTAAATTGGGCACTGCTGCGTTCATTCATTGAGATTGGTTCCAGGCACATAATCTTTTCCATTTTGCAGCATAAGATTTTCTAGTACTATGCCTCCTGGCCTCTAAAATGATATCCATCACTGACTTACTGAGGAGTGGTAAAGGAGTGATTAGGTAATTAGCCAGGCTGCTAGATTCAGGGTTTGCAGCTGAGGGTGCAGAATCTGGTTCTCCTGCTGAGACAACAGGGAAGGAGTCTGAGGCAGATGCCATGGAGCCAAGCATGACACACTGCACAAGAGTGGGTACCAGTGTTGGCGAGGCCAGTCTGGTGCAATTAAAATTGTCCTTGGCTTGTCCTGTTTGATCTTATAAAACTGATAGTTTTTTTCCAGCTGAAGGATAGAGCATGCACTTTCCAAGCTAGCTTGTGGGGAGTCCTTGTGCAAAATTTGTCCAGTTGGTGGTTCTGGGGGGAGGCAAACAGGTCTATATCTGGGCTCCCCCATTTGCTTGTCAAGATGTTGTAAATCCTTGGTTCTAGTTTCCACTCATGTGGGTCCATAAGGTTTCTGCTTAGTCTGTCTGCCAGCGTATTTAGTTTTCCTGGAAGGAATTGAGCCTGTAAATTCACTTGGTAACTCAAGGCCGTGTTCCACAATGTCATGGCTAGTCTGCAGAGGGGGTAAGAATGTGTACCCCCTGCTTGTTTATGTACCACATGACAGTGGTATTGTCCGTCTTTACCATTAGTTGTCCTGGAAGAATGTGGTCCTTGAAGGCTGTCAGAGTATTCTGTACTGCTAACATTTCCTTTTGATTTATGTGCAGGTGCATTTGACTTGGGTTCCATCTGCCCTGAAGGAACTTCCCTGCCAGGTGAGCCTCCCATGCATAGTCTGATACTTTTGTTGTTAAGATTTGGGTGGCAGGGGGTAATGTAAATGGTTGTCCCCTGTTTTGGTGGCAGGGCTCTGCCCATCAAAAGAACTCTAGGCATAGGCAAGGTATGATAGGAATCCCTGCTTCTAGATCCTGTGAATGTTGACACCATAGGCTTTTGAGATGCCATTGTAGTTTCCTCATATGCAGCCTTGCATGTGGAATTAGAAGAATGCAGGAGGCCATGAACCCCAAGGCTTGCAGTATTTGCCTTGCAGATAGCTGGGTTTTTGTGGTCACTTGTTTGAACTAAGTTGTCAAATGTCAGTTTCTCTGGCGTGAGGAAAGCCATCTGGGAAGTTGTATTCAAGCTTGCTCCCAGGAATATAATTTATTGACAGGGTACCAGGTGGGATTTCTTTTAGTTTATGGTGAGCCCTAGACAAGTTAGCACCTTCTGAACAAAGGCCAGATTATTCAAAAGAATACCCTTGCTTTCTGCCTGAATTAGACAATCGTCCAGGTATGGGTATATCTGAATATTTATTTGCCTGCAAAATGTAATGACTAGAGCTAGGCACTTTGTGAATACCCTGGGTGCAGTAGATAAGCCAAAGGGCAGTGCAGAGAACTGATAGTGCATGAAGCCTGCTTTGAAGCGCAGGTATCTTCTGCAAGACTCCCTGATAGGGATGTGCAGGTATACTTCTTTTAAGTCTAGTGTTGCCAACCATGCATCCTTGCCTGGCATAGGAAGCAGCTGGTGAAGAGTCAGTATTTTGAATTTTGGAATAACCAGAAAGGTGTTTAGAATAGAAAGGTCCAGGATAGGACGCCATCTATATCCTTTTCTGGGTACCAGGAAAAGTCTCAAATAGAAACCTTGTCCCTTTTCCTCTTCTGGTACCAACTGAATAGCCCCCATGTTTAAGAGACAGAGTACTTGATTTTGGGCCTCTGCCCTCTGATTTGGGGGTAGATCTGGCCACCCGCTTGGTGTTGGTAATGTGTGGAAATGAAATCTGTATCCTCTGGACACTATATTTAAAACCCATTTGTCCTGAGTAATGGGTTCCCAGTTTTTGGCATGCAGACCAATCTTTCCGCCTAAAGGAGCATTCAGTTGGGAAGTGCTTGGAAGTTTTAAAAGCAAGTCATTGAGACAGTTTTCCATAGAGGGCAGTCTTACGACTCTCAGGTTTGGTTGCGGACACCCCCCCACTGCCTAGTCTTGTGTGTCCCTTGGGACTGTAACCTGGGGTTTCTGCTGTGTCTGGGTTTGGCTTGAGAAGACCTGGAAGGGGCTGGAAAGGACCAGTTTTTAGAGGGCCAATGCCTACTAAATATAGGAGGCTGAACTTGTAAGAAATCTTTAACAGTTTGCATAGATTTCGTTTTATCTTCCATCTTTTTAAGAACTTCCTCCACCTTGTTGCCAAACAGGCGGTCCTGATTTAAAGGAGCATCCAACGATTTAGCTTTAACATGATCTGGCAAAGATTGCTCCTTAAGCCAAGCATGCCTCCTGAGCACAGACCCAGTAACAGCAGCCCTGCAAGAGGCCTCTAATGAATTAAATCCACATTGCAAAGTATGTTTTCCAACCTGTTCAGCAGAATGCATTAAATCCTGTAATTCTTTATTTTCAGCACAGTCAGGAATTAACATCATTTTCTGTTTAAGCAATCCAATAACATGTTGTTGATTCTTTAGCATATGAAACTGGCAGTTTAAAGCCCTAATGGCCAAGGTTGCAGAAGTGTAAACATTCTTACCCTATCTATCCAGCGCCCTGGAGTCTCTATCAGAGGGGGTAGGATTTTTAGCAGTAGAAGCCTTAATGCCCTTGTGTCCCTGTGAAATAGTCTCTGGATCCGCAATAGGATTTTTAAAAAGGAACATTTGAGAATTAGGAACTCTGTAATATCTGTCAGGTTTTCTGGGAGCAGGAGGCAAAGAATCAGTGGCCAAACTAGATTCTGAAAAGGCAACATCAACAATGTATAGTATAGGAGGTATAGCTAAAGGCCTATGCTGAGGCAGGAGTAAAAAATACCTAAGCCTCTTTTTTGAATCAGAAAAATCCTGGCTTTCCCAGTAGAAATGCTCCCTTAGAGTATGTAAGGTTTCACCAAAAGAAAAATCATCTGGAGGGGAAGCAGAGGGAATAGAGTCCTCTGCATCAGAATCCTCATAAGTAGATAAAGGCAAATCCAGATCATCAGAAGAATCAGAAAAATCAGAATCCTGTTCAGAAGATTCATAAACAACTTCAGTCCTAGGTCTCTTAGAAGAGGGAGGCTGGCTTCCCCTGATTAGGGTTATAAGATGTTCAACCATTCTTATCATTTGTTTTTTAGGCATAGAGGCCTGAGCATGTGGCCTGGGCATCGGTTTCTTAGACATTGTTCGAGATTTTGGCCTAAATGAAGAAGGAGGCATCAGTTTAATATGCAAGTCCATAGGCCTGAATACACCGTCAGAAGCCGGTGCCTGCATCCAAGGTAGAGACATCCACAGGTTCCACAGTTGAAGCATTCTTGCGGCATACCAGACTCCGAATGGGTCTCAGTAGAGGCCTGCAAGTCAGAAGTAGCGGGTATCAGGGGCTGCAAAAGCACCTCACTGAGTACCGGTGAACTGGCAACTGGATTAGGAGAAGCGTCGTCAGCAGCTTTGGATCTCAGCAGACTGTCTCTGTCTTTATCTTTGCATTTTTTTGGAATTCTGGTAGTTGGATGGCTAACTGACGACATTTCTGGATAATTAAACCGAGAACCAAAATACATAGAAGCGAAATATATACTGACGACGGATAGTGCGCTGATTAAATAAAGCACAAGGTACATCATGGTCGTGGTCGTGGTCAGGGCCTAGGCAAGGAATACAGTACGAATGAAAATTTTTGTGAGGTATTTGCTTTCCACAAGTAGTGCAATTATTAACTTTTACTGACATCGGGAAGGAGCAAGAAAATTTTTCCCCAATGGGGTACTTAGCTTTAGTTGAAGACTTTGCTTCTGAAACTCGAAAACGAAAATTTCAGGAGTCGGCCGACTGGCACTTGCAAACTGCTTCTGCTTCAGGCACCGCACAGCAAGAAAGACTGATGCAATGGCATCAGCTGTATGTTTTATATCCCTGATGACCTGACGTCATGGAAGAAGGGACAGCAACCGACACAGGACCCAAGACTTTGTTAGTCAGGCCGACTGAGGGCTACTACAAGAAGATAACCCAAATGCAATGACTGCAACAGTGAAACATGAAGAACATCACTTAAATCAGATAAGTTTTGCACAGTACTTAAAATTATTATGCTATTTTCCTGTACATGATCACACATTTTCCACTCAATGAACGTTCCACTCACTATAGGTCTCCATCTTTCTTTTAATATAACACATCTAACCTGTTGCAGTAAAGCTCCTGGCTAGGCAAAGTAGCTGCAAAGTACAAAGGCAAAGTCGCAACAGCGTCATCTACCAACTATGCATGCAGAGTCTTGGGAAAGAGCTGCTCTCTGTTTTAAGTTATAACACACAGAATGCTTTTCAACCTCATCAGGTTCACCTGCGTGGTTATGAGCAACAGACTTCACAAGCTCTTCTCCTGTGCCAACACAAGTTGTGACAACCATCCCTTTACAATGCTGAGTGATTTTATACTTACAGTTCCAGCATTTTCGGGTCTTTGCCAGCTTTTCCAGGTACTCAATGTACCCTTCAGTAATTAATAACTCTTCCTCTCTGTGATTTAGTTGTATGATATATTTGTCCAGCAACTCTGGACTCGCAGCTCATGACATTTGCCATGATTACTTATGGTACATTAGTACTGAGATGAACATTAAGTACAGCTATTTAAAGTGACATGTACATATTAACTCAGTAGAGTGAAATTTGAAGGATTACAAATTGGTTAAGTGATGTTTTGTTAATGTGTCATTTCGGTAAAGTGAGATCGGTGAAGTACCATTTGGAGAAATGTGTTTTCCTTGAAAAGAGGTAGACCCATAGATAGTGTGTGTGTGTGTATATATACATATATATATACATATATATATATATATATATATATATATATATATATATATATATATATATATATCTTAGCAGTGAGATTTTACTACAGTAGGAAAAGGGGCAAATTGCACATTCCCTCTCGTGATCTCATACCCAGGAATGCTGATATGTTTGATCAATTCTGATAACTTGAACCAGCTTTTTATTGCTTTCTATGAAAGCGCAATTCAATAAAAGGCCATGTTCCATATATATATATATATATATATATATATATATATATATATATATATATGGGTTCATGTCATTTGATCGACAGTTCATGTGATCGACAGTTCATTTGGTCGACAGTTCATTTGATCGACAAGCATTTGCCCCCTTCCCCAATGTTGTGCGACCCTGGAGTTGATATATATAGTTAGGGGGGGGTGGGGGGCACAGCCCCCCACATTGGGGGGTGTGGGGGTGAAGCCCCCCACCTAAAATGCTTGTTGATCAAATGAACTGTCGACCAAATGAACTGTCAATCAAATGAACTGTCGATCAAATGACATGTACCCATATATATATATATATATATATGTGTATGTATGTATATATCTATGTTTCATTTTGGTTATCGTGAAAACTGATCAGCAAATGATCAACTCTGCATCCTGATCTATTGAGAGTTATTTTCACTGAAACTAGTGCTCATTGTATTGAAAGGTGCAGTTATGTTCTCAGGTTGGTAGAAATGTTTTCAAAGAAAATGCTTAGAAGTCATACATTTGCACATAAACAGCTCATAGGCAAAAAGAATCCCAAGCCTGAATCATCTTTAATATTCACAGCATTTATCTCCCATGATCTCACAAGTTGATTGTGGTGCCATCCCTCTTTGGGACTAATTTAATTGAATAATATTGCAAGATTGTGCTTTACCCAGCTTTCATACAGGGAATCCAGCCATCCATACCTCTAACCTTGGCATTACATATATGCCTGTTTTAAGAGTTAAGTCAATGCATTCTCTCGGTCACCACTTAAGTATATTCAATGAGAATTAATATACTTCAGAGTCTAAGCCAGTAAGTAAAAATTAAGTTTAATCAGTCTCGCTTCATAGTTATTTTTACACACATCAGTATCTCTAATCACTTTTTCCTGAATTTTCCAGTTGTTTTAATACTCTTTTTTTCACCACTGGAATGAATACTACATCATATAACTAGTATTATTCATATTAACAGAATAAATACATGGAATTAGCATTGCCTTAGTGGAACAGATGCTAATAATTCACAAACTATCAGAGTTTTTTGTCTTCTTGTTACATATGTGCTTCCTAAATGGCTTTGTAATCCTCCTTTCCCAAGTATATAACCCTCATTTTTTTTACATTGAAATAGGATTTGTTTTCACAAGATCAAGCTGTAAAATAAATTCATATATCCCTGTAGTAATTTCTTCTGACATTTTCTACAATGGCATATACACTGTTTATTCCATCCGTATATTTAATGAGCAAAATACTGCCCATTAAAGGGCAATCATGAATAAGGTATTATTTTTAAAACTCTATCCATCAAAAGCAAAGCTTATTCCTTTAGAATTTTAACCATAAAAATAACCAGTTCCATGGTTTTACTTATTTCAGGCCATTCTAACTAGCCAATATTTATAACACTGTTTCCAACTGGAAAATTTCATCTCATTAGTTTTACCAATGTTTCTGTCCCATATCAAGTTCTGTAAGGATGTTTTATGCCAATTAATTTCATTGTTTATATTTTTTACACCCAGCTGCTTCGACAAAATGAACATTTCTTGCTTGAAGATCTTAGGCATGTAACTGTAAAATCTTAATTACCTCCCTTCCCATGTGCACTTCAAACGTTGATTTTGTTGTGCCAGTTCCTATGCATATATTTTTGAATATTATTGCAGAGTTTAATATTCTTTGTTGTTGCTGAAACTTTAGGTTTCCTCTACAGCCTGGCTTTCTTAGTTATCAGTTTCACAAGTTTCTGAGTAGCTCACTGTGAGTGACATTGATTTCCATTCTACTCAAAGTCCCAACTCATGGTCTTTACCTTCTACAGCCATCTCAGCTGCACTACTACTTTCTTTTTGATTATTTCACCAAATAAATCTGCACACTGTTCATCTTTACTCACCTATTCTCTGCTTACTACTTGCATCGCCTCCTCTTTGCTTTCTACTCATATCTCCTACATCACCCATCTTATCCTGGTCAACAAACACAACAATTAAATAAAATAAATAAATACTACAGTATTTATTTTCCCAAGACATTACCTTGTCTTTTCAACTTAAAAGTTTGATTGTTAACTATCTTATAGTGGGATATATTCCAAACCTGTTACCTGAATTGTGCCCAACAGGAAAGAGAACTAGTTTTAGCTTTTTGATGTGTGGACATTGTTTCCTAATGATTACCCATTATTTATTTGTGGAGTCTTTCAAAGGCATTAGTAATAACTGTTTTATTTATTTATTTATTTATTTATTCTTTATTTTAACCTGGATAGCCTGACTAGATAAAGACCTCTTTCCAGTAGAGTGCTGGGAAGAAAATCTCCATTTGAGGGAATTAGAACAATATAAAAACTGTACTAACTTCACATACCTTCATAAAAGAAGAAATTAATAACTTGTAATTGTAACTTAAAGGTACAAGATTTTATACACAGTAAAAATATGTTTTAAGTGATTTTAGATGTGTGAAAAGGAGTTATGGGAGGAAAATATAAAAAGTATGAGGAGACTTGTAGGAAGGAGTTAGAGACATTTGTAGAGAGAGATAGTAAGAGGGGCATGAGGGGCGAAGTATAAACAGTGGGTTTTAGTGGTGACTAGTGAGAGTTTGGAAGTGTAGTTCTCTGGTAGCAATAACATAGGGGACTTAGAGTGGTATTGTAAGTAAAAGGAGGAGGAGGAATGGGTATAAGAAGGGGGTTGTAGATAAATGGATAGGGGATAATACATGTTTTTTACAGAGAAGTAGAGGGGAAAGAAAAGTATAAAATACTGAGTTTAGTAAAAGGTTGGTTAAGTAGAAGATGGACAGGAGGAGGTTTGGAGGGTTGTGGGGGAGGTAATTACATGAGGTAGGGAGGGAAAGGGATAGCTAGGAGTTCTGTAGAGAACTGTGGTCAAGTGTTAGTACAGTGGCAATAACATGCAGAGGTGAGATATACTTTTAGGTTGTGTTGGAACTGTAGGTAGTTTGCTTCATTAGTGAGTTGAGGTGAGAGAGAATCGCACAGTTTTGCCATAGGTACTGACTGCAAAGAATTCCCAAAGTGATTTTTAGAAAGAGGAATGGCAAGGTGTTTTACATTCACAGATCTAAATTCTCTTTTAGGGGTGTAGGGAGTAATTAGGTTTGAATAACTGGACATCTACTGGCATTATTTAAATAGTAACTGCAGTTTTCAGTTGTTTATAGACTAAGACTTCTCTAAGTTCTAGCTATTGGACTTGAGGAAGGGAAATACAGAGGTGTGTTCTGTGAAAAGAGATTAGTAGCAAATTTAGCAATTTTATTGTAGGTAGTTGAGAGTTTATTGATGGAGGACTTGGTAAGATTGGTAAGAATGTGAAGCTATGTACAATAATCTATACAGGAGAATAGATTCATCAGTTTGGAGTTGGGTTTGAGATGCTGGATATTGTTTTGTTCAGTATAGTATGCCAAGCTTCTGGCTAGTGTTGGTGACAGCATAGCTGATATATTGGTCAAAAGTATTTTTTTGTCAGTGATGACCTTTAAGAGTTTGATGTGGTCAACTTCTTCAAGAGTGGTGTTCCTACTGGAGACAATGGTTAAGGCTTTATTGATTTTAGTTAGGTTATTATTGGAGAATATCATTCATTTCTTTTTTACTACTTAGAACTGGTTTTGCAGTTTTAATCAGTGTTATAGTTGAGTGAATGCTATTTGAGTTATGTCATGAAGTTTGTCTACAGTATGGACATAGGTTATAAATGTGGAATCATCAGTGTATTGTATAATTGTTCCAAAGTCAATTGCTTTAGTTAGATCATTTATGAAAATATTGAGGGGAAGGGGGCCAAGGATTGGGACTTGTGTGACTCCTAGGTTGAGTGTCTTTCCAGAGTACAGGTTGAGACCTGTCTTTGAGGGAGCTGGTGAATCATGATATAACAGAGGGGTTAAGTCCATCAGTCAATAGCTTGGTGAGCAGACTTGTGTGGGAGACTATGTCAAATACTTCAGAAAGGTCTAGGATTATAGATGCAATTAGGGAGTGTTGATTAAAGCGAGTGAAAACAGGATTAATGACTACATATAAGTGCTGTGTTCTAGTCCAAAACTATGTTTTGTGGAGGATAGGGGACTGTTACTAGTTAAATGGTGAAGTAGTTACTTGTGGATACATTTCTCTAATACTTTAGAAAAGGTGAACAGAATGGCAATGGGACTGTTGTTGGATAAGGAGTAATCTTGTCTTAACCGACTTTGTGAATTGGAATGATATATGATTTTTTCCACAGTAATGGGACATATTCCTCTGCAATGGATCTATTGAAAGGATGGCTATGGGATAGCCTATTAAACTAGCAACTTTTCTAAGATATTCCAATGGGAGCTGGGGCAAGTGTAGTTGGTTTCAGATTGTTGAGAAGAGATTTGATCTGAGAAATGGGACAGAGTGAAGGGTGAAGTTTTTTAAGAGGCTGTCGTATGGATTTATTCTATTAGAGGTTGTAACTTCTTGACAGAGATTGAATGAGAATGAGTTACTATTGTTACAGTTGTTTGGTGTAAGTAAAGAGTTAGCAGGCTGGATAAAGAATTAATTGATTTCACATGCAATGTTAAAGTTTGTCTCACTTTGGATAGGTTTTTGTTGCATGGGTTTATCTGGTTTCATGAGTTTATCAGTGGATATCCAGAACTGTTTAGGATTTTTATAAGCAGATGCTTGTACGTTATGGTAATATGTTTTCTTTTCAATACATTTTGCATTTTTGTTCTTATTTCTAAGATGTCTATAATGTTAAAGGTCTGCAGAAGAGCCATTTTGTTTCCATATTTTCCAAGAATTGTCTCTCAGTTTCATAAGTTGTTTGATTTCTAGGGTCAACCATGGAGCTGAATTGCTTTTGAATTTCATTTTGTGAAAGGGGTTATGAAGTTTAATATGGGTAAATGCTTTTGATAATGTTATCTAAGGAAAAGGTTTTTATAGGATGCCAGTTAAATTGTTTGAGAAGGAAACTAAAGAAGATGGCAGAGAAATTTTTAGTCTTTCTGGTTCAGGTGGACTAGAACCAGGATATTGTTAACCCTGGTCTGGGTACTGATGATTTATTTCCCTTCATGCAGAAGCATAAATGCTTTGAGTTCCACTTTCATTATGTCTTTCCGGTTTGGTCCAAGTTAATTTATGTCTCCACACATCAACATCCCCTCCATTCCAACCAGTTTTCCCACTTCCACTGAAAATTCCAGTCCTGCATTTTATTAGGTATGGGGTTTCTAGCAGTGCTGCAAGAGACAGAGCCATACTATTTGCTGTGGGAACTTTTTTTTTGCAACATATTTAAAAACAACAGATTATTTCGTGCCTTTATATTACTAAGTTTTTTTTCACTTTAGTAAGCATATTATTCCTAATATGTCTACATAATCCTCTAGCAGTTTCATTGACCCTTATAGCAGAAAATGTATTCGATCTTTCTATGTTTTGACTGTTTCAACATTTTGTTATATTAGGTTTCAGAAATTGTACAGACATTAACTTCTGTTCTGTCCAAATGCAGTTATAATTCACCAACCTTTCCATTCAGACTTCCAGAAATGGCAAAGTCTGTACAATAATTTCCAAGATCTTGTTAATTTTTCTTATTGAATGTGTTCATTTAAAATAGAATAATTTCAATAAGAGCTGACAATAATGCTTTTGCTTTCCTATTAAAATGCAATATATGTATTGCAAATAAATTATTTTTCCACAAAAGGTGTTCAAGTTTAATATACCCTTATTACATTTTGCTCACAAACTTTGTTAAACATATATTTACATTTAGATAGCATGAATGGACTTCAATAATGATTAAATTACAGAAAGTTCATTTCTTGCATTCAAACTACTCTATTAGTTGTTCTGCCCATATCTTTCAATATTAGTTACCATGCTTGAAGCTTTAGACCTCCTGATGTTTATTAAGTCTAAATATCTAAAACAACCAGAAAAACAGGTGACACCTATATATATATATATATATATATATATATATATATATATATATATATATATATATACCATTCTAGATCAGCAATTCGGAACTCCCTGTGTTGAAACAAATACACAATAAATACATAAAGTTTTCTTCTAAACAGCTTTAAAACCACTGTTACTCACTTGTGGAATAAATTTGCACCACATTTCAAGCAAAGTAGCACCCTTGCATCTTCAGGGTAAACAGAGATAAAATTGGTTGGTCAGCCTTAAGTTCTCCTCCATCTGTCTTGCATTGCTGTCCTTGAGGCTTGATGGAACTTTGAATTATGGTTTACTGGCAAGGCTTATAATAATCTGTACACTGATTGCCTAGTACTCATTTATAAACCTAAGAACCTAAGAGTGGACTTCCAAGATGGCTGCACACTAAGTAACAGCTTAAGTTTTGCTCTTTCGGTGTGAAAATAGAAACTCAGAAAAGAGAGCCAGTGAACTTGTCTTTTTGGGTACATTTCATTAACTGTCTAGTAAGTACACTGCCTGGATGCATGCAAAAGAGAAATTCAGAGAACCCAAAAGAAAATCAATAACAAAAGGTGAAGAGAAAATAATAACCGGGAAGAATTCTGCAGTTGTTCAGCAAAAAGCAGTGCAAGCTTTAGCTCTGGTGCAAGACATGACTTCCAGTAACCTAGAGGAAAAAAAATAAGTCAAATATACTCAGAACTGATTACAATAAATGAAACACTGAAAATATATATCAAATCAAATAAAAAAAGGCTGGGGAAAACATGGAAGAAGCTTTAAATAGATATTCAAATAAGGTGATAAAACTTGCAAAAATCAGAGGTCAAGATCTCAAGAAAAGATGTTTTAAAAAATAACTGAATTAGAAGATAGAGCATGTAGGAAAAACTGACATTCTTCTGTATCTGAGAAGTTGGAAGGAACAGACTGTATTAATTTTATGAAAGCACAAATAAGCAACTGGACTAGTATCCCACAGCAGGAGTTGTTAATTGAAAGGGTACATCATGTATATGCTCCAAACCTGGAAATGAAAAAGCAGCCTAGTCCTTTAATAGTAAAGATGCAATCCTACCAGCAGAAACAATTGATTCTGACAAAACTGTGGAAGGCAGTAGAGTGCTTGTCGAAAATGATTACTCATGTACGCCAGACAGAAGAGGAGTAAATTTATTCTAGTAATCATGGAATGTTGAGAATCAGGCATGAGTTTTAAGCTGTTGTATCTAGCTATTCAGAATATTCTTTCCTGGAGGGTCAAAATCCATTTTTGATGCAGAAATTCTAAGAAGGAAATACAAAAGTTTGTCCAACAAAAAGTGAGCTATCAAACAAAATGAGATTCTGCTTCTTGTTCTTATAGTAATAAAACCCATAGAGAGACAGTTCAGTAAAACCTTTTCCAATGTTTGAAAGGAAAATGCCTGAGAGACAGAAAAAAGCACAAAAATTGACTAGAAGAACTGGAAGTACATTTTAAATTAAGCAGAGACTGGATTTGGGAGAGAAATCAACAGGTAGAAAACCAGCAGCTTGGAAATTGACAAATAAACATGGGATTACAAAGCAATATTTATATTTGTGAAACATGACAGAACAAGAAAACATGGAAATATTGGACTTCTTTGACTTTGTTAAACTTATAAGGGCTCCAAAGCATATGCCTTACTTCATGTCATTAATGTTTGGAAGAACATTTAGGAGGGGAAAAAGAAGAACAAAAGAGTTAACTGTAAGTAAAACAAAATTTTGTTCTTAACAGCAGTATTTTTATAATGCATGACATAGTCTGCATGCTATAAAGTAAAGTTTTCTCAGTTATTTTTGAGTGTAATAGGTATACTAAAGTACACAAGTGCCCTTGTTTATTTCCTTCTTCTTTCTTTCTCCCTGCTCAATTTTAAGAAATATAGGCACTGCAATGTTAAAAAAAAAGAAAAGTTAGGGCAAAAGAGCATGATACAAGAAAAATGATACGTGTTTTCTTATTCTTGCATAAGGAAAATACTGGATTAAGGCCCTTGGCTTGAACTAGTAACAAGTTTTAAGGGGGAAGCAAAAAAATAAAAAAGATCACTAAATATAATAAAACATTTTCCTGTTGCAAATAAATAAGTGCTTGTAGAAGAGGTAACTGTGCATCTGGTTCTCATGTCTCTATAGAGACAATCTGTTGAGGGGCAATAAAAACAGAATACTTCTTTCTATCAATGGCTAGGAGATAATGTTTTCTAAAAACATTCAAGTGTTTTTCTAAACTGGGAGAGGAATCAAGACAATGCAAAAACAGACAATATTTAGTAGAAGTAGAAGCACAGGTTGTACCATGCATTTTAGCAAGGATAACCTTCCTTATAGGTTAATCCAAGTCTACGAGTGTGTCTGTCACTCTGGGACAGTTTTTCCAATTAGGGGGGTTTAAACTTCAATATTTGAGGATGTACATAGTTTTAGGTTTCTTGTGCATCCTGGGTGTGTTTGTTTCTTTGTTTTAAGGTTTTCACTAAAACAAAGTATTTCATAAGATGTGGCATAGGTTCAAATGGATATTACAGGAGACAACTGTATAAAAGATCAACCTGCCAAACATTAGTGTATGCGTGCAACAGAAAAGCTGAAAGTAGACATTTAAAAAAACTGTTAAACATAACAGGTAGGAATAATAACTTCTTAACATAATGACAACATTTTCCATATTATCTTTAAATGTAAATGGTCTCACAGATATATACAAAAAAGAAAGAGTAGTGAACTATAGTAAAAAATAGAGAGCAAATAGTTATGTTACAGTAGATGTATTTTGGAAATAATTGAGTAAGTGAATGTGATAAAGAAAGGATTTCAGGATGCTTATTCAGTGGAATATCTGGGACAAAGGAAAAGGAGAGTACTTATATTAATTGCAAGAGGAGCTCCAATAGTGATTGAAGAGGGGAAAAAAGATAATAATCACAGATTTGTAGTACTAAGGAGCTAGTGGCAAGGGAGAATGATTACAATGGCCTGTATTTATATTGCAACTAAAACTGCTATAATGGAGCGTAAGAAAATGCTGGGAGAAATCATCAGTTGTCAGCAGGGATATTACTTATAGGTGAGGACTGGAATTTGATTTGTGGCAATGAGGATGTGGCTTGGGAGCCAAGAAGGGAAAATATAAGAAAAAAAAGGGTAGATTTTTGAAGAAATGTATAAAATATTTGTAATGGAAGATGTAAATTCAGTAGTAAGAGTTCAGAGTGAATCTATGTATTATTCCCCAAGGTACAAAAATGAGTTAGTCTAGAAAGAACTTATATTTCACAGGAACATGTGCATTTAATGGAAAGTTTTGATACACATCCGATAACTAGTTCAGATCACACGCCAATAATAACTAAAATAAAAATGCAGGGTTGTTGTGTCTTTTGGCTTTTCCCGGTTAGGGGTCACCACAGCAGAACTCCGGTCCGCTAATGATTGGCAGTAGATTTTTACGTGCCGAGTTGCCGGACCTGACGCACAACCTTCAACGAAGGTACACCCATTCAAGCATGTCTCCACACAGAAGACACTCTAGCTGAGAATCGAACAGGACGTCTTACTGTGAGGCGACAATGCTACCGCAGCACCACCACCGCAATGAAATAAAAATGAGACATTGGCACTTTCCCACATATCTGTTAAAAAGAGTAGAATTAAGGAATAGGTAGTGAAAATTCTGATAATAATTCCAGAGCACAAAAATTTTTAGCACAACAACTCAGGCAACAGAAAGTTGAAAGGGCTGTCACCAAGCTTAGAGAGCCTATAACAAGAAAGATACTCAGATATCCTATAGAGTTACTAGAAATATTTTGGGAATTTTATGAAAATTTGTATAAAGCAGAGAAATAAGGAACTCACAAAAAGGTACACATTGAAATGTTTATTGAAGAATTAAATATGCCAACATTAGAGGCAGATGAGCCTCAATTACTATCTGGATAGGAGGAGATAAGATAAAATGGTGATGTTTAACCAATGTACAGGAAAGTAACCAGGAATAGATTGTATTCATGTGGAAGTATGGAAGCTAGGAGGGAAAAAACTAATAAAGATCTGGAAGGTTTTGTTTAATACTACTTTAAAAGGAGGAGAATCACCAACATCCTTGAAGAAAGCAGTGGTGGTTGTAATGCCTAAAGATGGTAAAGACCCATCATATCCAGCTTCATATAGGGCCATTTCAATTTTAAACCATGATTATAAAGTGTTTAAGTCTATAATGGCTAAAACAATGGCAAAGGTGATACGAAAATTGATAGATATTGATCAATATGGATTTGTGGTGGGGAAGCAAACATTTGACAACATTAACAGAACAATGATGATCCAGAGGGGTGCAGAATGTGAGAAAATGTCACTGTTATTAGTGGGTCTTAATGCAGAGAAAGCATACAAAAGAGTAAGTAGGGATTTTATAAGCAGGGCAATGGAAGCATTTGCATACCCTGATAAAATAATAAGGTTTATTAGGGGGATATATGAGGGATAGGAGACAAAAATGTAAGAGGGTGGGTTCCCCTCTGATAAATTCTGTTTGAGCTGAGGAACCAGGCAGGGGTGTCCTCTTTCCCATTTGTTATTTCTATTATATTTAGAACCAATGGCAAAGAAAATAAAGGGCATAGAAATTCAAGAATATAATTGTTATGGTAGTCAAGAAAAGCTGGCTTTATCTGTAGATAATATTATTTTATACCTGATAAAACCAGAAAAGGACTTTTCAGTGTTGTGAATAATTTTGAGACAGTTCCAAGTCTTTTTGTGATACAAAATTAATGAAGATAAAACAAAGGCAATAGATGTAAACTATGTACCCACACACAAATTGGTTCAGCAGTACCCATATTTATGGGAACATGACAACATGAAGTACTTAGGAGTATGGATTAAAAAGGATTCGGTTGTGGCAGTTAAAGACTGCAAGAGTCAAGTGGGATAATCTGATTCTTCCAGTAGAAAAATGTGGTTTGGGATTACTTGATTTGAAGGGGTATTTCAGAGTTACACAGTTAATGCTCCCATACATAGCACAAGCAGAAAGCTATAATTAAAAGTGGAAGGGGGGAAGCTCAAGAAACAAGGAGAGACTGGAATTTTGGATGCAGATCCCTAAGGAGAATAACAATAACCATACAGAATATTATATTTATAAAGTAGTAGAAAGTATTCTAAGAACTAAGATAACACGGGACAGCAGAAAGGATATTCTGCCAATGGGGTGACTACAATTAGGGATATAGACAATAGGCAAGATGGGTCTGGAATTTACTGGAAAAAACTAACAAAGGAACCACCATACTGGGAGCAAATAGAGAGGAAAATGTAATAGAATGGGAAGAGGCCAAGAATTTATCTGGACTGCAAGCAAAGATTGCCTTCCATATCAAGGACTAATATCAGAGTATAGGCAAAGAGAAAGACATAGGGGGATCCTAAATGAAAGACCAGAAATGGTAAAGTTTTTAGTAGAATCTAACACAGAAGTTGTTGTTAAAAAGAGATAATTAGCAGAGCACATAAACATTGTATGATAACTATAAGAATCAATCAGAGCAGTTAGAAATGATTTGGAAGAGAGATTTTATAAGCAAATCACAAAGAAACAATAGGGGATATATGCATATGTGCATGTCTCTCAGATATGCAACAATATGCAACAATGTCTAGAAGACTTAGGATCTTTGCTTGGAAGTGTTTGCATACATATTTTATACCCCAAGTAGATTCCAAGAAAATTTTCCTTGGATAAATAGCAAATGTTTGAGGTGTGATGGGAAAGAAAGAGGTAACTGGGAAACTATTTTTTGGGAGTGTAATGAGCTGGCAGACTTTAAAAATTCCTTACAGGCTACTCTAACAGAAATACTGGGTGAACACATTGGAAAAACTAAGAAAATTATTTTTTGAGCTGTGATACAGAATTGGAATTGTTTAGACATAGTAAGGCCTTGCTGAGTCTAATTATGGTGGCTGCCAAAAAAGCAATTACTAGAAAATGGAAATCAAATATAAATATATATGTATAAATATATACATATATAAATATATATATATATATTTATGTGTGTGTGTGTGTGTGTGTGTGTGTGTGTGTGTGTGTGTGTGTGTGTGTGTGTGTGTGTGTGTGTGTATGGGTCTACTTTGACCCATCGAAATAACACTTCAGCAAAACCCAGTTTCGCTAGTCCAGTTTCACAAAAGTACATTTCTTCGGAAATGCACTTTCATGAAACTACAGTTCACAGAGATTATTACCTGAGACAGCAGTACAGTGAGGCTAAGGGAATTTTCCCTTTTCCCCACTGTAGTGCAATCTCAGAGTTGATATATGTTAGTAGTGGGGGTGTGGGGACACAGCCCCCCACATGGGGATGCAAGGGGGCTTGACCCCCCTGCAAAACTTACTGTAATGTATTTGTTTGCTTTTTTTTAATCCTTTGTTGATCTTTGGTTTCACAAAACACTTTCGTGAAACCAAACTAGCAAAACGGACTTTCACTGAAGTGTTATTTTGATGGGTCAAAACAGACCCATATATATATATATATATATATATATATATATATATATATATATATATATATATATAGTTTACTATCAAAATCCCGAACGTCACAAAAATTTTGATCAAAATATCGTGCTGTAAAATCGATGTTCGGAATATCAGTTAGATAACCATGTAAAAAAGAAACTACCGTCGATATTGAATTCGGCATTTTCAATATCATCGTTAGTTATACCTGCTGCCATTTATATCTACCTGTTTACCAGCAGTACGAATCACTCAAATACATGCTTTTGCAGGGAAACAACCCCCTTAGACACCCGCTGAGGGAGACTGAGCCCCCCACACCCCCTGCAAAGTATATATTCCAACTCTGAGATCACACTACAATGAGGAAAAGGATAATTCCCAATCCACACTGTACCGCGATCTCTTGTCTTAACATCAACCACATATAAGTGAATGTACAGTGGTATTCGCTACATAGAACACTTGTAGAATTGTAGTTTGGCAATACAGGGATCGGCCAACATACATTCGACATTCCCGTATTCACTGAACCTCAATTCTACATTTTGATACTAAACCACATATGTCTATATATGTGTGTGTGTGTGTGTGTGTGTGTGTGTGTGTGTGTGTGTGTGTGTGTGTATGTGTGTGTGTGTGTGTGTGTGTGTGTGTATGTTTCACATTTTTGTTCTGTCCCTTATCATTTCCTGGTAAATTACTGGAGATTACAGTCAATAATGTCAGACATTAGAATTTTCTTCTTCTTAATGTTCAGAAAATGCATGTTGATTTAAAACCTTTTATTCTCTCAGCGTTGGCATTGTTGCCTCACAGCAAGAGGTTCTCCCGTTCGATTCTCGGCTTGGGTTGGGAGTGCCTTCTGTGTGGAGTCGGCATGTCCTCCCGCGGTCGAGTGGGCATTCTAAAGACATGTGTTGAATGGGCGTGCCTTCGTTGAAGGTTGGGCATCGAGCTGGCAACTTGACACCATAAAAACCAACTGCCAATCATTAGCGGACCGGAGTTCTGCTGTGGCGACCCCTAACCGGGAAAAGCCAAAAGACAAACAACAACATTCTCTTACATTTTAAGTGAATTAGAGAAACATTTAAGCAACTTTTTCTAATTTGGTCTTTTGTCTGCTCATAACTTTTAGCTTTGCCCTGATTCTTGAAAAAAAGTTTATTTTACTTTTGTTTACCAGAATAGTCCAACTGGGTATGCATCCATTTTCAGCAGAGGCCCAGGAAGAAAAAAAAAAAGAAAAAAATTACAAAAAATTACAAACTTATGCAAAAAGCTACATAATATACACATCATATGTGAACAATTTTGAGGAAACACAGAATACACATGTTATAGATGAGTTACAGAGGTTGGAATAATGATGACATATTAACAGTTCATACCAAATGGATATCAAAAAACTGTATAAGAGTACATTTTGCTGATGTAATCATTAGGTCAATAGAATTGCAAGTAAGTGCTGAGTCAAGCTTTCTAAAGGCGGATATTTTTCAATAGAATTGTTGAGATAAGGAGGTTAATTCGAAAGTATTGAAGGGAGAGGAGGAGGTAGGAAAACAGAGAGATGGGACAAATTTAGTAGGGGGAAGGGAGAGAAATGGATGAGATTTTAGATGAATAGGTGAGCAGACAGAGTTAGTAGATACTATTAAAGAGTAAAGTAAGCAGAATGAAGTTACAGGACTTAGATGTGATGTATATGCGGATATATATGGAGATATGGGTATGTAATAAGTACATAAGTTAGAAATTCATATTGTGAGTGTAAGATGTGAGAAGAGCAAGTGTAAGTCATTATCCATTATTATTATTATTATTATTATTATTATTATTATTATTATTTTTTTTTTTTTTTTTAATTGAGATGGGTTAACAGTGGTTATAATAAGCTGCAGGATAGAATTCTACATTTTAGAGATGTAATTATAGTAGAGAGAGAGTCTTTATTCTTAGATCTGGAGATTTGTAACAAGGATTTGTTGGAGGATCGGAGATGATGATTGTTAGCATAAGGATGAAGCATTAGCTGAAGGGTGGAGGTTTTATCAGGTTGCTGTACTAGTCTGTGTGCAAAGATAAGTTGAGTGTATGTTAAGAGGTGGGGACATTCTAGACATTGTA
Organism: Protopterus annectens; assembly: GCF_019279795.1. Taxonomy (NCBI): domain Eukaryota; kingdom Metazoa; phylum Chordata; order Ceratodontiformes; family Protopteridae; genus Protopterus; species Protopterus annectens. The sequence continues at coordinate 761,102,271 of NC_056731.1, read as the reverse complement.
GTTAATGTAAGGCAGTACAATGGTGATATCTGTGTGGAGAGGTAATGGCAAATTTTGTGATTTTGTTATAGCAGGTTTCAAGCTTAGTTAGATTAGTTTTGTTAGGCTTGTGAAGATGGAAGAGGCATATAGTAGGATGGGGATAGATGAGTTCTAGCTGTATCTTGTCTTGTATTATTTGTGAGGAAAGGTTGATTCTATACCGTGATCCTAGTTTAATATGTGTCTTCCTGATGGACTGTGCTAGGTATAAGTCAAAGTTTGTTATCAATTAGCACGCCTAATAATTTTGTTTGGGTTACGGTTGATATTATGGTGTTGTTAGATGAGTGAATTTGGAATGGGGTAGGGGGATCATGTGATTTTCTGGGGTGGAAGAGCATCAGTTTGGTCCTGGAAGGGTTTAGAATCAGTTAAGATTCAGACAGCCATGATTCAACTGATAAAACCAACACCCAAATTCTCCCCAGCCGAAGTATTAATCTCTATATTAAAACTTAACAACCATAAAAACATTTGCATAATTGCTCTGTATATTCCTCCAGGAAACAACATACCAATATTAGAAAACATACTTTCCTGAACTTCACAAAACATAGATAATGAAACCATCATCTTAGGGGATGTAAACATTGATTGGCTAGACATTGCCCACAACAATCCCTCAAAAAGCATAAACCTTTACAACTTCTCCCAACTAATAGAAGACATCACCAGACCCCACAAAAATAACATTTGGGGCTCCACAATAGACTGGATATTAGGATCCCACCCTAACAATATCATCACTGCAGACATACTACCAAATACCATTAGTGACCACCACCCAGCATATATCCTACACAAAAGCAACCAACCCCAGGGCAACACCAATACAAATCAACCAGAAATTTGACTACGTTCCAACCATCCATATTTAATGAAACCTTAGCTAAGGTAAAATGGGAACCCTTCAAATCCCTGCCACTTAATGAAGCTGTTGAGTTCTTTAACTCAACATTCCTAGACATCCTAAATAGGCAGGCACCCACCAGCCAAATACAAATAAAATATAACCATTCAAGCTGGCTCTCAAAATTCACCAAAGAAGTCATGTCCATAAGGGATAAAATCTGGAAATTATGGCAGAAAAACAAAGATCCAACATCTCTAATACAATACAAACAACTCCATAACCAGGCAAAACATCTAATAACCAATAATAAAAAAGCCTACTGCCTCCACCTACAAAGCCAACATAAAAATAATCCCAAAAAATTCTGATCCTCCATCAACCATCTATTACATCCATGTTCTCAAGGCAATCCATCCCCTGACCCACACAAAACCTCTACCAAACTTGCCACCCTCTTCAATTCCTACTTCACTGATACCATAACTAACCTAACCACCACCTTTCCTATGGTTACCACCACCACCACCAAGACAGCTAATGACCAAACCATCCCAGAAAATGATCCTACACACAAGTCTAACCTAAAATTCTCCTCCATACCCATTGCCACAATAAAAACACTTTTACTTAAGCTTAAACCCTGTACTCTAGCCCCTGACAATATACCTCCACACTTCCTGCAGCTAGCTGCAAACTCTATAGCTTATCCCATCAGCATACTCATTAACAGATCAATTAAAGAGTCCCTTGTCCCAGACATCTGGAAAAAAGCATTCATTCTCCCCTTACACAAAGGCAGCACCAACACAGACACCTCAAACTTTTGACCCATAGCTATTCTCTCACCCTTCTCTAAAATACTGGAAAAATCCATCCATGCCCAACTCCACAACTACCTGCTTGAACATCAAATTATGTCACCCAGTTAGCATGGTTTCAGACCAGGGCATAGCACCACTACAACCCTCCTCTGCTTTCTTGATACAGTTAACCGGGCACAGGATTCTGGTAAAATAATCGCTTCTTTTTTTCTCAACCTCTCCAATGCTTTCGATACCATTTCCCACACTGTCCTCCTCTCTAAACTATCTACCCCCCACATTTCCCCACCTACCCTACAATGGTTCAATAGCTATCTCTCCTAAAGGCAGCAATCCACCAAATGGCAACAGTCTTACTCTCCCTTGCTCAATACTTCCACAGGGGTACCCCAAGGCTCCATATTTGGTCCTGCCTTATTTAGCATCTTTATTAACAACTTTCACACCACTCTCCCTCAATGCTCAGCAATCCAGTATGCTGATGACTCTACAATAATATGCACTGCAAATTCCAGGTCTGAACTCCAGCAGATCACCCAGAATGCCTTCATCTCTACTGAATCTTGGATGCTTAACAATCATCTTGCCCTAAATCCAAAAAAAAAACTAAACTAGTAATTTTTACTCCTAAGAAAACCTCCCCTAGATAAAAAAACTCTTCAGTGTACAAGTGCAAGACAATACCACTATAGAAGTTGTCCCACACACTAAAGTGAAAACCTAAACTTTGACCTACACATAAACAGTAACATCAAAAAACACACCAAAAGCTTGGTATGCTCTGCAGGCACCAACACTTTCTTAGCCTCTCTACTAGACAAACCCTTGCAAATACATTTTTATTACCCTCTCTCCTTAATGGTGCCCCTCTCCTCACTAATATCCAAAATTCTACAAAATCCAAACTTGATATGTGTTACAACAGAATAGCCAAATTTGCCACCAAGGCCAAATTCTCATCTCACCACTGTAACTCAGTGAAACAATTAGGCTGGTTGGAACTCCCCCATCATCTCTCATTCACCCAGCTAACTACAGCACACAAAATAATCTACAGACCCACAGACTGTCCTCAACTCTACTTGCAAATACCAACCCAGCAGGCAACTAAGATCTGAAAATCATCTACTTCTAAAAGTAGAAAAGCCCACCTTACCGACTGGTCAACTGCTCTACTCATTCACCATCACCAAACTATGGAACTCGCTTCCTCCTTCTATAAGAAACACGGGCAGCACCACCACCTTCAAACAAACATTGAAAGATCATCTCAACTCTTCCTGGCTATGTACCTGCTCTATAACCTGACCTCTTTCTTCTCCTTATATTATAACTAAATTCCTATGCTTTTTACTACTAGTAACTGATGATACTTTCTCCATATTTATTATTTTTTTTTCTTTCATCACTTGTTGATACTGGCACAATAATGCTGATTAATTTATCTCCATTTTTACCACTCTAAATTCATCTGGCAACCAACTAAATTCCTGCTTTTATGTATAAATTCTGTATATGTTACTGTAATCAAACCAACTAAATTCCTGACATGTATATATTCTGCATATATTACTGTAACCATTATGTGTAACACTGTTTCTACTTCTGTACCACTTAATGTTTAATTTTTTTTCTGCATCTATGTTCTTGTCGGAGTTTTTCTCCCCGGGCTTCCACCGAAAATGGGCTCTTTTAGGCCCATGGACATTCCCGGTAAAAAATGCAATAAATAAATAAATAAATAAGAAGGACTATTGCGTTGTAGATTCAAGTTGAATTAGAGAAGGAGCAGCACAGATAAGAGTTGTGTTATCAGCATATTGGACAATGGAGGCTAATGAGCTGATGAGTGGAGGCGGTTTGCGAATACAGTGAAAAGTAGGGGACCTAGAATAGAGCTTTGCGGTACACTCAATATGACATGTAATAGTGGAGAGAGTTCTTGCTGCCATTTGATAACTTGCTGTTGACCAGATAAGTAGCTGTGGAACCATGCTAGAGCAGAAGGGCTATGTTTTAGAGTTGATAGTTCATCAAGTAGTTTCTTGTGGGAAACCATGACAAAGGCTTTAGAGAGATCTAAGAAGATGGAAGAAACAAACTGTCCATTATTTCTGTGTTGGTTTATGATGTTAGTGAAGCTTAGGAGGGCAGTTGTAGTACTATGGTGTTGGTGGAGCCCATGCTGTGTGTTAGCTAGGAAGTTATTGGATAGTAAGTAGTTTAAGAACTGCATGTGGATAGATCTTTCTAGTATTTTGGAGGAGTGGGTAAGATAGCAATGGATCTGTAGTTAGAGAACTCAGTGGAGTTGCCTCCTTTGTGTAGGGAGATAATATAAGATATTTTACAGTTACTGGAAATATACTGTTCTGATATTGGAGTCTATATTATCTTGCCAAAAGATGTGCTCAGCGAACACGTCTTCACTGGTAAATAAACAGAGAAAGCTGAAATCAACGAAAGGCCACATCAGCGACTTTTTTCCAGGGGAAAAAGCTCTTGGCCTATTAAACACCACACAAGCCTTCGAACCCAACAAAGTGGGGGGCTTCGCCCCCCACACCCCCTGGAGGGAGAATGTCATTGCTGTTAATTTCAGGTTTTAGCCAAGTTTCAGTAAGTACAGTGATATCAGGGTGTATAGGGATAGGGAGGCATGGAGATCCTGGACTTTGTTGACTATACTCCTTAGGTTCATGTGAAGTAGCAGAAGGTTAGAGCCTTGGGGTGGAGTTGGGATTCCTTATGAAGGGAGTCAGGTAGGAGGGGTGGGTAATAATTGATTGTGTTTGGGGCCTAGGTTGGGATGGATGTCTCCACTGAGTTTTAGATATGAAGTAAAGTAAATTTGAGGTTTTTTTTCAGTTTGGACAGAAGGTAGTTGTATTTAAGAAATATCTGAGATTTAGAGTAGGGTTGGATTGTTTTATATGGGAAGTACCCAACAAACGTGGTGTTGTGGATATTAGGGGCAATTTTGATGTTAGCTTATACTGTTTGATGGGGAAAAGGACTAGATATGGTATGGGAGGCATAGTAGTTATGCAGCTGGTACTGATGGGATGTAAGGTGATTGGCAAGTATAAGGAGGGCAAGGGTAATTGTATGTAATATTATTCATAGGTGTGAGAATTGGGTACAGGTAGACATTATATAGGAAGAGAAAGAGGTGGGTAGGTTTTGAAGATTTAAAGGAAAAGGATGTTACAGTAGGAGTAATTATGGAGGTGAGAGAGGGTGAAGCAGAGTGTGCAGGTAAGACATGAGAGAGTTGCCAGAGTTGCTGGTAATGGAAGATTGTGAATAGTAGAAGGGCAGATCCTGCCTCTTAAACCTGGTTGATTTCTTTGAAACAGTCACCAAGGCCATTGACAAGGGGAAGGTGGTCCACACAGCCTACCTGGACCTCGCAAAAGCCTTCGATACAATACCCCACTCGGGCATTATAGATAAGCTCACCAGCTTAAATATAAACCCCTATGTCACTAGATGGGTTGCAAACTGGCTCAAGGACAGAACCCACATGGTTAGAATAGCTGGAGCCATGTCAGACTCCAAACCAGTTACAAGTGGCATCCCACAAGGCTCAGTCCTGGGACCTCTCTTGTTCGGTATATATTTCTCGGAGGTACAGGCCAACATGGAAGGAGTGCGGCTGACCAAGTTCGCAGATGACTGCAAACTGGGTGCCATAATAGACTCTCCAGCCGACACAAGCATCTTCCAAAAGGGCCTCATAGAAACAGACAACTGGTGCCAGAGCCATGGCCTCAAGCTAAACGCCAAAAATTGTATAGTCATCCCCTTTGGCAAAAACAAAGTGCCCACAAATTACCACATAGGTGGTAATCCATTAAGTACAGAAGAAGTAATTAGGGACCTGGGGACTTAAGTTGATAGCAATCTCTCATTTGACAACCACGTGGCCAAAGTGGTTAGAAAAACATTTTATATAGCCCACCTAATCATGAAGGGATTCACATCTAGATCAGGGGGAGGTCATCGTGCCTCTTTACTCATCACTCATCAGGCCCATAATTGAGTACAATGCCCCTTTTGGGATGTACCTTATCAGACACCGGCAGCAACTGGAAAGACCCCAAAAGTACCTCACCAAGAGGATCAAGGGGCTCAAACAGATGCCGTATGCTGCCCGGTTAAAGAAACTCCAACTCTACTCAGTGGCATACCGCCTGCTCAGAGGCGATCTGTGTCTGACGTATAAAGCCATGTCCAACCCGGAATTAATGGACACGCTGCACCTCAGAAAATCCAAATCCCATCGAGCTACGCGCTCAAGGGACTTGAACCACAGCACTGAAATAAATAGGACATGCTGGAGGGACAGATTTATAACCCAGAGGCTCCCTTCACTCTGGAATAAAATCCCAGTCCAGGTTAGGCAGAGTCCCTCATTGACTCTCTTCAAGAGGAATCTTGATGAGTGGATGGGAGATCGTAGGTTTACCCCGGGTATCACTTCTGTGTCACTGTTAGGCAGAGGCACAGTATACTAACCTCGAAAAAGGGCATAGCAAAATTAATTTAAAATGGGTGGCGAAAGCCATACACACTCTGGCTAGGCTTATAAATGCCCTAGGGCAGCTAGCCTAGTATGAACCTATGAACCTATGAACTTATTGACCTTTGAGAAGGATTTAGTAGAGAAATTAGGTGACAAGCCAGTTATTATTTTTAGAAAAGGTAGAAATCTAAAAAGTATCATGGAAAGTATGATTATGAAATCCACTAGAACAGAGGGCACATACAAATGTGAGGCATGTAATTATTATAAATTCATTTCTACAGGGTCTAGTTTCACAGTGAATCAACACATGTGTAAAGCCAGAGGCCGGTACAGTTGTAGTTCTAAATCAGTGGTTTACCTGGCTTCCTGTCAGTCATGTCCAGCTTTTTATATCGGCAAAACTGGCAGTAAATTAAAAGAAAGGATTTATGAACACACATATCATATAAGGAAGAAGAGTAGTACCAGTGCCCTAGCGAGACACTGTAACATGAACCCTACCCATGCGTTTTTGTTTAAAGTGATAGATCAGGTAGTTGTTGATGAAAAAGGTGGACCACATCAGTTACTGTTAGAGAAACGTGAACTTGTTTGGCAGCTTAGTCCACATTGTAAATCAGACCCCTGTCTACTACTTGCTTCAGGGCTCCAAAGTTCGCAGTGTGTTTGAGCAGCCAGCTTCCCTTTGCCCCTCTTCTCTATCTACCCAACAGCCAACTCACCTCTACCACTTACCTAAACCCTCTCTTACTATACATATCTTCTACCACAGTTCTACACCAGTTAGTTCCCTTACACACTTACCTACAATACCAGATCTTCTCACTAGGTGGCACCTTTATCCTATCCATCTTTCTCTGCCTCTCTCTGTTCTACCTCTGTAATCTCAATTAATTTCTTATGTCCTTGACCTGATCCTCTCCACACTCACCTTGTGCCCTTTCAGTACTTTACCCCTCTGGCTCTCCTTTTTGGTAGACTCCTGTACCATCTCAGACCTTCTCCACTCAGATCCTACCTTTCTAACCTGTAGCTAACTGCATTGCTGATAGTTTTCCTTTCTAACTTCTATTCCTTGTCTCTACCCGCTCCGTTCGCCCTGCGGGCTGACTCCCTCCCCTACCCTACCCCCAATTCCCACCCACCCCAGTGCATCTACATTTATACCATCTAACCACTCCTACTTCCTCTCCAACCTCGAAACTCCACCCCTTCCTCTGCCCATCTCCCCCCACTTTCATACAACCTCGAAACTCCACCCCTTCCTCTTCCTATCTCCTCCCACTTTCATACAACCCTTACTTCACATCCCTCCCTCCTCCTTACTCAATACCACTACATTGCTTATCAATACCCTAACATGCTTAGAAAATACTCATCCTTCCCAATTCAACTACAACTCCTCCTGAACCTTACCTACATCTACTGTCTTACCCAACCTTATCCCATCACCCACTCACCACTCTCACAAACAACCTGCCCTCTCCATACTTCACAATCCAACTTCTTCAACTCAATCTCCCCTGAACTATATCCCTTCAGCAACAAACTATGGTTTCATTTCAAACTATTCCCCACTCTTAAAACCTCATCAACAACTCTACCCTCCATACCTCCCACTACTCTATCAACTTATACCTCTCAATCAAAACAATCCAAATACCTCCACTACTTAACTCAACTTCTAACTTCCATACTTTTATCTGGTGATATACAACCTAACCCAGGCCCAACCCCCTCCTCCTCAATAACTAAATCCATCCTACTTGCATCTCTTAATGCACAAAGTTTAGCTAACAAAATTCCAAATCTCCATGCCTGGCTACTCCATAATAAACCAGACATCCTAGCTATATCTGAAACCTGGCTAAAACCACATGTAAAAAATGAAGAGATATTACCACCCAATTACTTTATCATCAGAACAGACAGAACCCATAAAAAGGTGGTGGAGTGGCTCTAATCTACTCTTCCTCCCTATCTATAACACCCTACAATAAAAACATTCCAAGGTTCACTAATGCAGAATTAATACTAGCTCGTCTTCAGCTAAACAAACATAAATTTATATATATTGCCTCTCTTTACATTCCCCCTGGAGACAATGTCCCAATACTCGAATAAATCCTCTCCTGGCTATCAACTAACATCTGTAATGAAACTAAAATCATGGGAGACACCAATATTAATTGGTCTTCCATTCAGTCCCCTACTCACCCCCTCAACATCAACCTATACAACTACTCTCAACTCATCAACTCCATAACTAGGCCATCCAAAGACTTCACTAGGGGCAGCATTTTAGACTGGATTCTAGTCTCCCACCCCCACAACTATCCTGACAGTGGAACCCTCCCTGACTCCCTCAGTGACCACCTTCCCATCTTCACTAGACATTTCCCTTCTCCCTTACTAGCTACTCATACTTACTTAACTACCCGATGTCATAGAAATTTTAACCCAGAAGCAGCTTTCTCTGACGCCCTTAAATCACTTAACTGGTACCCTCTAAAAACTCTACCACTTGCAAATGCAATAACTCACTTTAATACTGCCTTCCTACATCTCCTAAATAATCATGCTCCCTTAATAACCAAAAGAATAAAAAGGAAAGCCACCCCCTGGATTACTAAAAGTACACTAGCCACCATGCGACTTAGAGATAAAGCCTGGACATAATACCAGAGGAACAAATCTACATCTAACCTTAATGAATACAAAACTCTTCGTAACTCAGTTAAAAAGCTTATCTCAGCAGGCCGTCAAAAGTACTTCATCCAACTTCAAAGCAACCATAAAACCAACCCACAAAAGTTCTGGAGAGGTATAACTACCCTCTTAAAACCTGGTACTACAGAAAACCCTAACCCCTCCCCAAATGTACAAGACTCTGATCTTGCTACCCAATTCAATTCTTTCTTCAATGACTCTATTTCCAAACTTACCTCTTCTTTTTCAAATAACAATCCACCTCCTACCTCCACTTCTCCTCACCCATCTCCCCTTCCAACTTCTTTCTCTCATTCCTCAGACTCTCAACCCCCACCATTTTTCATTAAACCTATTCCTACTTCTACTATAAGAAAACTCCTGCAGAAACTAAAACCATGCACCAATGCCCCCGATAACATCCCCTCATACTTCCTCAGCATAGCTGCTGAAGCCACTGCCCTCCCTATCAGTATCCTAATCAACCACTCTATCCAAGAAGGTCTTGTTCCTGAAATCTGGAAAAAAGCTTATATCATTCCCCTGCACAAAGGAGGAAATAATACTAATATTTCCAATTTCCATCCCATCGCCATCCTCTCTCCCATTTCTAAAGTCCTAGAGAAATGTATCCACCTTCAACTCCTCCCCCATCTCTTAGACAACAACCTATTAACTCCTACCGAACACGGATTCAGACCCCATCATAGCACTATGACCGCCCTTCTTTCCTTCCTTGAAACTGTGAATAAAGCTAGAGATTCTGGCTTCACTGTATCTACCATCCTTCTCGATCTCTCTAAGGCCTTCAACACTATCTCTCATAACCTACTTCTTACTAAACTGGCTAACCTAAACCTCTGCCCCTCTTCCCTCAAATGGTTTACCAGCTATCTCTCCAATAGGCAACAAGCTGTCAAATAGAAAAAGGCCACCTCCTCTTTCCTCATCACCCCCACAGGTGTCCCACAAGGTTCCATACTGGGCCCCCTCCTCTTCAACATTTTCATTAATGACTTTTACCGCTCTATCCCTCTTGCTAACGTTATCCAATATGCAGATGATTCCACAATCATCTGTGCTGCCCCATCCATACCAACTCTTTTAAAACTAACTCAAGATACTTTCTCTACCACAGAACAATGGATGAAAGACAACCATCTAGCACTCAATGCTGCTAAAACTAAACTTATGATTTTTACCTCCTCTAAAACTAAGAATTTCGATCAAAATTTATTCTCCATTACCAGCCAAAATACAACACCTCTTGAGCTGGTATCTGAAACCAAACTACTAGGAGTTCAAATAGATGACAGGCTCAAATTTAACTCCCATCTACTACTAAACATAAAAAAAAACCACCAAAAACTTGGCATGCTCTACCGACACAATCGGTTCCTCACCTCAACTACTAAACTTACTCTCTCTACTTCTTTTCTATTACCCTCCCTTCTGTATGGAGCCCTTCTTCTAACAAACCTACAGTTATCTCTCAAAACCAAACTGTCCTCTTGTTACAATAAAATAGCCAGATTCATCACTAGCAACAAATCATCAACCCATCACTGTGAATCTCTCCACAAACTATACTGGCTTGAGCTTCCCAACTACCTCTCCTACACTCAGTTCACCCATGCTCATAAACTCATTTTCCAGCCATCCCTCTGTCCCTCCCTCTCCACCACCTTTAAAATGCACCACACACAAAGACTTCTCAGATCTAACAATCAAAACCTTATAGAAGTTTACAGACCCCTCCACCCCCCAGGACAATACCTCCTCTCACACTCTCTAGCACGCCTATGGAACTCCCTTCCCCCCTCCATTCGTACCACTACTAGCCTCCCATCCTTTAAAAAATCACTCCACTCTCATCTAACTTCCACATGGGAATGCTCCTGCTCCCATCCCTCATAACTTACACTTTACTTCAACACTCTTTCCCTTCCTTCACTCAAATCCCAGGTAACAAATTCTTGCTTACTTCTATTATACAACTCCTTACTAGTATCTAGCAGTTCCTTTCCTTACTGAATCCAACTACCTGTCCAAAAAAAAAAAAAAATTATTATTAACTTTGATTGAAATACTTTTGATCAGTCTGTTTTACCTCTGTAATCTTCATGCATTCTATGTGTGTATATTAATCTTAGTTTGTTTACCTCTGTAATCTTCATATAATCTATGTTTATATATTAATCTTTGTGTAATCTGTATGAGGAGCTTTTCTACCCAGGACTCCATTGAAAATGGGTTCTTCAGGCCTAATGGACTATCCTGGTTAAACAACTGCAAATAAATAAATAAATAAATAAAGGAAGCAGTATGATAAGGGTGGCAGGAGGGTGTGTTTACACAGGAGGTAGGAGAAAGTAGGGAGTAGGGAATGCTTTGGTAGAAAGGTGGAAAGAGGAGCATAGATAAGTATTAGTTAATTGGCTATTAGAACTTTGATGAGTAGAAGTAGGTGGATATATTGAGGAATAGGAGCAAAGTAATTTAGTGTGGAGGGTGTGGTGGATGTATCTAAGTATGAGATTGGTTGAGAGAGGTATAGGGAGTGGTTAAGTTGCTATACATGTAGAGGTAGTGGGGGCAGGTGGGAATTGAGGGCAGGTAGGGGTGTGGAATGAGCCCGAGTGTAGCAAGGGCAAATTGAGCGGAATGGACCAGATCTTTGGAAACTGGGGAAAATAATCACTGAAGCCATAAGTAGTGACAAATAGAAGATACGGCTGAACTAATAGAGTTGTTTAAGTAATCTTAAACAGTGGGGCTAAGTACTGATAAGGGGATATAGGCATAGCAAAAGGAGGAGAACCACTAAACTGTATAAGGGATAGGACAGTAATTAAGAAGAAACTAACTATATGATGGGTAGTACAGTATTTAAGAGACAACAAAGTAATATATACATGAAGGGCAGAAATACAGCAGTGAGATTAGTTCAGTAGTGTGCTAGCAGTCATTCACAAAAATATTACTTGAAGGAAACATGAGAAGGTATTAATTAACATACATTTAAATTTAATGAAATATTGCTGTCCTGTGAAGGCTGTGCTGTGGAGGTGTTTTTAGCTTCAGACTGGCCACAGGAGAGTTCTGCACCATTCACTGAGCCTGGTATACAGCATTTAAATTTGATGAAATACTGCTGTACTGTGAATGCTGTGTTGTGTAGGTGTTTTTAGCTTCAGAATGGCCAGAGGAGAGTTCTGTATCATTCAATGAGCCAAGTGTACAGCCTTTTTTTGAATGGTGTTCATAGACGCTAGTAAAAATACATAACTGCACCTCTAGCACACCATCAGGATCAACGTTTGTAGGTAATTTAGCAAGTGGAACTAGAAAGATGTTGAAAGCTATGCCTTTGGTTTAATGGAATGCTGATGTTTGTGTGAAGTGTAAAGCTTTAATACATGTGCAAGTACATCTTCTTAAATATAACCTAGCGGCATAGATGTTGTGGTGGGGGGGAGATAAACAGCACTGCCTCAGTTAGCTCTGCTCTGACAATAACCACATATTTCAAAACTGAAGAAAAACAAACTGTCAATAAACAAACCAAAAGGTTCCGAACCAGCAGGTGTAAAACTCCAAAGGTTTATTAGAAAATGTAAAAGTAAAGCGCTTTTCGTCTCCCTTAGTAGGAAGACTTCTTCAGACAAAGGAAAAAATCATCAAACACAATTTAAAACCCAAAAATGGGGCTGTGTGTTACAAAATTACAAACAGCTGCCTTAATTGAACCCACTGACATACCTTCACATTTAAAGTTGTATTACATTAAAAGCATAAATAAATGTCCACTTAGTGTAGACAGGGTGTCAAACATAAAAAAGTTTTCAAAAAAGAAACATGAACTTGATAAAAGTAACCAAGAATGTCTTAGTGAAGATTCATGAACCTAATCAAGTGTAAATACTGTTTGTTTCCCTTAAAATACATTTTAGCAAACAACTTTTCATAGGGTAAAACAAAACTAATACAGAATCTTGTGATTAAATAAAATGAAGTAATGCTTGCAACCAAATATAATATCCATTCCTTAACAGAAAAGGTAGTAAGGAGTACACATCTCTAATGCATAATGAAGAATCAATAATAAATGAATAAATAAACAGGGAAACTCAACTAGGAGTCTGCAATAAGTGGAATTTCAAAGGCGTTTCTAATAAAAGAAATGTTATTTCTAATATTAAATAACCGAATATGTTCATTTCTGTGTTAGAAATCTAACACAGAAATTACTTGTCATTTCAACGCCAACAGAATGCAACAACAGTATATGAAAAATAATTTATTTATTTATTTATTTATTTTAAATGTTCCTTGAGCAATGGGTAAAGCACCAAGCTGCGATGAGAACACTTTCTAACCTTTAGTAATCACAGTTGTAGCAGCCAAAACAAGTCAAAATGTAGCTGTTTCAGAAAAAATATGGCAAGGCATTGCGTGAAAGACACGTCTAAATCAAAATAAACAAACCGCCGGATTCACAAGACGGTACTTCATTCAAGAACCATGCAGGTACTAAGCATGCAAAAAAGGCGGATAGCCAAACAAATGAAAAATCAGTTCACAGTCGTGCCCATGAATATGGCACATTGTTCTGCAAATGAGTTTGTACTGTGTGCGAAAAAGGTAATAAATAAAGTAGCAGAAGACAAAAAAAAGAAAGAAATGCAACACCTAAGTAAATCCACAGCTGTTGGTGTTCAATGACATTGACAATAGGTAAACATAGCACTTCAAAATACCGTGGATCTAAACATTAAGGTCTCATTGTTGCTTACGCAAAAAGGTGTATGTGTCCAGAAGTAAGCAAAAATCAAGTCAAACCACAATGCAGAACCTGACAAAAATAAAACATACAAATCCTGAATGAAACTGTGCAAAATGAAAATAAAAATAAAAATAAAATAAAATAAAATAAAATAAGGTATACGTCAAAGTACAGCGAAGTGCTGCAGAGGTCAGAAAACCAATATTTCTCAAGTTAAAAATTTGTGAATTAAGGTTTAAAAACCAGACTTGAGGTTTAAGTAATGATGAAAGAAGTCTTATCTTAGCAGGTTTCTTAACTTTAAAACACAAGTCAAAGAAGTAACTTCGTTCAATCCTGGTGACGTGTAAGAGTTCATTTTAAGTTGCCAAATGAGTTCCTTTTTTACTAATAACAATTGTTGGGGTCCTCCTCTTTCATCTGTAAGTACCTGGTCTATAACTTCAAAAAGGAAAGCGTGAAAAGGGTTGTTATTACAATGTCTTGCAAGGGCGTTAGTGTTGCTCTTCTTCCTAATGTCCACAAACTATTAAACAAAGGACGAAACTAGCGAAAAATCCAAAAAAGGTACAGGAGCCTTTGAGCCAGAAGTATCCACAAAATAAATGACTTATTCAATGGCTTCTAAGTGGGGTATAGAGGTGTAAAGATCAACAACATCTATAGTAAGAAAATTGTTAGATATATCAAATTCTGTGTTGTTGATATCCCTCAGAAAAGACCAAGAGTCTTTACACACCACAGGGATGGCCTTAATATATTTTGACAAAATCTTATCAATAAGCCTAGCACAAGGGTGGGTCATAGAAGATCTACCATCCATAAGGGCTCTCATCGGAGGGTTCTGTAAATCTTTATGGATCTTGGGGATCCCGAACATAACAGGGGTTTTTGGGAAGGATATATCGATAAAATTATACGTGTCTATATCGATTTTACCAGCCAAAAACATATCCCTAAAATAACCTCTAATCCTTTTATAGGTGACATTCATCTCATTTAAAGAGGAAGGGCTATAAGCTGGAGAATTCAGGACAAGCAACATTTTTTCAATATAAGCCAAATTGTCAAAGATGACCAATCCTCCCCCTTTATCAGGCTTGATCACCCTGACAGGAAACTGCCGAAGAGTACTCAAAGCTATTTTTTGTTCCCTGCTCGTGTTAAATTTAGACAAGTTAGAATTGAAACCAATGGGATTCACTATATGCCTAATATCAACCTCACACACTCTTTCAAAAGTTTGTAAACCAGAATGCAAGGGGGGGGGGGGGGTTGAATATACTAGGCAATTTCAAACCTGGACCTAAGTCATTGCAATCATTACTATACAATAAATCTAAATTCAATTTACGAACAAAACACTTCAAATCAATGATGGTTTTAGTTAAATTACAGTGATGACTAGGAATGAAAGTATTACCAAAAGATAACAATCAATTCAGGTTCTAAAGAGACATGAGAAAAGTTATAAATTTTGAAGTCTCCTTTGCTGTTGGTTTGAATTAAAGGGAAGACCTCATTGATGTCCACACCATAAACCACAGTATTTAGAACATTATTTTCACCTAAAGGGTGAGGAACAATTAATTGTTCCGAGCTCTGATCCTGTTCGTGTAAGATCTCTGGGCTTGCGGCCCTAAAAAATTATTATTATTTCTTGAGTTGTTGTAATTCGTGGCATTGTTGTAATTACCATTCCTAGGCTTGTTATAGTTGTTTGCCTTAATCCTGTTACTACGCCTTACGCCATTGCCATTAGGATCCCCTATTGATCCCCTCAATTCTAATTTGTCTAAATTAAACACGAGCAGGGAACAAAAAATAGCTTTGAGTACTCTTCGGCAGTTTCCTGTCAGGGTGATCAAGCCTGATAAAGGGGGAGGATTGGTCATCTTTGACAATTTGGCTTATATTGAAAAAATGTTGCTTGTCCTGAATTCTCCAGCTTATAGCCCTTCCTCTTTAAATGAGATGAATGTCACCTATGAAAGGATTAGAGGTTATTTTAGGGATATGTTTTTGGCTGGTAAAATCGATATAGACACGTATAATTTTATCGATATATCCTTCCCAAAAACCCCTGTTATGTTTGGGATCCCCAAGATCCATAAAGATTTACAGAACTCTCCGATGAGAGCCCTTGTGGATGGTAGATCTTCTATGACCCACCCTTGTGCTAGGCTTATTGATAAGATTTTGTCAAAATATATTAAGGCCATCCCTGTGGTGTGTAAAGACTCTTGGTCTTTTCTGAGGGATATCAACAACACAGAATTTGATATATCTAACAATTTTCTTACTATAGATGTTGTTGATCTTTACACTTCTATACCCCACTTAGAAGCCATTGAATAAGTCATTTATTTTGTGGATACTTCTGGCTCAAAGGCTCCTGTACCTTTTTTGGCTTCTTCCTAATGTGGTACGTATGTTCATAAATGCTCTCTTTAAGTTTTCTGTCAGTCTTCCCTATATAAAAGGCAGGGCATGAGTGGCACACAGCTAAATACACCACTGATTTTGAGTTACAATTGTAACGACCCTTTGCTTTAAACAGACATTGCTTCACTATACATGTGGACCCTGTAGATATAAATTTACAATAGTTGCATGTCTCACATTTGTATGTGCCTTCAGTTCTAGTATGCTTTATTGAAGGTCTTTCTATAATGTTTTTGAGGTTTCTGCCCTTTCTAAAAATGATAATAGGTTTGTCCCCTATTTTCTCCATGAGTTCTTTTTCAAAAGATAACAACTGCCAATTCTTTCTAAGTACATTGCTAATATATTTAGCTTCTAACTCAGCAGAGTCAGATGAAGTCACATTACAGATTCTTGGTGTCCACTCTTCTAGCATAGGTCAAACCATTTTTCCCTCAAGAGAAGTACAATAAAAAAGTTACATTACTTCTTTTTCATTAGAAGCTAAATATATTAGCAATGTACTTAGAAAGAATTGGCAGTTATCTTTTGAAAAAGAACTCACAGAGAAAATAGGGGACAAACTTGTTATCATTTTTAGAAAGGGCAGAAACCTCAAAAACATTATGGAAAGACCTTCAATAAAGCATACTAGAACTGAAGGCACATACAAATGTGAGACATGCAACTATTGTAAATTTATATCTACAGGGTCCACATGTATAGTGAAGCAACGTCTGTTTAAAGCAAAGGGTCGTTACAATTGTAACTCAAAATCAGTGGTGTATTTAGCTGTGTGCCAGTCGTGCCCTAGCTTTTATATAGGGAAGACTGACAGAAAACTTAAAGAGAGAATTTATGAACATACGTACCACATTAGGAAGAAGAGCAACACTAACGCCCTTGCAAGACATTGTAATAACAACCCTTCTCACGCTTTCCTTTTTAAAGTTATAGACCAGGTACTTACAGATGAAAGAGGAGGACCCCAACAATTGTTATTAGAAAAAATGGAACTCATTTGGCAACTTAAAATGAACTCTTACATGTCACCAGGGTTGAACGAAGTTACTTCTTTGACTTGTGTTTTAAAGTTAAGAAACCTGCTAAGATAAGACTTCTTTCATCATTACTTAAACCTCAAGTCTGGTTTTTAAACCTTAATTCACAAATGTTTAACTTGAGAAACATTGGTTTTCTGACCTCTGCAGCGCTTCGCTGTACTTTGACATATACCTTATTTTATTTTATTTTATTTTTATTTTTATTTTCATTTTGCATAGTTTCATTCAGGATTTGTATGTTTTATTTTTGTCAGGTTCTGCATTGTGGTCTGACTTGATTTTTGCTTACTTCTGGACACATACACCTTTTTGCGTAAGCAACAATGAGACCTTAATGTTTAGATCCACGGTATTTTGAAGTGCTATGTTTACCTATTGTCAATGTCATTGAACACCAACAGCTGTGGATTTACTTAGGTGTTGCATTTCTTTCTTTTTTTTGTCTTCTGCTACTTTATTTATTACCTTTTTCACACACAGTACAAACTCATTTGCAGAACAATGTACCGTGTTCATGGGCACGATTGTGAACTGATTTTTCATTTGTTTGGCTATCTGCCTTTTTCGCATGCTTAGTACCTGCATGGTTCTTGAATGAAGTACCGTCTTGTGAATCCGGCGGTTTGTTTGTTTTGATTTAGACGTGTCTTTCACGCAATGCCTTGCCATATTTTTTTCTGAAACAGCTGCATTTTGACTTGTTTTGGCTGCTACAACTGTGCATACTAAAGCTTAGAAAGTGTTCTCATCGCAGCTTGGTGCTTTACCCATTGCTCAAGGAACATTTAAAAAAAAAAATTGCATTCTGTTGGCGTTGAAATGACAAGCAATTTCTGTGTTAGATTTTTAACACAGAAATAAACATATTCGGTTATTTAATATTAGAAATAACATTTCTTTTATTAGAAACACCTTTGAAATTCCACTTATTGCAGACTCCTAGTTGAGTTTCATTGTTTATTTATTCATTTATTATTGATTTTTCATTATGCATTAGAGATGTGTACTCCTTACTACCTTTTCTGTTAAGGAATGGATATTATCTTTGGTTGCAAGCATTACTTCATTTTATTTTATTTTTAATCACAAGATTCTGTATGAGTTTTGTTTTACCCTATGAAAAGTTGTTTGCTAAAATGTATTTTAAGGGAAACAAACAGTATTTACACTTGATTAGGTTCATGAATCTTCACTAAGACATTCTTGGTTACTTTTATCAAGTTCATGTTTCTTTTTTGAAAACTTTTTATGTTTGGCACCCTGTCTACACTAAGTGGACATTTATTTATGTTTTTAATGTAATACAACTTTAAATTTGAAGGTATGTCAGTGGGTTCAATTAAGGTAGCTGTTTGTAATTTTGTAACACCCCCCCCCCTTTTTTTGGGTTTTAAATTGTGTTTGATGATGTTTTCCTTTGTCTGAAGAAGTCTTCCTACTAAGGGAGACGAAAAGCGCTTTACTTTTACATTTTCTAATAAACCTTTGGAGTTTTACACCTGCTGGTTCGGAACCTTTTGTTTGTTTAATAACCACATATTTATTTTAGTATGGCTGCTAACATTTGTTATCATTGTTGCTATATTAATTAGTCCTTCTCATCTTCATGCCACAAGAAGGACACAATAAAAAGGGGGCATATTACCAGTTTTAAATACTGGCACTAAGACCTTAGAAAGTTAATAGAATAAGAGGGTTTGTATTTAAGTGCCTTTTTCTGAAAACACTGATGAACTGGCTGTAATAAGTGTTTTGTCACAAATTCATAAAAGCTAAGTGGGACACAGAGGAATTTTGTAAAGCAAAATAAAGAACATTAATAATAATCGGCCCCAAGCTGAGAGGTATAGGTTTACTGAAAGAAAGACTATCCTTTTAGGCAGCGAGATAAGAACAGTGGACAGTATGAATTTATAGGGATACTTTGCTCTAGCTAGCCAGAAATATATACTTATGAAATGGAGCAGCAATGTTATGGCTCTTATTTTTTTATTTATTTATTTGTTATCTTTTTAAGTACAGTCAGACATCTAAAATGTACAAAGATAATAAAACCACTATAATTGCTGCCCTGAGTATGGAACATGTAATTTGCTCATCATTCTGGGCTGGCTTTGTAGAACTAATGTCATTTTGAGGCATACGCAGTCAAAAGTCTGTAATATTTTGGATGCAGACATTGGTTGATTGTAATGACAACAGTTTGAGTGGTACTTTATGGTTGAATGGGTACATTGCTTATTATAGGTTACAAATATGCATTTAAAACAATCAGGACCGTGAATCCAAAAGAAGATGCGCATTTATGTATGATCAAAAAGAAGTGTGGGGCGGCCCATAGTTTGAAAACTGCCAGGACCCAAGGTATATTTCATCCTCCACTATGTATATGCAAATATAGGTATAGATATAGATAGATTGATAGAATTTGTCAGCCAAACATACATTCAACAAAATGCAGGGGAGCTATCTATATATATATATATATATATATATATATATATATATATATATATATATATAAACGTCTCTTGCTACTCTTTCAGTCTTACTGTACCTTATGAATCTGTACATCACTTCTGTTATACCTCATTATATCTTTTTATCTGAAGTATATATTTTTACTGCAGTTACAATGTATTCAATCTCATCAGTGTATTCAATTCTTACCAGTATTGTGAAGTAATTTTAAGTCCTACATCAAGCATTGTTTCTGTTGTACATGCTTCATACTCTATTATCTGTTGTCAATGAAAAGCTGTCATAGTAGATATATACTTTCTTATTCTGACAAAAACAGCAACAAAAGCTTTTCAACAGTTTCTCTGTATTCATCATTGTACATTTTTGTATTATTTGTTTAGATTTTAAGAACAGGACTGTTCAGCCATGGCTCATGGGGCAGAACTC
This sequence comes from Protopterus annectens, assembly GCF_019279795.1. Taxonomy (NCBI): domain Eukaryota; kingdom Metazoa; phylum Chordata; order Ceratodontiformes; family Protopteridae; genus Protopterus; species Protopterus annectens. The sequence goes on along the minus strand of NC_056731.1, from coordinate 761,082,131 downwards.
CAAAATAATGAAGGTTGCAATGTTACTAAATATTAAGGGAATAAACATCACCATTCACCAATATGACATTCCAGTATGTCATTTCCTACAGGTACTCTGTATTGTTCAGACATGGAGTGCATTTTGCGCAGACATTGTAATGCTCTAGCAGAATGATAATGACTGTATTGACAAGCATGCAGTCTGTGACACCCCTGCACTGGTCCAGTAATCAGGGAGCCTCAATCCTCACCACTAACACCAGTGAGGGAGGATCTCTCTCTCTCTTTCTCTCTCTCTCTCTCTCTCTCTCTCTCTCTCTGTCTCTCTCTCTTTCTCTCTCTCTCTCTCTCTCTGTCTCTCTCTCTATCTCTCTCTCCAATAAGACTACCCACTGGCACAGCTATAGGGTTAAGATTTCAGCCAAGTGGTCAAGCCAAAACCTCCAGCACCCTCCCTGTCCAACCAGTGCTTTGTGTCCCTGCCCAAGTAGCTGGCACACACTTTGATATTTGATTTATATACAAACACACAGATATTCCTGTGGAAGGCTGACACAGGTTTACTAGCTATGCCCCCTTCTGCCCAGACTAAAAGGTAAAATTCACTGCCACCAACCACCCGTATCAACTACTAATATGGCTCTTCCCAAAGAGTGCCCAGTCTTACCGTGTGATGTTACTATTATCCAAATGGTAAGTGTGACTAAGACTTGAAAGCTATTTAGGAGTGCCTTGTACAGTATCACTAAATACATATGCAAATACTCTAAGAGCTTAATTATCTCTATACAAAACCAGCCACAATTAAAAGGGTTAAATATATTTAATAATAAAAGCACAAGACAATACTCATTAACTCAACACAGTGACAGTAGAGTTCAAAAACACAGGAAATACTTTAAAACAACATTGCAGGACAGTCTCACATAGATACAGAAAACATCTAGACTAATCTTATTGTATTCCTATCTATCTCTAAGAGAAATCACTGTACCGAAATAACTTACTTACAGAGCAAGGCAAATATAAATGAGAAATGCCAAAGAGATGTTTACAGGTCCAGAACAAAATACAAAATTCAATGACTATCTCTCTGAGATAGTTCTTAAATTATTATCAAACATTTCTGCTGGGTTATCTCAGATTACATCATTCTTGCCACCTCTGCCTATAGTTTCCAGGCCAACAGAAACCTAAAAGTTAGCACCTCGGTGTCAAGAATACTTATCTCTTAGAAGCTTGTCTGGAACTGGGAATCATAAAACTGTTAAATACTTTTACCCTTGAAACCTTATTATTATTTCAGTGCCAAATAAGAGAAAGAATTTCCAGCTGCAGACATTCTGTCTTCTAGTTCTGGTAAACACACTCGTAAAAGTCTTTAATTAGTTTTTCAGAGTTTGCAAGTTAACTCTGTATATTCCAGCCTTTACCATCAACACAAACATTTATATAGGCATGCAGTTTATACACATTTCTGCTCTTTTCCAGCAGGGTACACTGTGGTTACAATCTTGAAGCTTAGTACAGTACATATAGTTTAATCATAACATATAGTTCGCTTACATTTGTAAGGCAAGCCTGTGAATCATATTAATATTTACAATGACATAGAATTATTTACAGATATCTAGCTAGTTGGGTGGCAGCCCTCACAACCCCCCCTCCCCCTGAAAACTCAAGCAAGTTTTTCAAATGACCCTTTAGAAACGTTGCTTGAGAGGATTGAGCCTATCTGGGAATACCTTACCCCATCCCCTGTCTTGACAGCCCATCTGCGTTGGCATTGCTAACCTCACTGCGGTGCTGAACTGTCATATCATATGCTTGCAACCCTAGTCTTCACCTTAGCAACTTGGTATTTTGCTGGCTACTAGGGTTGCAAGCATATTATGTGACAGTACAGCACCACATTGCTAACCCCACTGCAGTGCTGTACTATCATATCATATGCTTGCAACCCTAGTCTCCACCTTAGCAACTTGGCATTTTGCTGGCTGGCTCAATGTAACCATATTAGGGGATTGTGATATGTAACTAGAGTGAATTTTCTTCCATACAGATAAGGCTGAAGTTTCTGCAGTGCCCACACTATGGTTAGACATTCCCTTTCTACAGCTGCATAGCATTCCTCCCTGGGTTGGACCCTACGACTGAGATAAACCACTGGGTGCTCTTCTCCCTCTGAAGAAATCTAGCTACATAAAGCCCACACCCCATGGTTTGAAGCATCCACCTGCACAACAAATTCTTTGCTGTAGTCTGGACTGGCTAAGACACAAGGTATTCCCTTTAAGCTTCTGGAATGCCTGCTCACATGCTGGAGTCCACACTTCCTTATCTGGCCTGTTTTTCCTTGTCAGGCCTGTGAGGGGAGCAGCTATGGTACTATAACTGGGACAAACTTCTGTAGTACCCTGATGTCCCTAAAAATGCCCTCACCTGCTTTTTGGTAACAGGTGCAGGCTATGCCTGAATGGCTTCCACTTAGGCAAGTTCTGGCCTGATCTTACCACTCTCCACTCTATGTCCCAGGTAGGAGACCTCTGCCATACCCACCTGACATTTGCTGGGCTTAATGGTCATCCCTGCCCTCTGTAGTCTGCCCAGCACCTCCCTGACATACTGAAGGTGCTTTTGCCTGGAATGGCTGTAGATGGCAATATCATCTAGGTAAGCAAGGGCAAAATCTCCTGCTCCTGCTAGGATATGATCTACCAGCCTCTGGAAAGTCGCTGGGTCATTTTTCATCCCAAAGAGCATTTTTGTGAACTCACACAAGCCAAAAGGAGTCACAAAGGCTGACCTCTCTCTAGCACTGGAATCAAGGGCACCTGCCAGTAACCCTTGGTAAGATCAATGGTGGTAAGATTCTTAGCCCCACCCAGCTGCTCTAGGGCTTCATCTGTCCTAGGCATGGGGTAGGCATTTGACTGTGTGTTACTATTTAGTTTCTTGTAGGCCACAGAGAACCTGGTGCTGCCATCCTTCTTTGGTACCAGCACCACTGGGGAGGCCCAGAGACTGCTGGACTCCTGAATTACCCCTATTTCTAACAATGCCTGCATCTCCTCCCTCAGAGTCTGTTTGACTCTCTCACATACCCTATAAGGGGCCTGCTTAATAGGCCTTTGGGGTCCTGTATCCACATGGTGGTGCACCTGGTGGGTGCACCCTGGTCTCCCAGTGAACATGTCCCCAAACTCCTGTAACACTGCTCGGATTTCTCGAACCTGGTTAGGAGATAGCTGCTGGGACATTGCTAACCCTTCAACTGAGGCGTCAGTCCGAGCCTCACTGAGTAGATCAGTCACCAGATATCCGTCAGACTCCTCCTGCAAACTACTGCAAATACTCAGCATATGGTAAGGTTTCATCATGTTAACGTGGTAAAATATCTGCCCCTGCCACCTGCTTAGCAGTTCTACCATGTAGTTAACATCACTGACCTTCCTTACCACCTTGAAAGGTCCCTCCCAAGCCGCCTGCAGCTTGTTGTGTCTGACAGGAATGAGAACCATAACCTGCTGTCCTACAGCATACTCTCTATCTTGAGCATGCCTGTCATACCAGACCTTTTTCTGCTGTTGGGCTTCTGATAGGCTCCCCTGGGCCAAGCCCATGAGTTCCCTGAGCCTTGTCCTGGGGTTTAGGACATATGCCCCAACATATGTCTTGTGGGATTCACACTCACCCTCCAACTCATCTCGAATTAAGTCTAGAGGCCCCTCACCCTATGCCCATACAGCAACTCAAATGGTGAAAAACCTGTGGATTCCTGGTGAACCTCTCTATAAGCAAACAACAGATGGGGCCAATATTTGTCCCAGTCCCTCTTAAACTGGTCTGCAAATGCCCATAGCATCATCTTGAGTGTAGAGTGTAACCTCTCAACAAGACCAATTAGTATGAGGATGGTATGGGGTGATCTTTAGGTGCTTCACCCCACAGTACTTCCACAGACAAGCCAGCAGGTCTGACATGAAATTGCGACCTCTGTCAGTCAGGATTTCTTTTGGGAAACCTACCCTGCTGAACGTTTCTAACAAAGCATTTGCCAACTTTTCTGTCTCAATGGTGGGCAGAGCCACTGCCTCAGGGTACCACTAGGATATACTTTTTTGCTGTGGAACTTGGGGTACTCAGAGGCCCTACAATATCCATACCTACCCTCTGAAATGGTTCCTCAATCACAGGCAAAGGCATCAAAGGAGCTTTCACTTTGTCTCCTGCCTTGCCTACCTTTATCCACTGCTCACAGGTCCTGCAGTACCCTGTTAGATCTCTGGAAATCCAAGGACAATAAAAGTCCTGCATAATGTCTCTTTGTAAGCTTTATGCCAATATGACCTGCAAAGGAAATATCTTGGGCTATGGCTAGAAGTGGTAGATGGTAGGCTCTGGGCAGTAGCAGCTGCTGTATTCTCTCACCCTCTAGCCCTCCATCAGGGGTCCACTCCCTATACAGTAATCCATTGTCCCAGTATACAGATTCCTCCTTTCCTTAAGAATCAGGTGCCTCACTAGCTACCTCTCTCAGACCTTGTAATATAAGGTCTGAGAGCTGAGCCTGTCTCAACTATCTCTCTTTGTAACCCTTCGCAAGTCCCCTTCCACAAGAAGTCTGGCATTCTCTGACAGCAGTGCCTCACTGTCAGCCTGGGTACTGTTACTCAGTCTCTGCCCTTGCAGTCACTCTGTCCAAGGGACCATCAGTACCAACAAGCAGCTGTGGCTCACCTTCAGTCTTACTGCTACAGGGTAGCTCCCTGCCTAAAGTAACCACCCCACCAGTCCTGGCTACAAGTGTGCTGTCCGTCTGTGTCTCCCCCAGGCTACCAGACTCACATGCTTGTCTCCAAGCCTGACTGCATGTAACTGCATGAACACATGGTACTACATTATCAAAATCATCAGGACATCTGCAGGGATATCCTCAATCACACCTACTTGCTAATTTCCTTTTCCACCCTCTCAGTCAAGATGAACCCTAGCCAAACCTATTTGGAATGGGTTCCCTCCTAAAGCTCTGACTGGAGTAGACTGCCCAGGCAAGTAGTGCTCCTCTGTAACCATTACAGGCTTCAAATGGCTATGTCGGAGGCTGTGTCTCTCTTAGCAATGGTCGCTTTGCCATTCACTAAGACAGGATATAACCTCTTGTGGTAGTTTGGTACCCTTGTTGTCTCGAGACAACCTACTGTTGGCATTTTGTCATTCCCACTTACTGGCTCTCCCACCTTTTTTCCCCACCTTGCCTCCATGGACATCTATATGCTATGTGGCCCCACTGGTTGCATTTAAAACATTTAACCTTAGGTCCTGGACATGTACCTGGACTAATGGCTTCCCCTGCTACTGGCAGATGCTGTTGGGGCAGTTTGGGCTGCCCACCATGAGTTCCTTTATACCCATGAGCAGCAAAGGGGACCCTTTACTGTGCAGTGGTGCCCTGCTTGCTAGGTATAGGTCTCTCTTCTTCCCCAACTCATCTACAGTAAGGCAATGTCTATCAGCTAACCAGATCCTCATGTCTTCAGGCAAAGTTCCCTCAGCAAAAGGTCTTGCAGCCCTTCAAAATGATGACCTGACATCCACTCACCCACCTATGAAGTTCAGCAACATATTCACATACACTTTCATCTGCCTTGCGTCTATGCACACAAAATTTTTTTCCTATATGCTTCAGTTGTTAGCTTAAAAAAGAAGTTCTGATGAAGCTCGCCTTGTCGAGTGAAAGCGCTTAACTTTCTGTCATCTTTTGTTTTAATTAAAGTTCCTGTTTTATAAACAGCTTTGTCTCCTTGGGCTGTATTCACTGTGAGAGGAAGCAGCTAGCGTATTGGAAGTGCTGCTTTTTGCTTGATTCATTTGTCGATCCAATTCACGATTATCCAAATGGTAAGTGTGACTAAGACTTGAAGGCTGTTAGGAGTGGCTTGTACAGTATCACCAAATACATTTGCAAGTACCCTAAGAGCTTAAATATCTCTATACAAAACCAGCCACAATTATAAGGGTTAAATATATTTAATAATAAATAATAAAAGCACAAGACAATACTCATTAACTCAACATGGTGACAGTAGAGTTCAAAATCACAGGAAACACTTTAAAACAACATTACAGGACAGTCTCACATAAATACAGAAAACATCTAGACTAATCGTATATTCCTATCTATCTCTAAGAGAAATCACTGTACCTAAATAACTTACTTACAGAGCAAGACAAATATATATGAAAAGTGCCTAAGAGATGTTTACAGGTCCAGAACAAAATACAAAATACACTGACTATCTCTCTGAGATAGTTCTTAAATTATTATCAATCATTAATATTTACAATGACATAGAATTATTTACAAAAATTCTAACTAGCTGGTGTGGCATCCCTCACAACCCCCCCTTAAAACTCAAGCTAGGTTTTTCAAGTGACCCTTGAAACGTTACTTGAGAGGATTGAACCTATATATATATATATATATATATATATATATATATATATATATATGTGTGTGTGTGTGTGTGTGTGTGTGTGTGTGTGTGTGAAGCCAAATAACTAAAGATACTCTGATTTCATATAAATCTCTGAAGGTACAAAAAGAAAAATAAATATACAAACATACTTCAGGAAGTAATAATATAGCTCATAACACAGGCTCCCTATTTTAATCCATATGAGCCCTGGAATTATGAAAAATGTCTGAAAATATAGGAGCTAATATATTGCCCCCCTCAGGAACTTATATACCAACTCCAAGATTGCTATATGTTGTAAAAAAGGTGATATTTCAGAGAAATGGCAATCTCAGTATTACTATATGTAAGTCCTAATGTTTACTCATTCTTTCTTGCTATAGGATCATATGAAGTTGCTAGGCTATTGGCCCTAAGACCCTTATAAGCCTAGCCAAGAGTTTAGCCCATGTTTAGATAAGTCAGCACTCGATGACCCTGTCCAGCAGGGACATGGGTGGAATCCCACGGATGTATTTTCTGTTTTCCATCCAGTTATCTAGGTTGAGCTTAAAAAGGGGTAAATAGGTACTCTACTTGATGTGGAAAGGGAGTCTATTCCACAGATAGGGGAGTCTCTGGGACAGAAACCTGTCCCACCAATAAGTCCTACTGATGTCACAGACCAGGTTGAGGCCTCATGTGTGGGTTACTTGAGTGAAGCTTGACTTGTGGATATGCAGCAGTCCCATCAAGGCGGGGTCCAAGATCACCTTGTATGACAGACAGAGGTCACCTCTGAGGAGTCTGTATGAAACTGAGTAGAAGGATAAGGCTTTTAGCCTATCTGTGTATGACATATTTTTGAGGCCCTGGATTCTCCCGGTGAGGAACCTGTGTGGTCTCTCCAGCTGCTGCATGTGCTTTGCAAGGTACATGCTGAATGGGGCATTGTATTAAATAATGGGCCTTATAAGAGAAGAATATAGGGATGTTATAACCTCCTTGTCCCTGGATGAGATACCCTGACCTAGGAAGTGGGCTATGTAGAAAGCTTTCCGTACAATGGAAGCAACACTGTGGTCAAAAGTCAGGTTTCTATCAACCTGGATGTCGAAATCCCTCATGACAGATTGCATACTTAGGACATTGTGATTAATGTGATAATTTGTGGGGATGTCACTCTCCCCAAGGGGATGATGATGCATTTTTTGGTATTCAGCATGAGGACATGTTTCTGAGACCAGTCATTTGTTTGAGTGAGATCATCTTGGAGGATGTCCACATCACTAGGGGAATTGATGACAGTGCCCAGCTTGCAGTCATCTGCAAACTTGGTCATCCATAGCCCACTGGTTTTGGCCTGCACCGGAGAAAAGTATATCCCAAACACAGAGGCCCCAAGACTGAACCCTGGGATACACCACTCATTATAGGTCTTCTGCATGAGGTGACTTTCCCTGTTTTGACTAGGTGGGTTCTATCAGTGAGCCAGTTAGCTAACCATCTGGTAACATATGGATTGATGCCTAGTTGATAGAGTTTATCTATTATGCCCAAGTGGGGAATAGTATTGAAGGCTTTGGCCAGGTCAAGGTAAGTGGTGTGCATCGTCTTCCCCTCGTTCATGGCCTTGGTGACTATTTCAAAGAAATTGACCAAATTTAACAGAAAGTGAACTCCACTTGATGAAGCCAAACTGTGTGGGATCGAGTGTTTGAAGATTGCCAATGTTCTTGTTAATGAGGTCCATGATAATCTGTTCCATGGACTTGCAGATCAGGTTAGTTAGGCTGATGGGTCTATAATTTCCCAGATCGGCAGATGCTCCACCTTTGTGTAAAGGGATGACAGTGGCTGTCCTCCACTCAGCTGGGACAAAGGTGGTACTCAGGCCTTGGTTGAATAAGGATCCTCACAGTGCTGCAAGTTCCTACCTGAGTTCATGTAGGATGCAGACTGGGATGTTAACGGGTCCCATGGAGGCTGTATTTTTTGTCTTTTAGAGAGCAGTGATGACCTGTTCCCTAGATAAAAGAGGAAGGGCCAGGTACTGGGAATGTCCTGGTTTACTTGATGGGGGGACAAACGGGAGAAGTTTTCACTGAATCTGTCAGCCAGCAAGTGTGTTATATCTACAGCATTTGTATATGTGGTGTCCTTAACCACCAGTTCTGAACAGATCTGGGTGGTTCCTTTGAGATTGTGGACATATGTGAAGAACACTTTATGATTGTCTCTAGCAGATGTGACCAATTTGGACTTGAAGTTTGCTTTGGAGGATTTCACTAGTGCTCTTATTTGCTTATTCAGGCTAAGGAGAGATTGTTTCCAATTGGGCACCTGCTCCTTCTTGGTCCTGAACAGCAATTTTTCCTTTTGTTATAGAGTTTATTTATTGCAGATGTCCACCAAATAGGTTTACTCTTCCTTGCGGAGGACAGTTTAGTCCTGTCAAGTATTCCAGATTCCATGCATCTATATAAATGCTCGTATAGTACTTTGGTATACTTCTGGATACTGGTGCCAGTTCCTAGAGGGGGGGGGGAGCTGTGAAGCTGTTTATAACATCCCTCAGGAGGCTGTAATCAGCTTTGGAGAAGATTTGTTTTTACCCTAGCTAGAGGGGGGGTTGGAGAAGATGGTGACTTCAAAAGTGACTGCTTTATGGTTGGATCTTACCAGGGATAATGACACTGTAGAGATGCTGCAGTGGTTACTCATGTTGGTTAATACCAAATCCAAGATATTATTACCTATTGTGGGGGTATCGACTAGCTGTTCCAAAGCATTTGCATTAACAAAATCAAGGAATCTCTGGGCATTTGTGTTCTGCCATGAGTAGTTCTTCCAGTCTATGTTTGGGTAGTTAAAATCACCCAGGATCAGGGTAAAGGGTTGAATCTTGATAGAGTCGAAGAGATCCAGATAGGCAGATTGGGCATCCTGAGTCAGATTTGGGGGCCAGTAGCTAGCTATGATTTGTATAGGGGTCTTGTCAATGGTTAGCTGCACCTGGTGTGTCTCCTGCAAGTTATACTGTTTGACCAGCATGGAGGTATGTATGTCTTTAATGCATATATTGAAACTCCACTTTCTTTGGCTTTACTGCCCACAGTTTGGGTTCTGCATGTATGATAGGATGAATAACCAGGAAAGGCTGGGGTGCTCTCCGCAGCTTTGAACCAGGTTTCTGTGACTGTGCAGATGTCAGCATTTTCCAGGGTTAAGAATGCTTGCAATGGGTGCAGTTTCATGTTTAGACTCCTAGCGTTTGTAGCATGACCTTTAATTTGCATTTTGTTTAATTTTTTATGTTGGTAGTTTTAACTTCATCACTTTTCCTAAAAAGGCACAATGGGGGAGGCAAGAACCTTTGGCAGAAGCCTAAAGCTCAAGTGAGACAGATGCAGGCCATCTCTGGCAAAGCATCATGGTCTGTCAGTCATATCTTCTCAAGCTGTCAGGTACTGGATCCCCCTGGAATGACAACAGAAACTAAGCCAATTGTTAAAGTTAATTATTTTCTGTTTGTATAGGGGACCTGCACTAATTAGCAGGGCCACCATTATGCATAAACCATCTAGGCAGCCGCCTAGGTCACTGTGCATAAAAGTTCATAGGTTCAAATGTGAGTATTAGGCTAACTGCCCTTGTAGGATATTTTAAGCCTAGCTAATATCCTTCAATGGTGAGACTCAAACCCTGTATCTTCTGTATGTAAAATAAACATCTTAACCATTATGCAAACCCCCCAAAACATATTAGGTTATCAGTCTGCAGACTATTTGAAATCTAGCCAATTACCGGAGGTCAGAATAAAATGCTGCACCTTGTATCTGTGAGGTTAAGACCTTAACCATTATGCCAACCTTACCTTTGGAAGTTCAAGGTTCAATGTAAACTTCATTTTATGGCTAAAGTGAAAGTCAGAAAACTGAAAAGGAGAGGGTTTGAAATGTGTGTGTGTGTGTGTGTGTGTGTGTGTGTGTGTGCGCGTGCGTGCGTGCGTGTGTGTGTGTGTGTGTGTGTGTGTGTGTGTGTGTGTGTGTGTGTGTGTGTGTTCATGTTGTTCTAGCATCAAACTGTTTAGTTAATTAATAAGAAATCCTAGATTGCATGAGGAAATAAAACACAAAATGTATGCATCCATTTCTTTGCATGGTTTTATCAGATACACATGTAAAAAAGATTTGATGTGCCTTGGTGTGCAATACCAATACTAATTAAAGGAAAATTGCACCTTAGAACTCAAAAAAAATGTTTTGTTTTTGTTTTTTTGTTTTTTTTTTTGTATCTTTGTTTTCTTAGCTATTTTAATGGCTCAAACTAACTCACTCCAGGTGCTTTTTTTACAATTTGAATATGTTTCCCACAAAATGGAGGTCAATAGGGCCTGCCAGGATAATGTGATCTTGTTTTCTTGCTTTCATTCCTTCTTCCCAGATTACATTTCAAGTCCTGTTTATATGAGTCATGTTAGACATAAGGAAGTGGTGCTGTTTTCTCATGCCATTACAACAGAATGGCAGGAGTTTATAGCACTGTCATCTAATACGCTTTCTAAAACAGAACTGCTTCTGTATTTCGAGTGAGTCTCATTTATGTGTCTGTCAGAGCTTGTTCTATGTTATAAATAGCTGTTAGCTACTTCCAGCAAAAGAAAGTAGTTAGATAGCAGGTTTTTTGTAAAGGGATTCTTTTGTAGTTCTGAAGAAATTGATAGAACTCCCCCACACTCTCATCCTGAGGTGTGAAAACCCTCACTGCAATAAATGATCCTTGCTGCTTCATGAACAGCTGATAGTTACTACTGTTAAGGGGAATAGAATGCAATGAGTAAGGACTGACTCAAAGTCAGTGTGTGTCTCATACCATTGATCTGTGTATCAGATATGCATCCATCTCTGGAAGGATATCACAAAAAAGAATAAAAGACAATTTTATAAACAGTATCAGTGCACCTAGTTGGTAGGGCTGCCACCTGTCTTCCTTCTGCAGAGCAGTCTTGATTTGGACAGTTCTGTCCTGTCTAGGGGGGGGGGGGGGTGAAAATGGTGAATGTGCTGGCACTTTACAAAAAAGAATAGTTCCTGACTTTTCTCTAAATGTCAGAGAAATCTATTGCTATTACTTTTAAGTCATCCATTTAATATATAAAGAAGTATAAATAACCAGCATTTAAAGCTCAGCATTTCAATACTCTGATGTTGCTTATGTAAATTTGTCAGAACAGGAGACAACTGCCTTTAAATCTATAACTGATTTAATTGCTTTGTTTTGCTATGGAAGGCATGGCTACATAGGAAGCAGCTGTGAATCAGTCTTAAGTTTTCCTCCGCTCTACAATAAATACAGTGGAAAATTGTCTCACAGCTTTCTGTCTTTTTTATAGCAGCAGGATTAATTGCATGTCTAGGACTGACAGCAGTACCTCACAGGGTAAACTACAGATTTCTCTTTGTCTGTGGTATGTAATGCAGTCAGAGACAAATTTATCTGTAAAGTACATGAGAAGTTAAGCTTAAAAAATGTAGGTGGGCTTTCACTTCCTTTGATTCCAAGGCAAGGAAATGAAAGCTTTAAAAGTACAAGCAGGTTTCTCGTACCTACACAATGCTGGAACCATATCACAGGGAGAAAAACAACCTAAGGATTGAGTTAAACTGTAGGAGAAGGTGGAGTTTTCCTTTAAATGTCGCAATAGGCAATAGGCCACTGCAACCAAGTTCCATCTCTTCTGTCATCTTCCTCCACTGGTATTAGACACGTTTGTGATAATGTATGCATAACTTGTTCTGTTTTGTCTCCTGCATTAACACTCCCATTTTAAAAAAATGTATGTAACCAGAATACCTTAGTAAGCCTTGCCTTAAAATTATTATCAGGCTTGTAGTTCAAATCCATTCAGCTGTACATATCTATCTCTATATACATACTAACATATATATATATATATATATATATATATATATATATATATATATATATATATATATATATATATATATATATATATATATATATATATACATACACAGAGAGAGAGAAAAGCGTAGCATGGTGGTTCTCACAATTTAGAAAGGTAAAAGTCAACCAAAAATGTATAAAAAGTTGTATAAATAATATCTATAGCATTGGTTTGCAGAGCTTTTTGTAAATCAAGTACTGTTTCTTTAAATGAGTAGTGTTTCTGTTAAGCTGTACTTTTTCCTTTAGGAAGAGAAAGATATTTGGCTGGATTAATGACAGCAAGTTTGTTTAATGAGCTACTGAATGTAATATTAAAAAAGATGCAGAAAGAAACCCAACCGGAGCACATTTGCCCTTTGTGAAAGGGTCCTAAGTGTCCAGAGCAGTAGCTCAGGGATAGTGAGGCCTATCAACAGAGACTGTTTCCCAGCAGTATAAGACTGAGTTAGAAGTACCAGATGTCATTTCTACATTAAATATCACACATAACGTCTCCCATGTGCTTTTGTAAAGCATAGCACCTTTAACACATAATTTATTAAAATATATCTTCAAAAAAGTATATTCATATATAGTTATTAATCTAGTATGTTGAGTCTTTAGGCTTATCCCGGTTAGGGGACGCCACAGCGGAACTCCGGTCCACTAATGATTGGTAGTTGATTTTTACGTGCTGAGTTACCAGCCCTGATGCACAACCTTCAACGAAGGCGCACCCATTCACGCATGCCTCCACACAGAAGATGCTCTAGCTTAGAATCGAACGCGACAATGTCTTGCTGTGAGGTGACAACGCTACCGCAGCACCACTACCGCGGGTATAGTTATTAATCTAGTATAGCTGTTTTAAAAGCTTCTGATAGTCAAACCTATGAACCCATAAAATGTAATATTGACAGTTACAACTGCCTGTTACATCACAGTCCACAGCATACAATAGTATAACAATAATCTTATAGTCTCATTCCCTTCTCATTTCATATATTTCCCTCCCTTTTGCTTTACTGTTATATTTTTGCAGAACTAACAGGATGTCTGTAATTTCAAGAAGTGTACTTATAATGTTCAGCCATATTGTATCTTGTTGTATTACTGCCACACCATTTATGCTTATTGTCTCACTTTTTTTTTCTATTATTCCTAGGTAAAATGTATTATGCTGCTTCTGTTACTCGTGTGTGATTAGTACTGCTATATCTTTTTGATTACACATTGTTGTGTTATTATACACACCTAGTACGTGATACAGACTTTTATAGTTACATTTTGTTAATCATAACCTGACTTTGCTGATGAATGCTTTACACACATATTATACATTTTTGTTTTACTGTATTTTCCTTATTCACAGAGCTTTTCTTCACATGCCTTCCCTGTACATGGATTCTGACCAGTGAGACTACCCCAGTTAACAAATAGCAATAAATACATAAATGAACATATATATTCTGTCTTTGTCATGCAGACATTTGTAAAGCCTCTGTTAAAGTTGCTGGCCATCCAGCATCCAAAGTGGTCATGATGAGAAACAATAGCTACATCAGTCCTATAACAATTTGACACCTTCCTCCAATAATAATTTGGCATGCTTTTATAATTAGGAAAAATGTGCATTTTTTTTCTTTTTCAGTCACATCATCAAGTGTCAGGATAGGTTCATAGGTTCATAGGTAGGTACTAAGCTATTGGCCCTAGGGCCTATATAAGCCTAGCCAAAAAGGTACCCTGGCTTTCGCCACCCAAGAAAATGATTTTCCTGTGCCCGTGTCGAGCAGAGCCACAGAGGTGATCCCTGGGGTGAACTTCCTATCTCCCATCCAGTCATCAAGATTTTTCTGAAGAGTGCTAATGAGGAGCTTTGTTTGATATAGGTAGTTTGTTCCAGAGTATGGGAAGTCTCTGGGACAGGAATCTATCCCTCCAGCATGTTCTCTTTATTGTGGTGACAAGGTTTAGATCCCTAGAGCGTGTAACTCAGAGGGATTGGGATTTCCTTAAGTGGAGCATGTCCAACAGCTCTGGGTTTGACATAGCTTTGTATGTTAGGCAGAGATCGCCTTGAGAGTAGGCAATATGCGACGGAGTAAAGCTTGAGTTTTTGAGACGGTCTGCGTAGGGCATCTGTTTGAGGCCAGTAATCCTCTTTGTGAGGTATTTCTGTGGTCTTTCCAGTTGTTGTAAATGTCTTGTGAGGTACATACCAAAAGGGGCATTGTACTCTATAATGGGTCTAATGAGTGATGAGTAGAGGGGAACAATGACCTCTTTTTTCCTGGATGAGAAACCTTTTGTGATGAGGTGTGTCACACAGAAGGATTTCTTGGCTACTGTGGCAATGTGATTATCAAAGGAAAGACTGCTGCCCACCTGTGCCCCAAGGTCTCTTATCACACTTTTGGTGTTAAGTAGACTACCACCTATGTGGTAGCTCATGGGTACAGAGTTTTTTTACCAAAGGGGATGACAATGCACTTTTTGGCACTGAGCTTGAGGCCATGGCTTTGACACCAGGCATCTGTCTCAGTGAGGCCCTTTTATAGGATGTCCACATCATTAGGAGTTTTGATTATGGCTCCTAGTTTGCAATCATCTGCGAACTTCATTAGCCAAAGACCTTCTGTGTTAGCCTGTACTTCAGAAAAGTAGACACCAAATAGGAGAGGACCCAGGACTGAACCTTGTGGTACTCCACTTGTCACCGGTCTGAAGTCGGATTTGGAGTCTGCTACTTTCACAGTGTGGGTTCTGTCAGTGACTCAAACACAAAAGGCCAGCATAGTAAGTTCCACGTAGTGTAATTTTATTTTCCAAAGTCAAACAAGGACTTCATAAAGTCCAAAATGATGAAAATCAATACTCTCAGACTAGTTTCGGCTACTGCCTTCTTCAGTGAGAGTCAAAAAGCCAAAATTGCTACCAGCATACAATGGTATATTTCTATTCTAACCCAGCCAATGAAAATGCTAGGTATGATCCAAATAGAGAATAATTCATGAGTTGATAATTAGGCAAAAGTAAGAAAACAGGCAGTGTTTATATGATGCAAAAATGCCATATAAAAGTATATAAATTATAATTATATATAAACACTGAGCCCTAAAGATATGTGGGTGAATGCATAACAATGATAAACTGACAGTTATATTTATAAATGATCAATAACCTAGAATATAAACATAAAACTAAATAAAGCATCAGGGATCGTCATGTGGCAATGTTATATTATGTCACATGAGAATTTACTATTGTAAGATATTCATATCACAGTGATATTTCCCAAAGAAATATAGAATACTCCATATAGATACTTCTCTCTTATAGATGATCATTGAGACCAGGAGGAAATAAGGCTCCTAGATGGATAATCCAATATTTCTCTTTATGACCAAGTATACTTTGCCATCCTAACTGATTGTGTCTATTACCAGTGATTTTGTCTATGATGGTGAACATAAATTTGGCTGTGGGGTGTCTAGTGGTGTGTTGATATAAGGCATTTGTCAATTTTTTGGTGCGAATATCACTTCGATGTTCACCTATTCTAATTCTCAATGATCTTGAAGTTTTACCTACGTAGAATGCAGAGCAGTGGCAGGTAGCCAGGTATATCACCCAACTAGTAGAACAGTTACCAAAGATCCTAACATCATAAATCTTGCTTGTATTTGAGCTTGTGAATTGTTTTATCTTATTAACCTGACTACAAGAAGTGCAATGACCACAGGGGAAAGTTCCTAATAGTTCATCTCCTGTTATGGTCAGTTGTTTAAATTTAGCTCCACCACTTTCTCTCTGTTTGTAATGTGAAAATAATGAACCCAAAGTTTTTCCTCTCCTATATGAAATAGGGCACTGATTACCCAGGATACTACGCAAATAATCATTGGCTAACAAGATGTTCCAATTATTATTGATAACATTCCTGACCACCTGATGATTCTTGCCAAAGGTGGTGATGAACCTGATAGTGTCATCCTTTGGGTTACTAGTACGGTCCTTATATTGTAGCAGGGTTTGCCTATCCTGTTTATCTGTATGTGCCCGGGCGGATGTGATATCAAAGATGGAGTATCCCCTGTCCAGAAACCTATTATTTAAGTCTGTTTTGGCATGTTCATAATCCAGAGTAGAAGAGTTGATACGTTTGATTCTGAGATATTGGGATTTGGGGATATTGCGGATGGTGTGGCGTGGATGCATACTAGATGCATGTAACAAAGAATTGAATTGTGGATATTTGCAGTAGATCTTGGTGTTGAGTGTATGATCTTCATTTCTGTATATTGTAACATCCAAAAAATCAATTTGATTTTTGTGAGATGTAATGGAAAACTCAATACCCCACAAGTTGCTGTTAAGATACTCCACAAATTCAATAAGGTAGTTGGAATCCGCACGCCACACCATCCAACAATCATCTAGGTATCTCCGCCAGATGTCTATTTCCACCTGATAGATATTGTGCAGGGGGTTGTAAATAAGGCATTCTTCCAAACAGGCCATGAACAAATCGGCATATATGGGGGCAAAGGAAGCCCCCATTGCCGTGCCTTGCAATTGCCAATAACAGTCCACTTGGAAATAGAATACATTTTTATTAAGCACATGTTCTGACATACAGATAAGCAAAGTATTAAATCCTGGTGGATACAATTCCACCCTATTTAACCAATATTGTAGAGCCTGTAACCCTGCCCAGTGTGGTATACTCATATATAAGGACTTGACATCCAAAGTACACATAATCCATTCAGGTTCTAGTTGTGTATCTGCAATTATTTTCAAAAATTCAGTAGTATCCTGGATTCTAGCCCTAACATGCTTCAAAAGTGGTTTCAAATGTTGGGTGAGGAATGCTGACAGTGGTTCAGTAAGTGATCCTATGCCAGATACAATGGGTCTACCTGGAGGGTGTGTTATAGATTTATGAATTTTTGGGAGGAGATATAAGATCTGTTTGGAAGGATCCTTAACCTTAAGATGTTGTACTGTTTTCATAGTTATAATACCTTCCTCTAAAGCAGAATCAAGGAATGTGTCTATCTCTTGCTTGAAGCGATCTGTGGGAGCAATGCCCATATGCATATAGCACTTGGAATCGGATAACTGTCTCAGACCCTCTTGAACATAATAATCCATATTTAGGACCACGACCGCACCTCCTTTATCAGCTTGAAGTATTGCAATATTATGATTAGATCTGAGTTCAGAAAGTGCTTCCTTCTCCGCTGGAGTCATGTTATCTGGTAAGATATGACATTCAAAATGTGGAAAGTGTAAATCTTTCAATACAGCCTGTTGGAAAATAGCCACATTCTTATTCATAGGAGGTTGAAAGGTAGATCTATGAAAAGTAAAATCAGAAGATCTTTGAGTGTGCGATGTGTCCTGTTCTGAAAAAAATATTTTTAGATTAAGTCTGCGACAATAATCCATTATATCCAATGAAGTTTGGTACTGGTCAGAAAAAAAAACCCGGAACAAAACCCAAACCTTTGTTCAATATTGTGTATTGTTCATCCGTTAATACATGGTCAGATAAATTGAGAACATTGTCAAAATTCTTAGTTAGTGTTCCAGTAGGCATTGTATCAATCCTGTCATGGAATCCGTTCCTATTCCTGTTGGTATGTTTCCTCCCCCCTCTGGGTCTCTTACCTCCCCTAAAGGGAAATTGGTATTAGTTTTCTTCTTTAATGGTGAGCCAACTGTTCTTCCAACCTCACTATCGGTATTAGAGGACTCCTCCCCTGAAGTGCTAGTGTAGGAGGAGTCCCTCTCTTTTTAGTCCTACCCCTGGTCGTTCCTGTGACAGTATCCTGAAATCTAACTGTCCTCTGTGTTTCAAAAGGGTGTCCCTTGTCATAATCTATGACATCCCTTTTGAATTTCTTAATTTTTCTATCTTTGATAGTTTTATCATATGTGGTAAGTTCCTTAGACAACCTATCAAGTAACTCTTGATAATTGGTACTGGATTGAAACTTTTTACATGCCATGCTCAGATTTTTAATCTCAGAGACACATGTATCAATAGTTCTTTCATAATATGAGGCTAATATTCTGACAAAGACCATAGAGCCATCCTGTAAAGCCTGTTCCCATTCTTCTGTCAGCCTCTGTTCAGATCTGCTGACTAATGGCCGTAGTTTTATACGTAAACCTCTAGGGGCCATATTTTTATGTAAATAGGCTCTGAAGAGTCTCAAATGCCAGATATAAGCCCTTAATCCTTTCAGACCCCTTTCCAAAGTTTTAAAGGCTAATTCACAACTATCAGCAGTATTAGAATTAGGTTGGTTAGGGTTGTTGCTTGGGATTTGGTCCAATCCAAAAACACCAATATCTTCCCTATCAGCACACAGCCCATCCAACATTTGGTCCAAATCCATGTTGAATAATAATGTAGGTTGTCAAAGGAACTGTATATCCAATGATTCCAAATTATTATAAATAGAACGACCAGAGGTAAAACCACAAAGAGTCCCAAAATACCATATAAAAGAAAGTGACGTGATAGTGATGTAAGATAAATGAGCCTGTTGTGAAAAAAGGGGAGTTTCACCCTTATACTCAAGCCAGCAATGTATTACAACTGGTAAAGAATCAATTAAAGTGTAAATATACACCTATATGACTGAACCTAAGTGACCTGTGTTGGCATTGAGATGTGTCTGTATGGTGAATCCTCCAATGCTGAACAGTATTCCGTTATATATATATAGTTCACCCCTTGTTAATGACAAAATGTTATATATAATAACCTTGATGTAATAACCAAGTAAGATGTTGGTAGACACCTATAAATGCTGCCTAAAACACTTGTGTAAGCAGTGGGATATATCTATGTTATAAATGGTCCAAAGATCTAGAATATTCTATATATATAGTTTACTCCTTGTTTAATGGAACGGTCTAATATCCAATAAATATAATAGTGAAAATCCACATAATATGTAGGTGAACTTCATCACATGATAATGTGTTATTAATGGAATCTGCTTAAAGAGATATTACAATAATTATCTCAAAACATTAACATGTGAACATTTGTTAATAATCCAATAATCCAAAAATTGAGGAACTCCCATGTATATATCTCTGGCATATATGTATACACACCAGTATTCCTAGAAAAAATGATCACAATATTCTATGACATTTGCGTCAGATAACTTTCGCAATATATATTATAAACACATAATCGAACAAATTCAATGCCTGTCATTGTCCATAATACATAAATGTCAATATACTGTTGTTAACCCAAGTTCAGAAGATAGACCAAACATTGTCCTTCATAAGGATACGTGGCGTTTAGAATTAAATAGAGATGTTCAAAGATAGAGTTCAAATAGAGATGTTGAATAGTTCACAGTCCCTCAAGTATATAGACCATCCATTAAACCAACCAACTCAAAAGTCCAAAAAAAGGTAGTAAAACATTCAATATCGACATTCTTATATGAATTTAAGCCTTTAGTCATATAATGCGATGTTCGCGCTTGCACATAAGTTAACCCACAGGCCCTAACAAACCGAGCACATTCGCCTTAGGTCAGCCAGAAAAATAATTTTTAGGGGACTGCCATATATATATCCCTAGCATATATATATATACACACCAGTATTCCTAAAGAAGTGATCTATAACAGTTGCATCAGATAACTTTCCCAATATATATTATAAACACATGATCGAACAAATTCAATACATGTCATTGTCCACAATATATAAATGTCAATATACTGTTGTTAACTCAAGTTCAGAAGATAAACCAAACATTGTCCTGCATAAGGATACATGACATTAAAAGTTAGATGGAGATGTTCCAAATAGAGTTCCAATAAAAAATGTTGGATAGTTCACAGTCCCTCAAATATATAGACATCCATTAAACCAACCGACTCAAAAGTCCAAAAAAGGTTGTAAAACATTCAATATTGACCTTCTTCCATTAAGTTTAAGCCTTTAACCATATGCTGCAATGTTCGCGTTTGCACGTAATTTAACCCACAGTTGGAGTTGCTGTGGTTTGGCCGGGCATGCTGTACGTGCGAGGCGTGCTATTTTTGTGTTCTGTCAGTGAGCCAGTTGGCAATCCATCTTGTGACATAGGTATTTATACCTAGTTTAGTGGGTTTATCTATAATTCCAGAGTGGGGGATAGTGTCAAAAGCCTTGGCAAGATCTAGATAGGCGGTGTGAACCACCTTACCCTCGTCTACGGCTTTGGTGACTGCTTCAAAGAAGTCAATCAGGTTTAGGAGGTATGATCTGCCTTTTACAAACCCAAACTGGGTGGAGTCCAGAGTTTGTAGATTACCAAACTCTTTGTTTATAAGTTCCATGATGATACATTCCATGGCCTTGCAGACCAGGCTCGTTAGGCTAATGGGGCAGTAGTTCCCAGGGTCCGTGGTGGCTCCCCCTTTGTGGAGTGGGATAACCGTCGCTGTGCGCCATTCAGTGGGCACAAAGCCTGAGGTGAGGCTATGAATGAACATGGTGCTTAGGTGGGGTGCCAGGTCATTCTGTAGTTCATGTAGAACGCAGCCTGGGATGTTGTCAAGTCCCATGGATGCTGTGTTCCTGGCTTTGGAGAGTGTGGTTTTTAGCTGTGCAACCGTGATTACAGGAACTTTGCATTCTTCTGGTATAGAGATGGGCCCTTTAGGGGGTGAGGGGGTGGGTAAAGTTAGCACTGAACCTATCTGCCAGGATGTTGGCAATATCAGTTGGTTCTGTATATTTAGTGCCATTGTGCTGTAATTCAGAGCAGATCTGAGTGTTGCCATTGAGATTCTTGGCATAGCTATAGAATACTTTGTTGTTATCTTTAGAATCAGTGGTGATTTTGTTTTCAGCTTCTTACTGAGGCTTACCAGGGAGTTCTTCCAGTCATGGAATTTTACTCTTTTTTGCAACAGTTTCTTTCTTCTGTTGTAGAGTTTGTTTATGGCAGGGGACCACCAGATTGGCTTCCTTTTTTGGTTTTTGGTTTGCTTATAAAGTGCATTTGTGTAGGATTCAGCAGTCATACCTCTATTGTCCATCTATTGTCCATCTGCAAGGGTGTCGTGAAGTTTGTCACTTCTGTCTTAAAAAGCGTGAAGTTGGCTTTGGAGAAATGTTTTACTGTGGTTTCCCTAATGGGGGGTGGGGGTGGGATGTGGATGTCTAGGCTGATTAGCTTGTGGTCGGATCTGACCAATGAGGAATTGACCTCTGGTGTGGAATACCGGTCGCCCATGTTGGTAATGGCCAGTTCTAGGATATTGCTGCCCCTGGTGGGGGTGTGGATAAGTTGATCCAAGGCACTGGAATTTCTGAATTCCAGAAAACATTGAGCAAAAGAGTTGGTACATGAGTAGTTTTCCCAGTTAATGGTGGGGTAGTTGAAATTGCCCATTATTAGAGTGTTGGGCTGTACCCTCATATTTTCCAGTGTATCAAGAAATGAGGAGTCGGAATCCTGGGGCATGGTGGGGGATCTGTAGCAAGTTACAATTTGGATTGTGGTCTTGCCCAGAGTTAGTTGCACTTGGATAATCTCGGATGCATTATGCTGAGCAACTCGCCTGGAGGTGTGGATATCCTTAATGAATATGGACATGCCTCCACCTATAGTGTTTCGGTCCAGGTTAGGTGGCCAACAGGTGTGGTATGAATTATAGCCTGGCAATGCAGTGAAAGAACAAATTAAATAGCTATGTTATCTACCCTTTTCTGTAATTTGTAGATGTGCTGCTCCAACTCTTAGATTAGGATAGATGTTAATATCTAAGAGCTGGAGCAGCACATCTACAAATTACAGAAAAGGGAAGATAACATAGCCATTTAATTTGTTCTTTCACTTTCTGTGTTGTTCATTCATTCATTTATCTGATTAACCCAGTTCAGGGTCACAGGAAACCTACATCCTATCCTGTCACTCAGTGAGAGCACTGCAGAGAAACTAAGGTGCCAGTCCATCACAGGATATGCACAACACACACACACGCACAACACACACACACACACGCACAACACACACACACACACACACACACACACACACACACACACACACACACACACACACACACACACACACACGCACATACGCATGCACACACACCATGTACATCTATGGGCAACTTAGGGAATTCCCAATTCACCTAAGGGCATCTTTGAGTTGTGGAGGAAACCTGAGCACCCAGTGAAAACCTTCAGTGACCCAAGCCAAGAGCTGAACTACACATGTTTTGTGATGCAGCAATGCTAAGTGCTGCTCCATTGTGTTGCTCATTTCCATTTTACCTTAGATTAAAAAATAAGAACCTCACTTTCAACTCTGAAATGTGTACCCACCTAACTAACAATAGTTATACTAATGGTTATACTAATGATTGCTTCCTTTTTTCTGTTTCTGTGCTATTCAATTTTTCTTACTGTGCAATGGTAATAAACGATGTTCTACTTCTAAGAACAGCCAAGACCTTATGTTGCTTGTCAATGTTCTCTTCTACTAAGATTTAACTTGGTGATATGAATGGTCCAAAGCCATAAAAACAAGAAATACTTTTTACTGCTGAGAATTACAGCTGTGAAAGTTATATTGGCTGCAAATATTGTAAGAAAAAAGTGATTGGCTGTTGTGCGTTACAAGGTAATTATACTTTGCCAGTGTCTTAGCCACTTCTCAGTGTTCCAAGGCTTGCATGAGATAAATAATATAATAGAAGGCTGAAAAGAAAACAAAGATAAAGTACACTTTGCATTCTGGGTCAAATTCTGTATCAGTCACCGTCTTGTTTTTATTAGTAATAGAGGGATAAGCTTTAAGACAATGCAGCAAGTTTGTCTGGCTCTTGGTTTGGTAAATCTAACACTGAAACACTTCCTGGTACACAAGATGTCAACAGGACCAGTGAAAACAAACAATTTTTATCTGATATAATAGGAGATATACCACATTTAGGAGGCAGCCACATGGTTCCAAGAATCTCTAATGAAAACAAATAAAAATAAATAAAAGTATAATAAATGACTGTTAGCCATGTATCCAATGAAACATAAGTTAGAAAGCTTTGAATTAATGACAAAGTAGCGAAAGAAAGAAGCTGTTGTACAGTTAAATAAATCTAACAAAATCTTCAGGTAAGTAACATAAGCAAACTATTACCACAAAAAGTAAAAGTGAGTAACACCCTCTGGGAGCCAACATTAAAGTGTATTTCTATGATGAGTTCCAGGAGGCATAAAGTAAAATAGAAGACAAGAAGAAAGATAATGCATTTAATATTTTGCCATGCTACTGAGCAAGCAGCAAAGAATAATGCTATCCCCAGATGACCTTACTTCCAGAAGGAAAAAGAATGTTAAATCAAATAACCCACAGAGATCACAAGTGAGGAAACAGCTAAATATTACAGATTCATAGCCATGTATGCTTATTCTGGACTGGTTTAAAAACCATATAATTGACAAGTCACAAATCCTGTAAAAAGATCTAAGTAAAACATCCAAGGAGATGTCATGGTATAACCAGCCAAAAGTGTAGCAAAGAAATACTCACTCATCCCCTTTGGCTGCTTACATCATCTGACCAGCAAAAAAATACATAGTGTTTTCGTCTGCTTGTTCTTTTTTTTTTTTTTTTTTTTTTTTGAGAAGAAAGAAGCCAAGTAGCCACAAAAAGAAAAATATGTGTACTGTATACAATTTGATTAAAATGGAGCTATATTTTCCTTTAAGATGGCTCTTATAATCAGTCTTTTAATTAAAGTTTGTCTTATGAACATGTAGTAGCATTTACTAGAGAGAGACTTCTGATATGCTGCTGAGCTTTGAGTGTATAAAGTTGTATCAAACAAGTCGATCAACAAGTACATTTGTCAAATGCACTTATGGCTCACTGAGTGCTATGGTAGACATATTCTGATGAATTCGGAAGAGATGTGCCTACCCCCCCCCCCCCCCACACACACACACACACACACACAGCATTCCATTATGCCTTTGTGACTAACATCTCCATGCTGTGTATATTCACTTATTAACAATATTAAACATTAAAATGTTAGGTGGGAAATGAAGCCAAGTAATAGGCTTATAAAATGGTAGCCAAGAAATCAGCACTGCTCATGTTACTTCTTCAGTACCCAAGAAACAGAATCAGCTCTATAAAGAAAATCAAGCATGCATAGTAATATAATAAGCTTCACTGACAAGTCACAGACCACTTCTCTGTATGGTTTATATCCTCCATGTTTTCTCCAGGCATTTCTTTTACAGTTTGTCAGAAGCATTTGGCAATGGAATATCATGTTTGACTTGCCAGTTTTTTTTCTTTATTTTCCATTTCTACAGGAGCGTATAAATAGTAAATCAAACATAGAGGTTAACCTCTGAACCTCCTTCTTTCACTGCTAGCTGTGCTGTTTAGTGCTTCATACACACAAAGGGTTTCTACAAGAGGACATGACCAGATCTATTGAAGTGGATCAGTTGCTACAAGGGGACCTGACCAGAACTATTGAAATGGATCAATCCCATTTGCAATAACTTCTGAAATTCTGGATTCTAGTGTTCAACAGCATGCACACTTGGGTGGAACTTTAGCTTTTCCAACATAGTCTATGCTTATTTTTAAAAGACATTTTTCAAAGAACACAAGGGCTTCCTCCAGCATAGAAAACTGCACCATTCACTGACAGTTATGAGAACGGAAGCCAGTAACCTTACCTGCATATTTTAGACCTTAATCCTTTGGCTTTCTCAGTGCAGGTGCATTACTAACAGTGTTGCTAGAGTAGTGTACTTCATTATGAGGAGCATTACTCATTTTGGGTCTTAAACTGCCCATGTTCCTCAAAGTTCCAAATTTAAAGGGTCTGTCACATATTCAGTGTTAGGAATATTTTAACTGATATCTATGGTAAATAGTATTGAATCGTATTAATACATCAAAATAACTTTCTCAAAGTATAAAATAGCATATTTTAATCATACTGTGAGCTTCTTTCTAGCAGTTGTTAATAAGCTGTGAGTAGATGTTTCACATTTGGCCCATTTGTTCCACATTATTAGATGTAATGTTCCTCATTTTGGAAATGGAAGGTTGAGAGCTATGGTGCAGTTAGCCATGATCTGCACTGTGGCCTTTATCTGTATTGCATAATCTGGTATTATTGGGGATATACTCTCAGACTTTATAGCCTATGAGTTTCATGATTTAATTTCCAGAGAGAACTCTTGTTTCAGTATTAACAAGCATCACAGCTCTCAGCTGTCCAGATTTTTGCCTCATATTTTTGGTCTGTTCCTCATAAAATGTGTGGTTTTCTGACAAATCACTGAGGATTGAAGTCACTAATTAATGACATATATTTGAGTTTCAGACCTCATATCCTTCAGAAAAATGCATGCTAACACAAATCTTGTTATCTAAGTTTATAGGTACAGTATTTAAAATCTGTCCCTATTTTTGAGCCTTTATCCACCCCATTATTTTAGGCTTTGTCCAGATTTCTTGCACTAAGAGGTTGAGAGGTATGACAAGCATTGATAACTTGAAAATCCTGCTAGTGACCAAATTCTTTGCAGATTTTCGTACGGCCTCATCATGGAAAGCCAAGCAGGGTTAGCAAGTCAACATGACTTGCTATAACTCAGGCTAAGCTACCTTTCTTTACAGAAGGTTGATTAGTGCCCCATGGCCAGTGGTCGAGACTATGAGGAAAACAATTAGTAAGGCAATCTTCTGATTGCTCAAGATATTGTAGTAGGTGTAATATAACACACCAAAATGTATTTTTAAATGTAGAATCCTGATATGATTTTGAATTAGAAACTGACACCTATGAGATTTGCTGATGTTACATTACAAAGTGCAAAGTATAATATATGACATTCTCCACTTCCAATGTCTAAGACACTCTTGAGTTCTTTCTTTTTTGTGACACATAGAATGTATGTTTTCAAGCTTTAGACACAGAGCAATATGAGTTTGCAAGTTAAAACTGGCAGATTCCCTCTTTTCAGCAACTGTGATCTACAATCAGTAAGTAATTGTGTGAGAGAAGCTTTTAATACTACAGAGTTTACTTGTAAATTCATAAAAACAACACAGGCTGAAAGTGATTCAAAAATATCTATAATTGATACACCATGAACTTCACTGGATCATTGCCCCCAGCCACAACTCAGCATTGCCAATTATTATGAATACTGCAGTCATCTTGGTCATCCAGCTTAACGCATAGCAGGTCCCTGCTATTGGTAAGTATCCTCTGGTGAGATTATGATCACTTCATTTGTAGTCATTTTGTTTGAAAGCATCATGGCAATGTACTAATTTCTGATGTGGATACCATTACCACGTGTAATTCTGATCAGGTAGATTTATTGTCATTGTTATGAGCAGCCACTATCTTCTTGTTACTTGCAAACAGATCGCAGCTAGCGGAAAAGCAGTTCGAAAGGGACGTTCTCCACTTATTCATTCCTTCCTCTATACAGTTTAGTTTGTTAAAATAAAAGCAATCACTGATAGCAATGAGAGTCTACAGGCAGTAAAACAGTTGAAGACAGGTTCCTTGGATGGTAACAAATGAACTTGCTTCCAGAGTAGTGGAGATTACATTAGTGACTAGGAGTTCTGGTTCTGCCCCCAAACAGCATGGCAGCTAACTGAATGAGTTACTACCCTCTAGCATGAAACAATCAGCTAAAATGCCTACTTTCTGAGCACAATATTTAAAACTTGTTTTCATCTTCACTTGCATTTTAACCAGTGAGGGGTTCAATATAAGAAAAAAATACAGAAAGTAATTTTAAAGAAAATTAAATCAGATCACTAAGGACTGGCAGTAAAATCATCCACGTCTGAAAAAAAAATGAGAATCCCCCCCCACACACACACACACACACAAATATACACACACAAACACACACACACATTTTACCTTATGTATCCCCAGTACTATCCCTGCACACACACACACACACACACACACACACACACACACACACACACACACACACACACACACACACAGTTTACCTTATGTGTCCCCAGTACTATCCCTGCTGGGGCTGGGAATGAGAAGGGGAAGTACAGTGCAGCACCCTGCAGTGTCACATATTCTGGTCTTGCACAACAGGGAATATTTGGTATACCCTAACAGGCAAAACTAGTGACATCATGAGGCACTCCATGATTATGGAACTAGTCCATCCCCAGAAATGTGTCCTTATCATAGGCAGAAACCCATCTTTCCCTCCTGAACTGGGCAAGTCGGCAAAACTGCTCTTTCCCAGCCCTCTCTCTCCAGGACTCCTCCAGTACCTGAACCGCTAGTCAGTCTTGGGTCATGTGATTTGTAGTCAGTGCTCCATCCATTTGTACCATGGTGCCAGGAATGTTGATTCCAACTCTACAAGAAGTCATGCAAGAACATTCAAATTAGTCTAAAGCTTATAAAGTTAGTAGAATCTACACACTGCAAATGTAATCATTTGAGGAATCTCTTTGTAAATTAACAACTTGCTTTGGAAAATAGCAGAAGTGTTAAAATAAGATGTATTAGCAATCTCTGAGAAACATACCATAATAAAAGAGAAATTAGAGGATGTTGAAAACAGGACCAGAAGGGAAAACGTTTTTCAGATAAAAATTTAATCTATCTTTTTACTCAAACTTCCAGATGTTATTATTATTTGTCTGCATATGTTCTTATTCATTCTATTTATTCATGCAAAATTTTAAATATATTTATATATTCACTTAGGAATTGATTATTTTAGATTATTTATAAATGGTTATTTGATCAGTATATTGTTAAGATGCAGTTTTATTAATATATCAGACTACACCTTTAAGTTATAATTAATCATTTATGATGTCATGGTTTTAAGGTTATTTAATGAGGGGAAATAGGCAGGATCTTGGCTTTCAATAAGTCCTGTGGTAATTGCAATAAAATGATGAAAACATTTAACCTGTGGAATAAATCTTGGTTAAATAATTATTCAGAGTCCTCAGCCCTGTTCTTTCTGGTGACAACAATCTGCTTATTGCTTGTTTTGTTTGTCATAGGATGTCTTGCAAGGGTCACTTTCAAATGATGATACCGGATATGTTGTATTATGTCATTAAGTAGTAATTTGGCAAAATGGCCATAGTTTCTACAGTTGTTAGTGTACATGATAGTGAGCTTACAAGTAGGCTTATTGTGACCATAAAAAAAGTCTATATTTTACTGTTGTCAAGAAGATGGCGCTACAAGGAAGAGAAGACTGAGGGGGGTGAAAAGGCTGCCAGGCATTGTTGTTATCAGAAGATAACATCACTGATGTAGAAGTATCAGTGAAATGGGCCATGGGAGTTTATATGGGTGCAGTGTCACCCAGAAAATGACAAAAATTGAACTCTTTTAGATACAAGGTCGAACATTGCTTGGATTGCTTAGCATATTCAACTTATAAGCAAACTATATGGCCTTGTTCTCATGTCTGATTGATCTGATCATAGCTTTCTGAAGACAAGTAGTTGTCTGGATCAGTTGGCTTGGTAAAACAAGGTAGCACTGAAAAGAAGATGGCCAACAGATGTCACCTTGTTTTTAAAAAGTCTTATCTACTGGATCTGATATGGCAATGGAGCAAACAGAAATATGCATCTGTTGGAAACAGTGCTGAAAACTATGAGCTAACAGAAATAATATGTGATAAGTGAAATCAGCAGTCAGAGACAAGAGTGATCAGAAAACTACAAATAGGAGGAAGAATGAGCAGTAGTTATATCCTGTATACCAACATCGTCAGAATACTCATAATAATGTTAACAGGTTAGCAAAACGCAAAAGACAGTTCATTGCAACAGCCCTGATAAGATATTGGAATGCACAGGAGTGAGTATTATCAGGAAACAGATGATGATGGTGATATACCAAATGGGACAAACTGTGAAAAATGTATGACACGTATCCATTGTTTTTTTATCCATTCCTTGATTTTTGTTGGGAATGAAACACAAATATATATTTCTTAGTTACAATGTATCTGTTATGTTAATGTGTGAAGGGTGAGTTTGGGGTGTGCACAGTGCACATGATATTCTAATGAAGAGTGAAACAAAGTTGTGTAACTAAATGGTGCACAACTCATTGTTATCTTCTTTAGTGATGTTTAATTTGCACATTTATGTACGGATGGTTTGCACGTCTATAAAATTTTATTGCCGGAAAAGTGAAATAAACATTTGTTTAAAAAATATGATGGAATTATTATTTGACTCATGCAGATGTTACAGTAAGAGTGTATAATGATTAGACTATTTTCTTACTGTATTTGGAAGAACTTTCAATCATTAGCCTAGCTGTTCTTTTAATAGTTAGAAAAGAATGAAAGTGATGGATCTCAATGCTGTACTGTTCTGAGATCAGTAATGTTATCAGCTTCAGCTACTTTTTTCTCATTATGTACATGGGGTCAGATTGTCACACCAATAATGAGCATAATCTAAAGCCAATATTCACACCACTGGGTGGCGCTAGCCCTGCTATGGTCCTTCTTCAGTATCGCTCACACACACACACACACACACACACACACACACACACACACACACACACCTACAGCCAATTTAGAATCTCCAATCTACCTATGACATGTCTTTGGAATGTGGGAGGAAACTGGAGCACTTTGAGAAAATTCACGCAAACACAGGGAGGAAA